>NC_089494.1:255301089-255602339 GCF_036850765.1 Saccopteryx bilineata
AACACTGTGTCTAGTACTTGCTGACTCGTTGATGACTGCCTATCATTCAGAACCCGAGTGTTTACAGATGACTAGCCCTGACCCAGAGACTGACCTGGACAAAGGGTCTTAGGCCTGCCCTCATCTTCCATTTCTTCTGCCACTCTAGTGGCGTCATTATCTATTCACCCACCTACCAAAGCCAGAAATGGAGGTCACACTTGACCACATCCTCTCTCCCGCTCTCCCATTTTCAGCCCGAGTCCCTGCCCTTCCCCACCGTCACATCCATCAACTGTCAGGTCCTTACGGTCTTTCCACTCAAGCCCCCGGTCCTCTCCCCTCTCTTTACACCACGGTCTTGGTCAAGACCCTCAGATTGGATCACTGAGACTCTTTATTCCACCTGCTTGTAAAAAATCTCTCAGGTCTCATTTAAATATTTCATAAGCCTTAGCGAGTTGCAGTTTAAGTAGTTGCATGATCTTTAGCCATTTCCTCCTCAAATATCCATTAGGCAAAGCCGAGGAGACGTTCCGACGGCCTTGCTGTTCTTCTCTGTCTGTCTGTCTCTAGGGCCCTGTGTCTCCCTGCCTCCTCATCTCCCAGGCCAGCTCCTTCCAGCACCAGTGTTCTAAAACCCAGATCTGCTCAAGGCCTCACTCCTTTCGTCCTCAACTCTGTAATTCTCGTGTTTATCAAAGTTTGGACCCAACCTAACTCACTACAGTCACCCGTCAGCCCTCTGCCTCTTCCTGCCTGCCGCGGGACACAGGACCTTCCTGCAGTCCTCACACAGCCTGGGGACCTTCCTGCAGTCCTCACACAGCCTGGGGACCTTCCTGCAGTCCTCACACAGCCTGGGGACCTTCCTGCAGTCCTCACACAGCCTGGGGACCTTCCTGCAGTCCTCACACAGCCTGGGGACCTTCCTGCAGTCCTCACCACAGCCTGTGCACCTCCCACCATCTCACCTGCTGGTTTTGCCGCTTGGAATGCCCTTTCTCACCTGGGCCACGAATGGATTTCTACTCATTCTTTGGTGCCCCTACAGCTGCCCTGGACTTACCTGCGCAGAGGTTACTGTTGTAAATTCTCTGCTGTAGGACCCAGTAGCACCTACTTCATGGTGGTAAAGATTAGAAGAGTTCATGCTTGGGTCCTGGCCTGGCACAGAGCACACACACATCATGAATGGTACTATTACTGTTTTGTACACGCCTCTATTGAATGTTACTGTGATTATAAACATGTATGGGTCTTCTCCGTAAGGTGGCCGCCCTCTGAAGACGGGGACCATCTCTTATCTTACCAGGTTGCTCTAACACTCCCTTCCCCGCCCTTCTCACACATAGCATGGTGCCCGAGGAGTATTGCTTTTGCTACACAGATTTGTGGGTGGTGTCTGAGTGTCCTTTCTGGTTATTGGCCTTGTTCTTCTCAAAGTCTAGAGCAGGGGAGTCTGTTTAATGACCCTTGATAATTAGTTAGTGAATACTAATTATACTTGAGGCTTTATAGTTTAATAGCACCTTCTAGCTACCCTTCTCTCAATTAGCTGTACTGTATAATTATTAAGTATTGTTTCTTTTCATTGCCAATTAACCTTTATGAAAACTACCCTATAGCTCTAGTATAGACATACATACATCATATTTACATATGTAAAGCATTTCAAGGGAAGGGTGGAATCCTATAAACCTGCCTGGCTCCTCTTCTTCTGGAAAGACTGTACGGCTAGCTCATTAGAAATGGCCTTTCTGGACACAGGTTTGGAATTTGTCTAACGGGGTGTTGTCCCAGGACCCATGGGCTTGGGAGAAGGGGTCCTCAGGCTAAAGAGCACGTCCCGGAGGGAGGACTTGGTCTCACTGCCATGCATTTCTGTCCTTCTGTTTCAGGTTTTAAGGCTGGAAGAATTAATCCAACAGAGTAAGCTCTGTCCCCAAAGCGGTGAGGAGCAGCCCCAGGACCTGGGCGGCCAGCCCCGCCTCACTTCCGAGACCCAGGTGAGCTCCAGCCCTCTCCGCTGTAATCAAGGGTATTGCTCTGTTCCAACACTTCAGCATTCCCAGCGACACACACCGACGCTAGTGGGCCTTTTTATTTCCCCCCTCAGAGTTGCCAAAATGCATGAAAAAGTAAATCACTACAAAGCCCTTCTGCACAAGCCACAAACAAAATAGAGTTCCCAGTAACTGTCCCCGTGGTTTGAGAAAGAACGAGGCTGTCAGATGACTCTCCTCTCTCTGTCTGAGAGCAGCCTGCCCAGCAGGTAAGGGGCCTCCACTCGAGAGGGGCCTCTGGTTCTGCTCAGCACGAAGCGTAATGGTCACAAAAACGCCCCTTGCCGCCTCCCTCCCCATCTCTGATATCAGTTGACTCCCACACCAGTCCTCCCACCACGCTGCCCTTTCATGGACAGACAGATGGACAGACACAGCCCCAGAGCAGGGGCCAGTTCCTGTTTGTCTCTCTGTTCTGTTCTGGTAGGCTGGATAACCTTCCTAGGTTGTCATGGTGAACTACCACACACGTGGTGGCTTAAACCACAGATATATATATATATATATTATTCCACAGTGTTAGAGGCTAGATGTCCAAAATCAAGGTGTCAGAAGGGTTGGTTCCATCTGGAGGCTCCTGAGGGAGGTTCTGTTCCAGCTTCTCTCCTCCTTGCCCCGCCCTGAGCTCAGTTTCCAGAGAGAAGTACCGACCCCTCGCTACATCAGGCTGGTGGGGGTGGGGGCTCAGTGAAAATCAATTCCCTCTAAATTCAACCTTACAGCCATGTTATTTATTCCTCCCATGGTCGTTTGTGGAATCCTGGGATGTGCCAGCCTCTGAGCTCGATGTTACAGGGAAGAAATATGCAGAAACAAATAACTTTAAAATGATGTGGACACTCAGTAATAGAATTAATCACCTGGTGCTGTGTTTTCTACTAGGCAACTCGTATGCACTTTGCAGGCGTAGTTTGTTCTTCTAAAATACGCTGTCTTTATAACAGGTAATCTGGGTACATGGTACCAAGTTCAAAAGACAGAGTGAGTATGCAGTGAAAGCACATTCCCTAGTTCCCTATCTAGTTGTTTTGTTTTATTTTTATTTCTTCTATATTTTTATTTCTCCTTGCAGAGCCATACTATACATATGCAGGCATTTTTTTCTCGCAAATGATAAGATACTCTCCTGCACTCTGCTTTTTCTAACTTAAATTTTTATAGCTTAGAGATTTTAACACATCAATACACTTCCATATTAACTTTATTAAAAAAAACAAAAACAAAAAGAACAACTATCTGGTGTTCCCTTGAACAGAAAAACCATAATATAGTTACCTTTCCTTTACGGGGGATAGTTAGGTTGTTTCTGGCTTCTCTCTGTTGTAGAAGATGCCTCCATGACAGTAGGGAACGGAGATCTGTAGAGGGAGGGGTACAACGTAGCCAGTGAGTGCCCCCCTCCCCCCGGCTCCAGACGCCTGGGTTCTTACTGGTGGGAAGTCTTGGACAAATGATTTGAAGTCTGCCTTGTTTAAGCTGCTTCATCTGCAAAATGGGGCTGATGGTGCCACCTGCCCCCCCTCCCCGGTTTTGTGAGCACTCGATGAGTTCACATGCGTGCGTTGTTGGAAACAGCACCGGCACTTTCAGAAATGCTCAGTAGGTACTAATTCTTTCCATTGTTGAACTTGCTGGTCCGATACATGAGCATTTTTGTTCTTTTTCCATTACAGCTGACATTCAATATTATGTCACTTTTAGTGGTGGTGTGTACATTTTTAACTTTGATTGACATGCCACACTGCCTCCCACTGTGGTGTCCCAATGCCCACTCCCACCAGCCGCCCATGTGAGTGCCTGCAGCCCCACCGCCGACCTTGCCAGCACTGAGTTAAAAACTTTGTGAGCGTGGCCAGTTAGCGAAGGTTTGTAATATAGTTCAAATGCTGTTAGCAAGCCAACTCTAGGGCAGCCCCGTGAGCCAAAGCCCTGCCCAGGCCCTGGAGGTCTGACATCCTACGGAAGTTCCCGGGGCCGCCTACACGCGTGTGAGCAGCCCGCTGCAGCAGCACGGACACGGCAAGGGGCAGGTCGGTCTGAAAAGCCGAGGCTCGGGGGTGCTTGAGCGACCCAGACCTGATCTGGGGCTGGAAACAGGGATGTCAGAACCGAGCGTAGGAGGACAGCTCCCCAGGGACATCCCTGCTGGATTGGGCGCTGTAGAACTCAAGCTTATTCAAGGCTCGGGATTTCTAGTTCCAGCCATTAGCTGTTCTGCCAAAGCATTTCAGTGAGTCAAAGAGATATAAATAACCCCGCCAGCTGAGAGCAGGCTCCCACTCCACTCTCAGGGTGTGCCGAGGGAAGGCTGCCAAGCCCGGGAGTGCCTCTGTCCCCACCACAGAGAGCTGGGACTTTCCTGAACCTTTCGTCCCCGTCTCTCCTGTCCGGTCTCCTTGATTCTCTTAGAGACATAGTTTTACCTATTGGTTCCCAGAAAGCCAGTTCAGTTTTGGTCAATCCAAAGGGAAACTTGTTTTTCTAGAAGACTCCTCTGGTGCCTGGGTCGCACTGACCTTGGGGGAACGAAGGCCAACATTTAACTAGATTCTTCTGCCTGCACATGCTCCAGAAGAAAAAGGAATCGTTTGTCCTAATCGGTGGTCAAGCCATTTCACCTGGACAAGTGTGTGGGTGCTGTGACTCCTCAAGGCACGGGCACGGACACCGGGGTGCCCGAGGCTCAGTCCTGGCCCTTGGAGAGCTCCATTTTAAATAGGGAAGCCGCTATGGACTTAATCAGCCATGTGACAAATGCTGTAATAATGACAGGAAGAGGCTTGTGCAGCCTGTGTGGAGCAGGGGGGCTTCTGCCTAGGGAACCCAGTGACATCTGCCGCCACCTGCCTGGATAGTAAAGGTTCACAGGATTTCCCTAGGAGGGGACAGGGCAGGGGGAGGAGCATAGTGCCAGGACCCAAGGCGAAAACCCTGAGGCCAGTGGGAAGGGAGACGAGGGCATGCCAAAGCTGTCCCAGGCCTGAGCAGTGTCCCCTGCTCATGGGGGACCCTGTGTGGTTAGCTGTGCAGCCGTCGCCCTGTACCATACCTAGAGGGTCATTTGAATCCTGGGGCGCCAATATCCCAGGGTCAGCAGACAAAGGATCACTGAGCCCTTAAGTAACTGGCACCTGTGTGTCCCTAGGCCACAAGGGACCACTACCCTCCCTCTGGTGTGGGAGAGCAAGGTAGCTTCCCTGAGGCTCCATCCCTTGGAGTGAGGCTGAGGTCTGCCAGACCCCAGAGGGCAGAGTACGGGGCAACAGCTCCTGTCTGAGGATTAGGACAGGGATTGCACCTCAGCCTTACCCCCCACCTGCGTGCAGACCTCAGGCGAGCGGAACACCTCTCTGAGAGCAGTTTCCCCACCACTCCCAGGGGCCGCACAGACGAGGCCCTGACTGTGAGCCAGGCACACAGCGCCAGGCGAGGAAACTGAGGCCCGAAGAGCCGCTCCAGAGCCCATGCTCTAAGCCAGTGGTCCCCAAGCTTTTTTGGGCCACGGACCGGTTTAATGTCAGAAAATATTTTCACGGACCGGCCTTTAGGGTGGGACGGATAAATATACCACGTGACTGAGACAAGCGTCAAGAGTGAGTCTTAGACGGATGTTACAGAGGGAATCTCGTCATTTTAAAAAAATAAAACATCATTCAGACTTAAATATAAATAAAACGGAAATAATGTAAGTTATTTATTCTTTCTCTGCGGACCGGTACCAAATGGCCCACGGATCGGTACCGGTCCACGGCCCGGGAGTTGGGGACCACTACTCTAAGCCACTCTTCTGCTTCTCATTAGTAAAGTGCTGATGATAATCCCTGCCCTCCACAAACCCAGAGCCTGGTGGCCACGAAGGGAAGAAAACATATGCAGGCACTTTTCAAAATCCCTGAATGCTCTATAAATGTAAGGTGACTTTACAGTGTCTGCTACAGTCCCCTGTAATCACTTCGGCCAAACCCCATCGCATTAGGTGTTCTATTTTAAGATGTACATAATGCACCTTTGAAAGATTGTCCACTGAACCTGAGAATGACTTTGAACCTTCCCCCTTCCCAGAGCTTTCCGGGGTGTGGGTGTTCCTTTAACATGGAAACAATCCAGAGAGGTTAACTGCCTGGAAGACGAGAGAGGGAGGCCTACTGGGAACACAGGTGGAAAACAACCAGCCTTCTGCTTGGGGGCAGAGTAGGGAGGAGGCTTTGGCGGTGGGGGGCTGGAGAAGCAGCGGAACTATTTATTTTTCTGTGCAAAATGTATACCCAGGCGATCTAACCCTGCAGAGAGAGCGAGCACTGAGCAGAACCCGAGGAAATGCCTGATGGGGAACCGAGAGTGTGAATGAGGGGCGGACACCTCAGGATACACCAGAGTGGTTCAGGTTGGCCCTGGGGGGTCCCCCTGGGATGGACCCAAGCAGATAACCGGAAAAGGAGCCGCCAGAGGGTCTGTTCCACTCGGAACGCAGGGAAGGGTGCACAGCTGGAATAAGGTTGGTGGGCTGGAAAGCCCTCTTTCAGCCAACTCTTGATCTCCATGGTCCAGTCCATTCGTGAAATATTTACATGGCACCCTTGCGCCTTTTGAATGATGTACTTTTATTCAAAATGCCAGGTCAGCAAGGTGTGGGAGAGAGAGGAGGGGGTTTTGTTGTTTGCATGGCCTGTTGGTCCCCCCACTGGGCCGTAAGTTTGTTGAAACCGAGAACTACGTTTAATTCGTCTTTATCCTCCCTGCACCTCCCGCGCCTCACGCGGCCGCCGGGTAGCACTTCCTTGTACAGAGACTGACGCCTGGCAGGACAACCGAACGGACAGACTGAGAGGACCGTTTTGAGTTCTGGTAGATAGAGATCAGGTTAAGAAGTTTTTCAACAATTTTCCCTGGCCGGAGGATGATTTAGAAAAACACGGGTGGGGAGAGGGGTTCACCTCCTTCCTTGGGAAGGACTCCCCTGGCTCTGGAGTCCTGGGGGCTGGGAACAAGTGACTAGAAGTGGGGTAACTGAGTGCACCGCCCTGCTGGTGTGGGAAGCAGCCTTCCTTCTCCGGTTGACTGCGAGTGTCAGCTGGGCAGATACTTCCCAGCAGCACGTTTGTAACAACACGGTTTGAAATCACACCCAGTCAGGTCCGGGTTCTGGCAGCTGGCGAGCGCACCCACACGGCACAGCCAAGTGCCGGCGCGGTCCCGTGGAAGGACAGGGATGGGCTGCAGACGATGCAGGGGCCCAGTCCTCATGCCACCCTCCGTGGCCACGTGACCCGAAACAAGCTGTCGAGCGTCTCAGATTCTCAGAGCCCCAGGCACCCAGGGGTTAACGTGTGGAGACAGACACACACAACGGGGCCGGGAGTCAGGGTGGCTGGCCAGGTGCACGGTCAGCTCTTTCAGCGTGTTCCATCCACTCCTGTTCCTGGACTCCTGCCCAGAGTGCCTTTAAATGTGGTCGATGAGCTGGCCCAGCGATTACATCCTGCACTTTCCCTCTCACGGTCCTCACCGTGGCTTCCAAGGAACGTCTTTGCCGTCTGTATAGTAACCATCAGGAGATCTTTGTCTGTCATTCATGCTCCTTTACGCCCTTTCTCCCGATTTCTTTGATCGAGTTCACCAATAGTTTCATGTGATTTTTCAAAAAGCCAGCTTTCCGATGTGTTGGTCAGATCTGGTTGTTTGTTTGTTTTTTTTCTATGTCCTTAATTTTATCTTTCTTATCTAAGTAGAAGGACTTACTTTAGGTTAATTCTGTTATTCTAACTTCTTACATGTTTTTAAATATATCTTCAGCTGTATTTCAAGAGTTTTGACCTTTATCTTATTTTTTTTAAAACCTGCTTTCTTGTTGCTTTCTAATTTTATTGCATTCTCATCGGATAATATGATCTGTAGAATGTAAACACTTTGAACTGTGTAAAGATTTGCTTTGTAGCCTGCTGTGAAATTGTTTTATTGTTATGTTTTTTTTTTAAAAAAAAAAAAAAACTGTTTCCTATGGGATAGAAGAAAGCATGTATTCTCAGTTTGGTAGTGGAATTCTAGTTCTGTGATGTAGTCCCTGTATGACCTTGAGCAAGTTACATATCTGCCCCGCCTCCATTTCATCCCCTTTCAAATGGGACGCTAGTGCCCACCCCATAGAGCTGAGAACCTGGCACACCCGAAGTACCATATAAATGTTAGTAGTGATTAGAAGTCTCTTGTTAGCTATTTCAGTTTAGCTTATTAGTCTTGTCCAAACCTTCTATATCCTAGCTCATTTTGTCTACCTGATGTATCAGCTTCTAAGAGGTATATGTTAAAACCTCCCTTTATGAATTTGCCCGTTGCTTCCTACAGTTCTGAACATTTTGCCATACGTTTTTAGGCTCTACTGTTAGATGCGTACAGGTTCATTGTCAGAATGTTTTAACAAAGGATTTCTTCTACCAGAATAGAAATCCAGGCTGAACTTAACCAGTTCATGTGCATCGTGGGTTCTGGTACCATTTTGTTTTTGCCAACGTATTTTGTGTCTTCTAGTTACCAAAATTTCTTTATAACCTTCCATCTTCCTTTTGAAACCTGAACCTACTGAACTTTAATCATTTATATATTTATATTATAGTAGTATGCTATTCTGATTTTGGGGGGTGGTTCCACATATAGTGTGTGATTTCTTCTGGATTATACCAAACATATATTTATAATTGTGTGTCCCAAAGTTGTTTTTGCTTAGACTATGATGTTTGCTTCTGGGATTTATAGGAATCAGAGATTTCCAAGATACTTTTAATGCCCCAAATACTTAAAAGTAGGAGGCAAAGATAGGCCTTTCAGCCGCAGGCGCATGTGGAGGCTGTATCTGGTCAGTGGCATTGCTTCTGGGAGTACACAGCCGTGAGCCAGACTCTCTGGGCACTGCAGCTAGGGGCGTGGACACCCCTGGAACAGAGAAGTCTGCTCCCGCCCTGTCTTACTGTAATGTTTCCATGGGCAGTAGTAACTACCTTTGACAAGTAGAAAAATCATAATAAGAAAGTCTTCCTCACCTGTATATACCTGTGCAAAGGGGAGAATGACATGAACAAATTCAATTCCTAGAAAACTCCGAACCTCAGTGTTGACTCCTAGCTTCCACGTTTCCTTCCCACCATGCCCCCACTTCTCTCTGCAAGTGCCACGTGCTCTGATCTATGGGGTGAGATGTCACAGACTGCCACCTGAACGCGGGTACAACCACAATCCCAGTTGCTCCTGGTGACTGAGCAGGGGCTGTTGTGGGCCCTTGTCTCTGGTCCACAGAGCAGCCCGTGAGGCAGGCCCACAAGGACCACTCTGTATGGGTCATGCACGGAGTGTATCACGGGGTGGTTAAAAGCATTTAGGCCCCAGACTCAAATTGTCTGATTGCATATCCTGTTTCCAGTGCTCACTGATAGGGGGACCCTGCACAAGTGACATACTCTCTGCACGCTTTGGTCTCGTCAACCTGGGAAATCCTGGTTGGCTGGGAAGCAGGGGGCGGGGACTGACGCGGCTCCGACGCCAGGCGCTCTGCTGGGTGCTGAGTTGGAACAGGCCTCGTTGCCCAAGCCTGCGAGCGGCGCCCCAGCCGCGGACTGTTGGGGTTCTTTCTCCTCGGCTCTCTGGGTTGCTAAGCCACAGCTTGGATCAGGCAACTGCACTTAGTCTCATCTTGCAACTGTTTTTGCCTTAGGAGCTGTGCTTGAAGCTGAGTGAGCCCCTTCCAACCCTGCCCGGAGGAGAAGAGTATCAGGATAAGTTAGCAGTGAAAGGAGGAACCCGCGGTGATGAGGAGGAAAGGTACTGGAGGGCGCGCAGACTTCCCAGGGCTCCAGTGACGAAGACTCCGACTTGGAAGGGCTCGTTCATTCATTTATTCATTCATTCTGCCCTCAAGTATTTATCGCTGCCCCTTGCATCGTGCCTAGGGACAGACAGACATGCCTTGTATAACTTCAAAGCAGCAGAGGGCCGTACCTGAACTATCTTATGTAGAGTTGTCAGAGAGGCCGTTTTATAGATGAAGAGCCTGAAACTCAAAAAAAAAAAAAAAAAAAAAAAAAGAGTAAACCTGACCCAAACTCAGATACGGACTGGCCCAAACCTCTGCTCCCTGTTCTTCCAAGTGTTCTTTAACTAAGGGAGACAAGAGGGCTTTGTCACCAAGGGGAATCCCGCATCTGTATCACCTATAATAGTCAGCTCTTGCTGCTGTAACAAGCATTCCCAAACTATCAGTGACTTTCAGCTTATAGGTCATCTGCTTTGTTTCTTGGCTCCGCCAAGCTGTGCTGGGCTTGTGTGAGTGGGGCTCCTGGCTGAGGGTCCGGTGTTATTGCCCACCCCACACCATGGGGAGAGTTCATCTGCTGCACGTGCCTGCTCACTCTGGGATGGAGGCAACGGGTTAGTCCTTGCAATGTGATAAATACTAATGGAACTTATTCAAGCAGAAAGGAAATCACACCAGGTTTATACTTAGATCTACAGGCGAAGATAATGAGCATCAGAAATGGCAAAGTAAATATAAGTAAATATACTGTTCACAAAAATTAGGGGATATTTCAAAATGAACATGAAGCAATAAAAAAATGAAGCATTTTTTTTTAATGATTTTTTTTAATTAAACAAGAACATCAGAAAAGCAAACGACAGGTCAAAGAAAGTTGTTCGGTTACGCAAATGAGATGCAAAACCAACTTTTATTTCATTGACAAAAATGCACTATGCCAAAGGCCGAAAGTACTGGAGTATCTGCATGTTCCCTGATCTTGAAAGTGCACATCCTGCAGTTTCCCAGCCCTTGCAATGCCCCTGCCACACGATTTGCCCAAATGCGAAGCGTGGAGAGCCATAGGACGCCTTGAAGCTGGTCAAACACAGACGGCAGTGGCGACGGCAGTGGCAACAGCACTTGGAACATCCCAAAGTGTGATTAGCAGACTGTGGTATTGCTTCTAAGAGACTGGCACAGTACAAAGAAGATGATGGCAGGGTCACCCATCTGCCAGAACAGCAAGAGATGACTGATACTTGACCTCTTTGGCAAGAAGGAACAGGTGCAGCAATGCAACAGAGCTGTGGGGACAGTTTCTTGCTGCCACTAGATGATGGATATGCACCCAGACCATACGAAATCGGCTCCATTGTGTCGGACTGCATTCCCAGAGACCAACAGCATGCATTCCGCTATCTGCTGAACACCGTAGAACCCGTAGAAGGTGGGCTGATGAGCATCATTATTGGACCCGTGATCAGTGATCAACTGTCCTCTTCCCTGATGAGTCATGGTTCAGTCTGCAGCCTGAAAATCATCGTGTCCTGATTTGGCATGAATGAGGTACACGAGAAAATCCATGTTTCATGAGAGAAAGGGACTCCTTCAGTGTTGGTGGAATCATGGTGTGGGCTGGCATCAGCATTGGTGGTCATGGTGACCTCCACGTCATCAGAAATGGATCACTGACTGCTGTCAGATACCAAGATGAGGTCCTGCACCCTATAGTGGTACCCTGTGCTGGACCATTTGGAAATAACTTCCTTTTTAGGGACGATAATGCAAGGCCCCACCATGTGCATCTCGTCAACAGCATGCTTCAGGAGGCAGGAATCGAACGCATGGACTGGCCTTCATGTTCTCCAGACCTGAATCCCATTGAACGTGCTTGGGAAGCACTGGGAAGACGTCTGGCAAACCATCCAATGCCTCCCACAACACTTCTTGAGTTGGAAGTTGCCCTGGAGCAAGAGTGGCAGAGGATCCCACAGGAACTGCTAGACAATCTGACCCTGTCCAGGCCCCATTGCTGTCGGTGTGTTTGTCAGTCTTGGGTGACCATACACCCTACTGAACAGTCCATGTGTGGCTCTCTCGTCCAGTTTGACATGCTTCCGTTCACCCCGCCAATATGTCACTTGCTACTCAATCACAATAATTGAGTTTGTATCTCCACCAGTTACATTTCAATTTCTCAGCTGGTTTAAAAATTCAGAATTGAGGACTGGAAGGTCTCTACCAGTGACATTTGTCAGCGTCTGCTCTAGAATGCAGAGATTACTGCAGCTTTAAACAAGCATCTCCTTCTTCCTGCTACATATGCAAAGGCCTATTTATTACACACACGCATGCACGCATGCGTGCGCACGTGCACGCGCGCGCGCACACACACACGTGTGTGCCTGAGCACAGCCAGTACACGTTATGAGCATGCTTTGGACAGCATAAAGAACTGGATTCAAGTAAAGCATTATTGTTGGGGTTTTTCATTTGCAGGGAGACTGTAGAGACCTCGTCTTCTGAAGCCCCCAAGGACCCTACATAAGTAACTTAGTCATCCTGACATCCCATCATCCTGTATTAAGCACCCACTGAAACAAGTATCAGGAGATTCCAGCGAATCCTGATTGTAGCATAGGGAAAGTAACACTTAGAATTTGTATATCAGGTTGTTTTTTAAATCCAGAGTAGGTGTTTTTCACTCCACTAACTTCCATGAAAGCTCCCTCACCCTGAGTGGTTGAGACATTATCAGGGCACTAGTGCCATGTCTAGACTGGGACCTGTTCTGATTTTGCCCTCCATCTCCTCAAAGGATCGAGGTGCCGCTCACGGAGGGAGGCGATGTGCAGTCCCCACTGGGCTCTGTGCCCAAGGAGAAGGGCCCGGAAATCCAGCGTCTGCGGGAGGAGTGGCAGTGCCAGAAGGCCAGGCTGGAAGCCCAGGTAGGAGGGCAGCCGTGCTGGGGACATGCCCACATGCTGAGCGGGACCCTGCCCCCTCCTCGTCCTTGCGGACAGCCTTGCACAAGCACGCAGGGCCTGACTCGTATGCAGGCTGTGGAGGGCGTTCGAGGTCCTGGGCAAAGTGGGACTCTTAGTTCTATGTGTTCCTTTCTGCAACACCGCGTGGCCCGTGAGCATCCACCACGGGGCGGGGACCCTTTTTGGTGCCTGGGGTCCATCCGCGAACAAACCAGAAATGAGTCCGGCATTCAGTGCCCGTGTTCTCACAGAGGAGGCGGGGTCACACTGTAACTCTTAGAAGGAACAGTAAAGCCCATAGTGTATGAGAGGAGGCCAGGGCGCAGGGAAAGGAAACGCCAGCAGCGGAACGGGGACTGGGAGGCTGTCTGGTGCTGAGGGAGTGGGGACAACACTAACTGGGCTCTCGGGGAAGCTTCAGTCGGAAGCAGATTGTGAGCAAGCACCGCAAAGAGGAGGGGGAGGCCACGTCGTCCCCGGAGGGCACGCTGCTGCCCTCTCCATTTCCTTTGGCTGGTTTGTGCCCTGGTCCTTCTGCTCTTGCTCAGCAAACGTGGCTCCAGCTGAGGAGCCCCCAAGAGGCCTGCCGGTCCCAGCTGGAGGTCCCCACCCCTCCGAGTTGCCACAGGTGGAGAGAGGAGGCTGGGCTGGGTTGAACAGACGGTCGGGAAGCTTGTACTTTTCGAGGCTGTCTGGGGCAGGGGCGGGGCTTAGCTGAGGGCCGCCCCCGGTGGGCAGGTGTCGCAGATGCAGCAGGCACTGCAGCAGTGCGCCAGCGGCTACAGGGACGACCTGCAGGAGCTGCAGCGGCTGTCGGAGCACGAGCGGGAGACGCTGCAGCGCCAGCTCCAGGAGAGCCTGCAGCAGAACCAGGCCGGCAAAGCCCAGCTCGAGGCCGCCCACCAGCGGGCCCTGCGCGCGCTTGAGAAGGCCAAGAATCAAGAACTCAAGGTAAGGGTGCCCACGAGGAGGCCCCCTATTGACTGAGCACCGGCCATGCCTTTCACGGGTGCCGTTTGTACGCCCTCCCCATCCCTACAGTATCTTACTAGGTCACGATTGTCAAGAGTCCCTTTCCGGGTGAGGAAAGGGGCTCAGGTTCAGGAGCTTGCTCAGGGTCACACAGCTGGTAAGTGGCACAGCAAGGATTCGGACTGAGGTCTGCTGGGTTGCTTGTACTGCTTCTCTGACTTGCATGCAACCCTGAGAACATAACACTTTTCCCAACTGGGGCAATTAGTGCCTGATGCACAGTGGGGGGGGGGGGGGGTCAGGCTCAGCCCTGCTGCTAAAAGGGCAAGAACAGCCCAGAGTTGAACAAGACCAGCTCAGCAGAAAAGACCTTCCAAAAGGCTTCGGAAGCAGTGATGAGGGTCAGGCCCCCAGCAAGGAGGTTCGAGCACCGTTCTTCTATGGCCTTCTACCTTCTACTTTCCCAGAAGGCTTTCACTCCCGGCTTTCTCGTGAGTTGAGGCTCCTGCTGTGACTGCCACCAATGACACACTGTCCTTCCCCTGTCATAGCAGTCGTCATACTAATTACTTTGTGTGTGTGTGTGTGTGTGTGCGTGTGTGTGCGTGCGTGTGTGTGTGTGCGTGTGTGTGTGTGTGTGTGACAGAGACAGAGAAAGGGACAGACAGGCAGGAAAGGAGAGAGATGAGAAGCATCAGTTCTTCACTGTGGCTCCTTAGTCTTCTTAGTTGTTCATTGATTGCTTTCTTATATGTGCCTGGACGGGTGGCTACAGCAGACCGAGTGACCCCTTGCTCAAGCCAGCGAGCGATCTTGGGCTCAAGTCAGCGACCTTGGGCTTCAAGCCAGCGACCATAGGGTCATGTCTATGATCCCACACTCAAGCCAGTGATCCCCATGTTCAAGCCAGATGAGCCTGCGCTCATGCCAGCAACCTCAGGGATTTGAAACTGGGTCCTCCGCGTCCCAGTCCGATGCTCTATCCACTGTGCCACCACCTGGTCAGGCCATACTAATGACTTCTTTACATAACCAACTCAATCAAACTGGAAGGCCCCCGAGGCCAGGAAGTGTCTCTGTTCATCACTGAATGCTCTCCCAGCTCCCAGCAGCTGCTCAGTTAAGGGTCCCAGTGGTTTAGTTTATCCAGGCCGATACCTAACAAATGGGATTCCAGAAAGAGATCACAGAGGGGAGGATATTTTTCAAAGAAATTACAGAATGCTATTTTCAGACCTCAATGAGAAAGACCCTTCCCAAGGATCATCTTGAAATCTCAGAGCACCAGGGAAACAGAAGAAATTCTAAAACTCCCGGTAAGGAAAAATGACACCAGACACGAAGTACTCGAATCAGTACATCGTCAGATACCTCCACCGCCACAGGGGGAGCTGAAAGACAAGAATGCAATTCTGTGCCGTTCAATAAAAACGATTAATAAGTGTGAGAATTGAATAAAAGTGGTCAGCCAGGAAATTTGCCTTCTGTTACCAATTTACTGCCTCTTGGCTCCCAGTGCGCCCTCCAGTGTCCACCCTGCAATAATGATCTCCATTCTTGAAGCATTTCTCCTTTGCGAAGAGCACAATGTTAAACTTGGTCCGTAGAGGGCGCTGGAGGCACCTTGCAGGAGGGAGAAGGCTTCTTTTCCTGGTTCCAGCAGCTGCAGTTTTGCTTTGTTTCTGGCTTCTGTTGCAGTGTTGTAAGTGTGTGTGTGGACATCAGGTGATGTTCTGCCTCCGTGACCTCACAGTGACCTCAGAGTTCTGGCCCCGACCCAGTGATTACCTTCCTGTGGCCTCCCGATGTGGACACTACAGATTCCAGCCCTCACACCAGCAGCAGTGGTGCCCTAACTGGGATCCTGCTGCCTGTTCCCCGGGCGTTTGCTTGCTGCGCCCCCGCAAGGCCAGTGCTGTCTGCAGCGACTCTCGCGGGCATGGGCGCCCCTGCGCTCTGAGCACCGGCCCTCCTGTGGCTCACCTGCACTGAGGAGGGTTGCTCCTTCTTCACCAGCAGCGGGACCAGCTCTGGCTCAGGCAGCCCAGAGATGGGTGCAGCCGGTGAGCCGCCAGCCATAGCTCCTCCAGCGAGGTCTTTCGCAAACCTTTGCTTCAACCTCTCCATTCCTGTTTCTCTGGCGACAGAAATGTCACCTGTTGGAGTTCTCGGAGTCTCACAGCAAGTGCACAAGGAGGAGATATTGGAGAGTTTGAAAAGCGCAAGACTGTCCGGCCTTATTAAATAAACTGACCACGGGATGACCGGGTGTCCCGGGGAGAGAAAGGCCGGTTCCTCCCGTTTGCCAGGGATTGGCAAGGCTGGGCCTGTTGCCCTCAGTCAGCTGCCACAGGCTCAGGTTCGAGGATGGCTCTGCTGGCCCCCGAGAGGACCCTCATGCATTTGGTGGCATCCCGATTCCCACTGTCCCCAGGGGCTGCATGAGGGAGTGGAAGAGGCTGGCGCCCTGGGCACTACAGCCCGTGGTTGCCACCCTGCCCCTGCCATTACCTGTCTCCAGCCAGCTGAGATCACTTCGCCTCTCTGAGCCCTCTCCTCCTGTGCAAAAAACAGGAGGTGCGGAGGGCACGATGCTTCCCACGTCTTTTCTGTGTGACCTTGGAGAAGTGACTTTATCTCACCCAGCCTTGGCTTCCTCATTTCAAAAGTGGGGCTGTGTATTCACTGGAACCCTCTGTTGCCAAGAAAAGAAAGAGAGTCTATTAATATCCTACTGCTACTATTAATAAATGACCATAAACTTATACTACGGTTCTGAAGGTCGGGGGTCCTGAAGCAATGTGTCGGCACGTCTGTTTTCCTGTGTTAAAATTTAAGCCATCCAGTCCGTGCCTGTTTCTCTCCCCATCTTGTACTCTCTCCGTCCCACCTCGTAGTACCAGATTCCCAATGATTGCTCCGGCGTGGAACAGGGCCACCCTCATCCAGTCAGCTGTGGACCAGGGTGAGGTTCACGTGGTACCAAGTGGCTGCTGTGGCCAGGACATCACAGCCATCCGGGCAGGGTGGGGAGCAGACTGATGTGCCCTCCACCAGGGAGAGGCGAGCACTCAGCTGGGCCCCAGTGTGCAGGGGGAGCTTGGCAGAGGCGCCGGGCCTCCCCCTCTGCGCCCACCTTTGTGCCTCTCCTCTCCCTCTCTTTCTCCCAGGCCACAGAAGAGCTCCTGAGAAAGGAATCCAGCCACAGCCTCCAGATCCAGCGCCAGGCACACCGGCTGGAGCTCCAGGCCTTGGAGGAGAAGTTCCGCCAGGAACTGCAGGGGGCGCAGGAGAGGACGCAGGCTCAGCAGGCCCTGCTGCTAGGTACACACAGGCCACGCCCCACTGGTCTGCATGGGGAACCAGGGCAGCTCTCCTGGCTCTGCCACCAGCTAGCCGTGAGACTTGGGGCAGGTCACGCTCAGCTCCATCTTCCTTTTTTATAAAAAGGAGTTACAATTGCACCTACCTCATAGGGGTGTAATGTGGATTTAATGAGACATTAAATATAAAACACCTAGCTCATAACATGAGCCCAGTGGTTGTAGATAATATCATCCTTATCATCATTATTGAACATAAAGCATATCTCTGGGCCTTCATAAGAGTTTCATATGATTGCCTCAACCTCTCATTTCCATCCTGAAGATTTCTGCAAATCTGGGGGGGCTGAGGCCTCCAGGCACTGTGTTCTCAGCATCCTTTGCCTGCCCCCTCATTCTCTCCAGCTCAGAACTCCCCTCCTCCTCAGTTTCCACATCGAAAACCAACCCCACGAAGTGACCGGAGGCAGTCAAGCGCTCCAGAGCCAAATGGCCGTGGCGGCTTGAAGCCCCGCTCCCACACTCGCTAGCTGTGTGACCTTGGGCAGGTGGCTTTGCTGCTCTGTGCCTCAGCTGCTCAGCTATGAAATGAGAGCAGTAACAGTGTCCACCTCACTGGGCAGTTCCAGATTGCCATGAGCGAGTCTGTGGTGCGTGAGCTGTGTAAACTGCCGGAGTCTGTGCCGCGTGGCCCACTCCGGGGGCCGCTCTCCATCTTGCAGACCGTCTTTCGCCCTCGTTTTCTGCTTGACTCTCATCTTCCTTCTTACTCTTCGGAACGAGACCGATGCCTCTCCTTATTTCACGCCTATCAGTAAAGACCGTGTTGGCCTTATTAAATATTTTTTCAAACCCAGACAGGGCTCTCCTTAAGAGAATTATGGAGAAGAGCAGTTTCTTTACCTGCGTAAGTGACTCAGATAGGTCTGCTGCTCGGCCGAGTTGTCATCAGAGCATGTGTCCTTCTGGAGGAAGTGGGGGAGCAGGAAGGAGGCCCCACAGACTGCCCGGTTAGCTGCTTTCCTGGAGTGGAGGTAGTCATGTTGGAAAAGCTAACGTTAGCAGAAGCTAAAGGAGACTCATAACAGAGGATAAAGCTCAGGTTGTGCCACATGTCTCAGGTGCAGGACTCCCCAAGTCTCGATCAGGCTGGACGCCCAGCAGCTGTTGGCACAGATGTTTGTGCCGCCCCTTCTCTGGTCCCTCCGATCGCGTAGCAGTCTAATCCGTTCCTGGACAGAAGAATCAGGAGAGACCCTGGGGACAGGCTGGGATTCTCAGCATCAGTCCCAGAAGGAAGGAGTTTTGTGGACTCTGTTATGATGATCGCAAATCATAGGCTTCCCAGGCTGGTGCTGGGTGGGTGGGAGCACCTCCCACAATGACAGGGTGATGTTACATATTCCTGGTCCCAGTGACGCCTACCTCACTGTCTGAGACACACCTGACCTGCATAGAGGTCAACGTGTGAGGGGTGAGAGGGTGAGTGTCCAGAAGATAGTTACACTGGGGTGGGGACCCAGACAGACTGGGTGGATGGGTGGACGCGTGGGGGGGTGGACGGTTGGACAGGTGGACAGGTGGATGGGTAGATGAGTGGATGGGTTGTGGGAGCAACAGGGAGGGTACTGAATAAATACATTATAGTTCCTGCTTTCTAAAGGGTTTTATTGTAATTTTGTGATAAAGGATTTCAAAAAATGGAGTTGTGTCTGGATTTCTTATTTTTAAAGAAAAGAAGCTTTAGAAGTCACTTTATTAAAATTCTATTGGAGAGAAAAGACCAATTAAGTTTTTCAGCATAATGTCATCAGAATATATTAAGTGCTTATATTTGTTTAATTTACTGTGCCTTTGAGAGAAGCTTAGCAGGCATAGAAAAATCTTTCCCAACTAACACAGTTTCACAACATGATTGATTTTCACTCTAAACATCATTTGTTCATTTTACAAATATATGTTGAGCACTTGCTAAGTACTGAGGCCCCTACTGGGTGCTTATCTTTGGGCTTAGGGAATTACTGGAACAATATTTCAAAAGTTATTTGCAATAACTAAAACATCTCAAAAGTCTGTAACAGAAAAGTACTAAATCTGCTAGCCCTTAAAATTTACCTTCTTTTTTCAAAAAAATAAACACCTCAAAAATAAAATAAAATAAAAGTAAACACCTCACTGAATAATATGTACTCTATCAGAAAATATTCCTTTGGAACTGATTGTTTTCTTTGCCTTTCAATCATGCCAGAGCACTACTAGAAATGACCCACCATCCTCAGAGGAGAAACCAGTTCCTGGCCGTACTGTTCTTTGAGTTAAGGAGAACTTGTGTATTTCTCCCGGGTGGTTCTGGTTTTAATCCTGATTCTGTTGGGAGGACACGCCACCTTCTGCCCTCACAGTCGAGCCAAGACCTCACACTCATAAGGGGAAGAACCCGTGAATGTTTTGTCTCCCTTAAGAACTGTCATAAACGTCAAGTTTTCCGACTTGAGACCCACAACCCCAGAAGAGGTCCCTGGTCATTTGATAATTCCCTGTTCTTTGCTTGGTGTTTGGACGTAGCACTGAGACCCAGTGCAGCCTCAGGGTTCAGCTCTGGGTCAGCCACCAGGGTCAGCCACCTAACCCTCCAGCTTTCCTAACCACCAGGCAGTAGCTAAGAGTGGTTCAGAGCAAAGGAGAGCCCCTGGAAATGTTGGATCCTGACTCCACAACTTACTAGCTGTGTGGCTCTGAGCCACTTACTCAACCTCTCTGAGGCTCGGGTTCCACTTCATAAAATAAGGAAGACTAATACTCGATAGAATGGTTGGAGAGCTTCAGTGGACCATTTCCAGGGTTTAACACAGTTAGTGAAATATACACGAAGCTCTTGTTACTGTTATCTTACAGTACGTTTGGAGAACTTGACCCAAAGCCTCCGGCAGCTGCCACCCCAGGGCAGACTTCAGGCCGCACGGTGTGCACCTGACCTTTGCCGCCCTTCCCTCTGCAGAGTCGGTCAAGCAGGAGCTGTGGGAGCAGCGGGCCGCCTGCGCTCAGCACCAGAAGGACCTGACCGCGCTGCAGGCTGAGCTGAGCGCTCTGGGCAGCTCTGACAGGCAGCAGGCCGTCGCCCAGAGTGCCGGGGACAGCGAGGACCAAGGCGCCAACACCACAGAGGTCAGCGCCCCTGGCCCGCCCACGCCACCCGACCCCCACCCCCAGGGAGCAGTCAGAAGCCTCCGCGCAGCAATCTCTCTAAAGGACAGGCCCTGGGCCCTTGACCCCTTGTCTGAAATGCGGAAGACTGTTCCTTCTGCTAGGGGATGCGTGGCGAGCCGCCAGACTCCCCTCTTCATAAAGCAAGACACAGGCTTTAAGTTCTGCTTGTTGTTTTTCATGCAGACACAACAGTGTCTCAGGCTGTTGGTCCAGACGGGGCTTAGAGACAGCCAGTCGGGGTCACTGCCTCAGGTCTGCAGGAGAATGTCTCTGAGCCCCTCTTCCTGTCTAGACCTCCCTGTTCCCATAAGGGGGAGCCGCCTTGCCACCCCAGCCCAATGCCCACTCCCCATGAACGTACTGGTCAGACTTCTCCCATTGCCCCCGTCCTGTCACATCCTTACTTCCTACCTAGCAGGTAGCCACCGGTGTAGCGCGGTGACCTGCTCACAGCCCGGACTCTCTTCCCCAACCTCTGCCCTGTCTAAGGTTTCATCTGAAGCGGCCTCCTACTGCTGCAGAGGCTCAAGGCTGGGCGGAGCACCCCTGGGGCCCTCTGAGCCAGTCCGCCTTTGCGCGTCCTGAACACATCTCTCCTGGCTGCCTTCTCCCCAGGACCGGGGCGGCCCGGGCCCGGCCGGCTCCCCAGAGGGCACCGCTGAGCAGACCCCCAGCGAGGGCTGCCTCCTCGGCGAGAACTCTCAGCTCAAGGACACCGTGCGGCAGCTGCGGGCGGAGGTGGAACAGCACCAGCAGGAGGCGCTGCAGCTCCGCGACCAGCGCAGGTCGGTCTGCGGGTCCCAGAGCTCCCCTCGCCCCCTTCCCTCCTTTCACTGCCGCTTAGAGAGCCTCGCAGACCTAAAATTGGGCTACCCTTTGGCACCTTCCCGAAGAAGAGACTCCCTAATCCGCTAGCACTTCACTGATGTTACTCCCTGGGCGCATGAAAAGAATCCAGGAATTCTAGGTCAAAACTGCAGAGGATTATCCCTGAAATAGAGGCGGGACCCCAATTTCTCTACAATCAGGGAATTTATGGGAGCAGGACTAACGGTACCAGAAGGATCCTGGAAACCAGCCTTAGGGAGACAGTGCTGTGTGCCCCCAACCAGCTGCATGAGCTGGGGGCGAGTCCGCTAACCTCTCCAAGACCGTGCCCTCTGTAAAATGGAGATGACAGCGCCACCTCTGACGGCTGCTGGGGACGCAGGGTCCGCCTCCACGTCCCTGGCGGGGGTGGGGGGGTCATGCCTGGGAAAACTGAAAACTGTGGCGGTGCTGTTCCCTAACGCCGGCCGATAGCTCGTTATCAGCCCTGCACTCACGGCCTTTCCTCCACTTCTTGGAAAGTTCATAACTTGGAAATTTTAATTTCATTAATAGATACAAGACTTTTCAGGTTATCCGTTTCTTCTTTTTTTTTTTTTTTTTTTTTTTGCAGAGACAGAGAGAAAGTCAGAGAGAGGGATAGACAGGGACAGACAGACAGGAACAGAGAGATGAGAAGCATCAATCATTAGGTTTTCGTTGCACCTTAGTTGTTCATTGATTGCTTTCTCATATGTGCCTTGACCGCGGGCCTTCAGCAGACCGAGTAACCCCTTGCTTGAGCCAGCGACCTTGGGTCCAAGCTGGTGAGCTTTTGCTCAAACCAGATGAGCCGGCGCTCAAGCTGGCAACCTCGGGGTCTCAAACCTGGGTCCTTCCCAGTCCGACGCTCTATCCACTGCGCCACCGCCTGGTCAGGCTATCCGTTTCTTCTTGAGTGAGCTTTGGTAGTTTATATCTTCTTCCGAGGACTTTGTCCATTTTATCTCGGCTGTTCAAGTAAAAGGCTCATCTAAGAAGCAGTGATGAGCCCACCTGGCCAAGGTTGAACACCTTAAATTCAGTTAGGGACTCACCATGGGACACTGGAATAAGGAGGGTAGGAGCAGGGTAGGGTCTCCTAACCACTGGGGGTTACAGCCCCCTCCAGTTCAGTAAAGCAATGGTCCTTCTCCCGGGAGAAGGATATAATCATACAATAACCTGCAGGTTCTTTCGGAGGACAGCACCGTCCCCACCCTGGGAAGCTTGTCTGTGCATCCCTTAGGGCCCCGCACTGAGGTTAAGAAAAATGAAAGCTGGTGGTTGAACCCGGACTTTGAGCTACAGACTGATCTGGACATGTATGAACATGCTCATTCTTGCAAGAACCCTATAAGGTGGCCACTGTTGTCACCTCTGGTCACAGATGAAGAAACGGAGCAGGGCATACCTTGCCCAAGGTCACACAGCTGGGCAGTGGAGGCGGCAGCCTGGCTCCACGCTGCTGCCGTTCCCCCTGGACTGGCGATCTCCCCGGTCTCAGAGCCCCAACTCTCCGTAGTTCTGATGCAGGATCTCTGCCTCCAGGTCTCCCTGCCTGCCCCACGTGAGGGGAGGGCTTCCGAGGGACTCCCTCCAGAACTGTGTCTGTCCCTCCCCCTGGCCCCCTGCCTGCTGCTCTTCCTGGAGTGAAGAGGGTTCTCCTTCGTGAGACGCTGGGGTGGGAGGTGCTGAGAAGGGGCTCCACAGCGGGGCTTCTCCTGAACCCCACAACTCAGACACCGCACGCCTCCTTCCCACGGTCTGCTGACCTCAGATTCCAAACCTCCCCCACCCATTGTCTCCAAACCTGGCCGCCCAGCAGAGCGGGGGAGAAAAGCCCATGCCCCCAGGGGGGTCCCCAGAGCCCGGGCCAGCCCCTCTGTGCTTGCCCCGCCGCAGGCAGCTGGAGGAGGCCCAGCAGGCCCAGCAGGCCCGGGAGGTGGAGAAGCTGCGGCAGGAACACCGCAAGGAGATGCAGGCCGTGGTGGCCGACTTCAGCAGCGCGCAGGCCCGGCTGCAGGCCCGGCTGGCTGCCCTGGAAACCGAGTAAGTGAGGCCATGGCCCCAAGCTAGCAGGGACGAGGAGCTGTGCCATGTTGTGAGGGTGACCAACTTACCCCAGTGTCCCCGGAGCCCCCCAGATTTAAAGTAGAAATCCTGAATTCCGGGAAGCACCTCAGCCCGGGACGAACTGGGATGGTTTATCACCTGTCACATTATGACACTGTAGTCCCCTTTCGTGCAGGGCCCTAGGAATCTGTGAGAACTAAGACAGCCTCATGGGCTTGGCTTGACCCTCACACCGGGAGCGAATCAGAAGGCTCAAGGCCTTGACCCTCTTCTAACACGTTCTCTCATTTAATCTTCACAGCAGTCCTTCAAGGTGGCAATTGTTATTCCTATGGGCAGATGACAAAACCGAGGGTCCCTCGTGCATGTGTGCATGCACTCATCTATTCACTTAACAAGTATCTGTCAAGGGCTTACTGTTTTAGGCTCTGGGTTACCGCAGAAAACAAAACAAAGACGGTGCTCTCATAAAACTCACAAATTTTACCGCATTTCCCTATGTGTCAGACGCACCGTAAATTTGGGCCCATGTTGGCCAGCAGATGGCGCGAGAGCCACGTCGGCAGTCACAGAGCCTGTGGGCGTTGTCAGGGCCGGGGCAGGTTCCTGCTGAGGATTCTTCTCCCAAACATCTCTGGGTCTTGAAGCCTCACTGAGTGCAGCCCCTGTGTGCACACACGGACCGTCGGTTCCTAGGCCTGCAGCCTCGGGGGAACTGACAAAGGTCACATTGGGAGTTGGGGCCTTAGGCTCCACCCCGAGTTCTGCAGCCAGTTCACAGGGTGGCCCTGAGCAAGCTCCCCGGCCTCAGTTTCCCCTTTTGTGATCAGAGGGAGTGGCTGGCCAGGCTGACCACCCAATGGTGTCCCTACCACGTCATCACCTCGTCTCCCTGCTCGTGGTGAGTAATTGCATGTCTGCTTGAAACAGACTGAAGGATGGTGGAGAGAAGCCAGGGAAGGGGGCGTCCAGGCCGGAGGACGTCCAGCTCATAGGCCGCCTGCAGGCTCTGCTGAAGGAGCGAGAGGAGATCATCAAGCAGCTCACGGTGAGGCTGCCAGGGCCGCTGGCGAGCCCTGCATGAGCGCGCGGAGATCCGGGACGGGGGTGGGTGGGTAGGCGGAGAACTTGACACCTGGCGTTTCACTAGGCACTTCAGCTTTCGTTTTTGTTTTTGTTTTGTATTTTTCTGAAGTTGGAAACAGGGAGGCAGTCAGACAGACTCCCGCATGTGCCCGACCAGGATCCACCCGGCATGCCCACCAGGGGGGCGATGCTCTGCCCATCTGGGGCATTGCTCTATTGCAACCAGAGCCATTCTAGCACCTGGGGCAGAGGCCACAGAGCCATCCTCAGCACCCGGGCCAACTTTGCTCCAATGGAGCCTTGGCTGCTGGAGGGGAAGAGAGAGACAGAGAGGAAGGAAAGGGGGAGGGATGGAGAAGCAGATGGGCACTTCTGTGTGCCTTGGCCGGGAATCGAACCCGGGACTCCTGCATGCCAGGCTGACGCTCTACCACTGAGCCAACTGGCCAGGGCCAGCTTTTAATCCTGATGACTATAAAGCCCCCTTACAAGAGATCCCTGTTAGTTTTTTGTATTGTATAAAATAACAATACATACTCACTAAAAATAAATAAATAACACAGGAAAATAGAAGGCACAATTGTCACTCTACTCCCAGCCCCACAACATGCCCACTCCTGACACTAGCTTGTTGGCTTGTCTGCGTGCTTGTTTGTTTGTTCTAGCAGCAGAATCTGGGAAGCTCCTGGGTGACTTGCTTTCTGTGAAAACTGTAGTGGATTCAAGCAAACCAGCTACTCTTTATTGTTCTTCCTTCTGTGAAAATGACCGGCTGTTTTCCAGTTTGCACAGCCCCCCGGTACCCCTTAAACAGAAAGTTTTCTTCGACCCCTCTGATTCTGTCTGGCATCCCCCCGCCCCGGGCCGATGGCTGTCTCTTTGAAATGCCCCCCGCGGTCCTCCGCTGCCCATTCCCTCAGTCTACCCCCTCTCACTGGCGTCGCCTTCTGCTTTGGCCAGTGCTTTAGGCTCTAGCCTTGCCATTTCAACTGTGGTCGAAAGTGCCTTATATCCCCCACATTGGACAGTACCCAGTGTGTTACAATCAGCCCTGGGGACCGGGGCAACGGGCTCACTCCTGTCAGTGTGGTTCGTGGGGGGAGAGCTAGTTAGCCACATCAGAAGTCCAGGCACTTCCCACCGTCTGCCTCCACAACCTTGGTCCAAGCCCCGGTGCTCCTCACATGCACATTGGGGGCTCCATGGGTCTCCCCCTCACTTGAGCCTCACACCACTATGCTGACCTCACAGTAACCAGAAGGACCTTACAAAAATGGACGTTGGATCCCAGCGTGGCTCCGTTCAGCACCTCCCGTGGCTTCCCAGCTCTCTCAGAGCGATATCCACGGCCTTAACAGTGGCTTAGCGAGCCTGACGTCCTCCCACAAACACACACCCACACCTCTCTCATGTCTCGGTTCACTCCCATCCCTGCCCTGCCCCCTGCTGGCCAGCCATGCTTTCTCACATCAAAACCCTAATGAGACAGCCAGAAAAACTTGACCACCAACTGAAAATTACGTGATACTAATAAGGAATCCTCCTTTGCTAAGGGTGACAAAGGTATTGTAGTTTTATTTTTAAAGAATCCTTATCTCTTAGAGATATATATTGATATTTTTACAGGTGAAATTGTACAATGACTGGGATTTGCTTTAAAAACAATCCAGAATGAAAGAAAAAAGTGGAGGGTGGCACACAAGGACAAGACCGGCCATGTAGTGATTGCACCTGGGGGTCTTCTTTCTTTGCCTCAATTATTAACTTTTTGCATCATAATTATTAACTTTCTGCAACAGAGTCTTCTCAGATGCGCAGAGTTGGGGGTCTCTAACTTCCCTAAGGCATTCCAGATAAGCTTGCCCTTTGCTTTACAGGAGTGTCTGGGGACACAAAAGCCCCAGGAGTGAAAGCGCTTCCTCAAAGCTTCAGTGCAAGGCATTGACCACCACTGGCTGCCCCTCCCTCCCCTGCACTTGCTTTCTCTTGGTGCTCCGGCCTCACACAGTCCTCACACAGTGCCCTGTGGTTAGGCGCATTTAGATTCTGTTGTGTTGTTTTCCTAGGAGGAGAGGAGGTTTCACTACGCAGCGTTCCCCAGCACCATGTCCCACCGGAATCGGTCCTTCTCTTTCCATCCTCACCCAGGGTATCTGACCCCTTCCATGAAGGTAAATGGGTCCTTCTGGTTTCAGTGCATTGCATAATTCTGCTGGTTGCATTTTTCCTAAGGTAACTGCAGCGTATTTATTAATGGCGGGGATACATTCAAAAGAATACTCATGGGAAGTGAGACCCACAGGAAATAGTCCGAACAATTAAACAGTGTTTAGATCTGGCTAGGAGGATGATGTGTATTTTTTGTGTGTGGGTTTTTATATTTTCCAAATTTCCTATAAGTCAATGTGTCACTATTAACAGTGGCTATACTAATAATTGTTGGTAGGAAGAAGAGAGAGAAGAGCAGGAATCTGTCACTTCTTAACATTTTTTTCTATGCGTATATTTGGAATTTGTTACAATGAGAAGATTCACATCCGGCTTCTGTCTGCTATCACAAATCCTAACAGCATTAAAAATATTAGTATTTTTTGCAGCTCAAAAAACAATATATATAACCTAAGCTGAGCTGATGTGAGATTCTTTATAATTTTGTATGTTTCACTTCAGCAATATTCATGCGTTTGAGGACGAGATAGGCCCAGCCCCTGCTGTGGGTGTTATGTGGCCTTTTAAAATCTAAAAAGAGATTTTGAATTGCAAACCACATCTGTCCCCAGAAATTTTATGTAAGAGATTGTGAACATGTGTGTGTGTGTGTGTGTTTTTTAACACAAAATAGAGAAAAACATGCTTTAAAAATAATGTGGAAGTACATAAATAAAATGTTGCCTCCTCACTCCTACGGTTTGGGTTGGGTAGGTCTTATTTACTTTTACAGTAGTGCCTCTTTTGGGTGACTCTAAGAGGCCTTTCCTTGAACACAAACAGAAAAAGAAGATAGAGGAAGTGCCCAACCGCGTGGTCAGCGTGCCAAACCTCGCCTCCTACGCGAAGAACTTCCTGAGTGGTGATCTGAGCTCCAGGATCAACGCCCCCCCACTAACGAAGTCACCCAGCCTGGACCCAAGCCCCAGTGGGGGCCGGCCTTACAAACCCGCCCCGTCTCCAGATGCGAAAACTGCCACAAGGTGGGGCAGAAGCTGGGATTGCACTGTCCCATAGTGGGAGGAGAATGGGCATTGCGTTCAGGCACCTAGTAAGGGCCGGGCATTTGGGCAGATATAGAGAGTAGCGGATCAAGCCCCGCCTGGGGAAAATGCCCGTCCAGCCAAACGGGTAGATTGTGTAAGAGCACAGAACTATTCCCCTCTTTAGAAGAGGGTCTACTCCTGGTACCAAATTCCAGAAAGCCTTTTCTTTTTCTCATGGATGGTGACGAGTGATCTCGAATCCCTTAGCTGACAACTTCAGTGTGACTTACACTGGAAGATGGACTCTCACCATCGGGCCTTGAGGTCTGGGTTCAGGTTCTGTTCCTCCTCATTTTTAGCTGTGTGGCCTTGGGCAGGTTACTTGACCTTCCTGAGTCTCCATTCCCTCGCCTCTGAAGTGAAGATAATACAGCACCTACTTCATCAGACTGCCGTGACAGGCTAAAGGAATGAATCCATAGAATATTCTTAGCGCAGAACCCGCCACCGAAGCATTCAGTATATTTCCAGTTATTATCAAGGTTATTTCTCAAGCTTTATTGCATCATCTTGGAATTCTAAGACCTGTTACTCTGTAGGTTTGGTTGACCATGCATGGCGATCTCAGATACCATCTCCTTATTCCGCCAGACAGCTTTGCAGCATGCTTCTCTTGCAGAAAGTGCTTTTCCCTTTAATTGGTGCTCCCTCCTATCTAGCCCTCCATTCAGAGGCAAAAGTTTAAATTCTAGGCTTTGAAGGTTGCACTTCAGCAAGGGCCACTGGTAAAAAGTTCCTTTTCGTAAGGCCCCGCCTACCTGTGGCTGTTTGGACCACGGGGATGGCTGCGCTGCAAGGACCCGCCCCCGTCCTGCGGTCTGTCATTGAACGAGTCCAGCCCTTTGTTTCACAGCTAAGGAGTCTGAGGACTGCCCCACCCACTCCGAGCACAGACCTGGCTAAATGCGAGAGCCCCTCATGGGTTCATCTCCTAACTATACCTCCGCTTAAGGCCGTGTTCCCATTGTTTTATGTGAACCTCCAAAATTGCACGCAGAGGCCCGTCAGCCAGGTGTGCGCCACACCTTCTCGCTTACTGCGTCCCCTTTGCAGTTTATTAGGCTGATTTTGCAGCCTCATTGTGATGCTAGAACTTTCTGTAAAAAAAAGCCATAAATAGTAATGTTGTGTTGATCAACAATTTCTTTCTTTTACTTTTTTTATGGGGTTTATATATTGTTTAATTTGTGCCTCAAATAACTATTACAGATACACCTCATTGTCTTGTCAACAGTGGAGAACCTTCTGTTTTCAAAACAGGAATCAGACACTGCCTCACCCCCCCCCCCACCCCACCCCCGTTCTTCATAACTGGTTTCTAGACACTAATGTGGGCCAGTCATGCTCCAGTGTCTTTTGAAGAATAAAGTGCTCCCTGAAAAGATGGTGGGGTATTACGTTGTTTATTGAGCAATTTTCAAAACCATCTAAACCTTTTGTTTGTTTGTTTGTCTTTAGGACACAAGACGGTGAGACAACTCAACCCAAAGAAGGCCAGCAGAAGCAGAGCTCTGCCCACCAGGAGTGGTTCACAAAGTATTTTTCTTTCTAAATTGGTCCTTGGGATCTATCACAAAGAAAACATTTGAAAAACATTTCTTTTAAAACGTTTGATTGAGGATATCAACTAAAAAACCAATCAACCCAATAACTTGCTTTGTAATATCATTTGCATACAGTAGCCGAAACAGATGTTGGCACTGACATTTTCTACTGTTTCGTTGTGATACCAGTTCATTAAAAAATTCATGACATTAGGGTAAGCCACTGTTACCAGAAAGCATCGTGGGAAGACGTTATTAATGTTACCTACCCATTGTATTTCCAGTGTCCACATGATTGCAGTCCACTTTGTGGCTTCCAAGGTCCACTTTTAAAGTGATTTCATTTTCCCATAGGATGCAAGTCAAATCCACTCGAAAAGTGTTTCTATGGAAGTGATGTCATTCAACATGCACATCTAACCTCAATAAGAAGAGGAATAAAACCAAGTTCCGAATAATCCAGGAAAGACAGTTAAAAAACAAAACAAGCAAATCAAAGCTACTAGGAATGAAAAGTCGCAGACCTTGACATGCTGGGATTAAGTGTTTCGATTTCCTAATCTGGGACACGGAGCAGATAACAGAGGGGATAACACCTACCTCAAACAGGGGCTCTCTGGGGATTAAGCAAAACAACAGGGTCCCGATTCCACTCATGCCCTGGACGGGAGCACCGCCAGGAATTTTCTGTGAATAGCTGAGCCCCGTCACACATCTGGTTCAATGACTGCAATGTCAACTCGGTCCTTTGTGAAGGTTTCCAGTTTATCTGTTCTTTCAAGTTGAAGATCTACGGAACCTCTGGTCTTTGGGTTTGGGCCATTTGCCCCGTGGCCCGTGGCTTCCCCATTGCATGGATGCTCTGTAGATGAGAGGGAACGGGGTGTGGCCATTCACGGTGCTGACCTCACTGTCAGGCCACTTTGAACTGTCTGACCCTCTGAAGGAGCAGTGTGAACTGACGGGACTCAATACATCTTTTAATGGGCAAAAAAAAAAAAAAAAAAAGTTCTCAATCCTTTGGTGCTGGCCCAGAAGTGGCCCGTAAACAGTTGTTAATTCTATGCACTGTCAAATCTTTGCTCTTTGAATAAAACTTTAAACAACTGGGCAATAAAAATGGGTGTGACTTGTATTGATTTGCCAAGGAAAGGATGAAATTAGATGAAGACTGAACTTGGAAATAGGAAGTTCACATTGAACTCCATCACACAGACCGTCTCCACTTATAAAAAGTGGCTGCTTAAACGTTTCTGTCATTTTAAGAGAAATGGAATTACAACTCAAAACTCACAATTCAAAGGGAAATCTACTATCTGACCAAAATACGCGGCCCCAATGATACTGTAAATACAGATACTTATTACCATATATGTGACACGCTGTATTATTTTCCATTATCAAGTATATTTTAATTGTCTTATTTCCTGCTTAGAGTGAGCATTGTAGGGTTTATATCTGTGTTCTGTGTTTTAAAGACTGCACACAGGTACTTTTGTTTTATTTTTTAAAAACTTTTGGCCCTGGCCGGTTGGCTCAGCGGTAGAGCGTCGGCCTGGCGTGCGGGGGACCTGGGTTCGATTCCCGGCCAGGGCACATAGGAGAGGCGCCCATTTGCTTCTCCACCCCTCACCCCCTCCTTCCTCTCTGTCTCTCTCTTCCCCTCCCGCCGCCAAGGCTCCATTGGAGCAAAGATGGCCCGGGCACTGGGGATGGCTCCTTGGCCTCTGCCCCAGGCGCTAGAGTGGCTCTGGTCGCGGCAGAGCGACGCCCAGGAGGGGCAGAGCATCGCCCCCTGGTGGGCAGAGCATCGCCCTGGTGGGCGTGCCAGGTGGATCCCGGTCAGGCGCATGCAGGAGTCTGTCTGTCTCTCCCCATTTCCAGCTTCAGAAAAAAAACAAAACAAAACTTTTATTTATTGATTTTAGAGAAGAAGGGAGGGGGAGACAGAGAAATATCGATTTGTTGTTCCTCTTATCTATGCATTCATTGGTATATTCTTGTGCGTGTCCTGACTGGGGCTCAAACCCGCAACCTCGGCCTATCGGCATGATACTCTAACTGAGCTATCTGGCCAGGACCTACTTTTGTTTGTTGAAACTTCTTCCCACCCCCCTGCAAGTCCTGACGACTAGCAAAGCGGGCTTCACTTCATTCTGCTGGCCTGTGACTCAGCGTCACACCTGCTGCGGGAACAGAATTGTTCTCATTGAGACTGCATCTCTTTTGGCTCCTTTCCTGGTGCAGATGAGTGAAAGATCTTGTTAAACTTCTAGATTCCACCCAATCATTACCTATTTGTTAACTGAGTCTTTGCATGGTTCTGGTTTTTTCTCTTTAGGACATATCTCTTGAGCGTTGAAGTAAAGCATCAAAGGATACATGCTTAAGCCTTTTTATCTGATATGAAGAAATTAACCATCCCGAAGGTTTGTAGCAATTTACACCTTGACCAGGTACCGAATGACATTCTCTCTCTCCCTCTCTCTCTCTCCCCTAGGTAACATTAAGAAGCTCAGTTTAACAAAACCACCTTCTTGTTTTCTTTTGCATCACCTGAGCCATCGGCCTCTCAGAGCAGAGTGGTCTGGAGATGCTGGGGCTGGTTTGGAGGGAACAGCGGAGGCGAAGAGAAATGAATGGTTCAGGACTGAGTTGGGAGGGAAACACCAGGATTTGATGATAAAATCTCTGGGTTATATTGTGGCAGGAGGAGGAAGCGCTCACAGATCCTTGGAGCAAAAGTGGAAGGAAATATTGCTGCAAACTTTTTTCACTGGAGTAGAAAAGAATTCACGCAGTGGATAGCTGCCTACCGTGTCCCCGAGCCCTTAGGAACGGCTCTGGTGTGGATGGGCTTCCAGCACAGCAGTTGGGAGTGCGGCTGCTGGTCTGTGCTGTCTCTAGGACTCAGCTGGTTCTGCAGATGACATGGAGCCACGGCGGGGGCTGCCTTCCCCCGCACACTTTAGATTCCCAAAGGGCAGCGCTGATTCGTCTCCGTCACCCCAGGTTGCAGTACCAGTTTTGATCTACTATCTCCTATTAGCTCCTCAGCAGTCTGCCCTCCCCTGGCAGGAGGTAACCAAAGGCGCCCTGGCACAGAGTGGCTTTGGACTATTTAATCAGTTAGTTAGGATCTCTCTCCGGGAAGTCAGGACAGCGTAGTGATAATCAGCCAACTCCACTGTTTTCGTTCGCAGTCTTCGCCCTTCCCTTCCAGAGGTGGGAGCCCTGGCTCTGACAGTGTTCCCTGAGCACTGCTGGTGGCATCCTCCGTGACTGGGCCTCCCCTTGTGCTGGGGACTGTCTGTACTTCACATCCTGCTCAGACTGGGTCCTCCTGGCCAGCCGGACAGGGAGTGAGCCCGTGCCCAATCCTCATCCGACTGTCAGCCACGTCGGTCGGGGGCACTGGGGACACACCCCGAGACAGACTTAGCGGTGCCAGTCATTTCGATGCCGCCCAGCCGAAGACCACCAGAAACACACTGTAGCTGAAGAAGCTGGGTTTATTGTTGCATAGACGGAAAAGGCTCATCATGGTGGGCTTCTCAGAAACGTGTTAGAACCTAGTTTGAGATTCTGGCACTGGGTGATTTCAGTAGTCTCAGGAAGCAGGGGTTCACTCGAGATTGGACGCTGTCCGAAAGTGGGGGCAGTTCTATGACTGGGTGCCTTAAATCTTATCTACAGGGATGGCAGGCTAGGGTGAGGATAAAGATGTAAGTGGTTAAAAAAAAGGTGGCAACTCATTTTGGCCCAGGGGACGTTTGGTATTTCGGGGATGACACAGTGACCTTGTTTTTTTCTGTTGAGACAAAACTGTGACCATTATCATGTTCTCATGGTCTCAGAGCAGCTTTGTGTGAGGTTGGTGTTCGGAGACTACTCACGTCCAAGAAGAGAGTAGCGTGGCCCAACAGTGCTGGGTCTGCGTCCGAATGTCAGGACAGCTTCCCCGCCCCCTGACCCCCTCTCAGGGGAAACACCCGTGTCAGAACCCGGGAGGAAGCAGAGGCAGGAAGAGCCCTGGGACCAGGACGCAGGGTTGATGATCGAGAAAGGGGAGCCGAGGAGGACACAGGAGGAAGGACGGTTCTGAGGAAGCCGTGGCCAGGCTGACGGAGTGCCAGGGCGGAGACTGCCCACACGGGGTCCATGTCCGCAGAACACGCTGGCTCCTGCCACACGGAGTGCGGCCACGACAGGAAGAGCCCGGCGCTCACTGGACCGCCACAGGAGGTCCCCAGAGGCAGGGGCTTTGGTGACTGCACCCCCTGCAATGGCTCTCTCCAAGCACCTGAGCAGCGCTCCCCTGTGGCCTCCAGGGGCCCAGGACCAAACAGGAAGGCCAACACCCAGGGGCAGAACGACATTCTGGGCAGGAGAGGAAACAGCAAAGGGGAGGTGTGTCAGAGGACAGGCTCGAGTCAAGACGCTGGAGTCCACTTGCTTCGGCCGCAGCGAAGTGGCTGGTAGCCGTCACAAGCACAGATGTGGTTACACAGGAGGGACAGACGGCAGCCTGGGGCAGAAGGAAGGGAAGGGAGGAGCTGGAGACTGTGGATGAGGGGCAGGGAGACGGGACAGCCCAGGACACAGAGGGGAATGGTGAGCGGGGATCCCTGTGAGCAGCAGTGAGCCAGCCGAGGGGCGACGCAGGGCTGTGGGTGGGACCGAGTCCTAGAGAAGGCGATGCAGGGCTGTGGGTGGGACCGAGTCCTAGAGAAGGCGATGCAGGGCTGTGGGTGGGACCAAGTCCTAGAGAAGGCGACGCAGGGCTGTGGGTGGGATCGAGTCCTAGAGAAGGTGACGCAGGGCTGTGGGGGGGGACCGAGTCCTAGAGAAGGCGACGGGCCCGGGCCCAGGGTCTCCCTGGGTCCACACACTTCAGCAGGTGGAACTGGAAGGAACAGTGAGGCCCTAGGTGTGGGGAGTTATCCTAATGGGAGTGAGAGGGTAAGAGAAATCCCAGCTGATAGCTTGCTCTTTTCTCATTAAAGAAGGGTTTTCTATGATCAACCAGCAAGATATCATTAAATGTCATTAAAAGAAAAAAGATATTTAAAAACAATTGAAAAATTATTTCTCAGAAATATTTTGAATTTAATAAAAAAAATGGCAACTGATACAAACATTAATTCAAGATATTTTCATTAGGCACCAATTCAATGTGTCTGCCAAGAACCTCTTTATTACTGAAAGATGCCTAAAACTCAGCTTATTTACTTTATTTTTAGAGTGAGAGAGAAAAAGAGAGGCAGGGGCAGAAAAAGGAAGAGATGAGAAGCATCAACTCATAGGTGGGGCACCTTAGTTGTTCATTAATTGCTTTCTCATGTGCCCTGACCCGGGCGGGGGGGTGGGGGGGGTGCTCCAGCTGAGCCAGTGACCCCTTAAGCCAGCGACCTTTGGGCTCAGGCCAGCGACCATGGGATCATGTCTATGATCCCACACTCAAGCCAGCGACCCCATACTCAAGCTGATGAGCCTGCGCTCAGGCTGGGTGAGCCCACGCTCGAACTGGCAACCTGGGTCCTCAGCATCCCAGGCCAATGCTCTATCCACAGTGCTACTGCTTTGTCACGCAGCTTATTTAGGTTTTTTCTTTATTATTATTTAGGTTTTTAATGTAGAAATCTAAAGCTGCCAATTAGAACTTCTAATTAGCATGAGATGACCAGGTTAAGAACCCTGAAATCATATAATGTGAGGAAAATAATTTTTAAAAGCTTTGTCTAACCCAGTGGTTGGCAAACTCATTAGTCAACAGCCAAATATCAACAGTACAACAACTGAAATTTCTTGAGAGCCAAATTTTTTAAACTTAAATTATATAGGTAGGTCCATTCTTCTCGAGGTAGCGCCCACACGTGGTATTTTGTGGAAGAGCCACACTCAGGGGGCCAAAGAGCCGCATGTGGCTCGCGAGCCGCGGTTCACCGACCAGGGGTCTAACCTATACTTTTCCACTGGAGGGAGCAGTGGCCTCAAGCTGCACAGCACACACACACAAATGGGTAACAAGTGCTACATGTAAAAGATCAACACGTGAGCCCGCTGTACTCAGAGGAAGATACTGCCTTCTCCAGAGGGGCACAGAGACATGCCAATTACCCTCGAGGGAGCCCCACGCGGGCTGGCAGGAGATGGGGAGTCCTGTGGCGTGGTGGAGAGAGTGTCTGGGGGATTCAGGGACCAGGTGGCACCCAGACCCAACAGCACTGTGAGTGATGTCACTGCGTGTGGCCAGGGGCCTTCAAGGCCAGAGAGAACAAGATGAGGAAGAAACCGAACACAGAGGTCCTGCCCGTTAGGGGGACAGTGGAGTGTGGGTTTGGGGGAAAAGGAGTCATCGCTAGAAAGATACACAGCCAAGAAAGGGAAGCCTCGTCTGGCTGGAGCCAGCAGCGGTCTGAGTTGGTCTGCGGCAGACCCATGAGGAACCGCCGGCTGTGTGACCAACACGAGGCTGAACCATCTCCCCAGCGGTGAGGCTCCACCTGCTCTTTGTGGAGTGTCACCCAAGGTCACTCTGACGCCCCTCCCCAACCTCTAGGCCCCATTCATTAGCAAGAACCTTCCTTAAGGGAAAATTCTGCTCCAAAAAACCAAAACACAAACACAAGCAAATAAAACTCAAAACAAAAAGAGGCGACTGCAGTGAGTTCTAACCCTCACGCTTCACCTCTGCCCAAGTCGTGCTACTGAGAACAGGGTCCCTTACTTAAACTGACTCATTACTGCAGAGCATAACAAAAACTGCTTCCACCACATCCCCCAACCCCCAAAATAAGCATCACAGAAACAGAAACTTACCCCAAATAAAAGTCAACATCCACTTTAAGATCCTACTGTAATATTGCTACACTAGTTAGGCTATTACAATCCTCTTCCGACCTGTTTATAAACACCGTCCCGCTGAGAGTGCTGGGAGCATTATAAGCATTGCCCCATTAGATTCCTCTTCTTGAGGTAGTTCAGTCTTGAAACAAGTTTAAATATTTTCACAAACAACCCCTGGGAGGTAATTAACACAAAAGGCCCACAAACCAAATCACCACCCTCTGATTCACAGCTCAGATCATACAAACTTTTTCTGTCAGGTGGTACAAACTGATCTAAAACTGGAAACAGAGATTAAGTTACAAAAATTACAAAAAAAAAAGAAGAAAGAAACCTACATAGGAATATTAGTGGTGTCACACTAAACAGTCTAAATGTTCCTAAAAAACAAAAATATTTACATGGTTTACAAGGCTCTGGACACTATAAAGCAATAAAATAAAAACAAGAGCTTATAAGAAGGGGGGACTTTAAGTGGCAGCACACACCGAAAGCCATGTCAGTCTCTGGCAGACAGTTCTTCCAAAATGTCATGTCACCAACACGTGACGTCCGTCAAGAAACCCTTGCGCGCTGACCGGAGCCGGCTCCCTCCGGCTGGCGTGCGCTCAGGTCTGCTTCAGCGGCGCGGGGATGTTGGCGGACGCCTGCTCGAGGTAGGCCAGGGAGCCCTGGGGCAGCTCGGCCGGCTTCTTGTGCTGCCCGTCGATGTCCTCCAGCACCTGCTGCCAGTGCCGCAGCTTGGTCAGGTGCTTCTGGACCAGCGCATCCTTCCGCTGCAGCTCGTTCCTCAGTTCCGACACATCCTACGGAGCAAGGGGAGGAAGTTAGGGCGCACTCGCAGGACGTGAACACTGTTCCTGAATAATTCAGAGCGCTAAGAAGCTCAAAACAAAGGAAGTCTATTAAACCATGCTAAGCCCGCGACCCCTGCCCCCAAAATGACCATCTCTTGGCTCCATTGTTAGAATAATCCAAAGCAACTCTTCCCATGGCAGATGTCTGCCTAACTCTGAGAGTTTTTAGTTTTAATTCACTTTCTTTTAATAAGTAGTACCCAAGTTATTATACTCCAAAGTATCACAGATCCACCAGGGTCACTCTCTTCCCATGCTGGTCCGCAGGCACCGAGCACCTGTCCAAAGGCTACTGCCGAGACTCCACCAGACTCTGAACCACTACTTAAAGGGACCCACAACCACTGTTCTGTATTTCAGATTTATAAAGAGTTAAAATCTCATTTTCACGAGTTTTTTTTAATGCACACTAGCACTAATTATCAAGATCTGGCCTTGAACACACCTGTTATTATTCAAGTATTCAAATCAGGAAATGATGTGACAGGATGACGTGTGAGAGTATCACCTTCTCAACAGCTGATATCATTAAGTAAAAAGAGTATTTTTAGTTGGCCAGCTTGTGGGAGTAGTTATTTCAAACACTGCCCCCCAAATGAACATCTCAATTTTGTGTTTCTCATTAGGGGACACCACTGTCCTCTTCCTACACCGCAGGGGGCAGGCCCTGGCCCAACACCTTAAATGCAGGAAGTGGGGAGAGGGAGGGAAAAACATCGATTTGTTGTTCCACTTATTTGTGCATTCACTGGTTGATTCTTGTACGTGCCCTGACCCGGAATCGAACCCACAACCGGATTGTAGGTGTAAAAGAGACTTTTACACCTATTCAAAAAATAATCAATAATGCTATGCTCAAACCAACTGAATTACCCGGGCAGGGCTTGAACAAAATTTAACAAAGCCCTTCCTGTGTCCATGGTACTGTCTAAGGCAATTGGAAATACACGGATCACACAGCTCCCGTCCAAAATGAGCTTATCATCTATATTAATGGCTTTTCAAACTTTTAAAAACAGAACCTCTTTTAAGAAAAATCTTCCATGAAAGCCAATACATGAAGCTGCTCTGTGGGAACCCCTGCACCCCAGCCTCCTTTCCTACCACAGTTCTGGTCAGGACTGTCGTAAACACTGACAACTGCAATATTCATACTCAGTCTACAAACTCTCACTATAACTAACTAATGGGAAAAGGTTTGCATTCAAAACCACCCCAAGTACAGATGGAACCCTAACATGTGCTCCTCCTAAGAGCTGAGAAGAAACGAGTTCATACCTCTTTGATAACCTGCTCTGGTTTCTGGACAGACAACTGCAATCTTTTTTGTAGAAAAAAACATTCTGTCTGTCTTGCAATATCCAGAAATTTCTGGATACACTGATCAACACCTTAAAAAAAACACACATACACAAAGTATTAAATCAAGAAAAATATTACACAAGTATCTCCCTCATACACGAAGTCAGAATATCAAAACATCACCTTCTCACAGATGTAATTTGGGATTTTAATCCTGGCCACAGCAACAGTATTGACCCCAACCCTCCGTGTGTTAACCAGCGTCCAAGAGCAGATAATTCGTACTTTACCCGGTAAATAAGAGACCTTACTATACAATACGGTTCTTCTGAAGAAAGACAATCCAGAGTTCCAGCAAGGAGCATGACTTCCAGTTAAAATGGAAAGTTTAAACTAGAGCACAAAGGAATCACAAGCACTGGTCAGCTCTGGGGACAGAACTTGGGCAAGGAGGAAGGCACAGAGGAGACTGTCACCTCTATTCAAAAAATAGTCAAAACTTATTGTACAAGCAGCACACACTATTGGTCTTCTCTGTCCTCATACGGGTGTGAAAAGCTCATCATAAGTGGTTCCTCATGAATGACGTAAGATGTCAGTAAGCTGAACAGAGAACCAGCACTATCAGCAGTATACAAACATGATCTACAGAAATCTCACTCTCCGGAAAAGCCCTCTTAGGATACAAGCAGGACTGAAACATACCAAGTGTGAAATCAGCAATCAGGGATCTTGCTGGAGGCAAGAACACTGTCTATAAAGAGGGAACTCTTACCAGTTCGAATTTCTTCCTGATCTGTGCCGTTGACATAGTCCTGACTCACCAGAGAAGCAAAGCAAGCCTGGGTGACCAAAACATATCACAAAAGAAAAAAATGTTATTTGCACATCAAAAACTTTACTTTAGGGTAAGAAATAACCTCTCTGGGAGCCAGCCATTCACTAAGTGGATAGCATCTGCATTTGCACACAGAGGACAAGACATCGTGCCAATGAAGAAACATGGTACAGTGACTCTATCAGGCCCAGGGAGGAACAGTTGGCATTTATTAGATCCCGTCTGGTCTCTTTCCTGTCACTCGCTCCTTTCCCACGATCTCATCCCACACCAGGGCCTGGAACCCTATGCCAGTCCTACCCACAGCCCTTCCCTGCCATGCTCACCCATTATACCACCCATTCAGGACTCAGGTCAGTCAGTCCCTCCTCAGAGAGACCTTCTCTCACTTCCCCCTTAAAACGGCTCCCCTCCTGTTCACGCTCCCTCCTCTAGTCCAGCCTCACTGTCACACAGTTCACTGACACCATTCCATTCCTTCGGTCCATCAGCAGCTGTCCCCTGCGAGCAGGTGGGAAGTTTGCCTTGTTCACTAAGTGCCTAGTGCAGGAATACTGCCCCGCACAAAGTGGCTGTGCAACAGACACACGCTAATGACTGCCTGGATGGCCCAAGAGAACAAGGTTGGTGTCCCGTGGATCAAAGTCCCAAAGATGTAGTTCTCTCAAAAGGGACAATGATCCAGATGCAAACGTGACTTAGGCAGGGAGTTCTACGAACAAAGAAAGCCTGACACAGGGCAGTGGGACCAGGAGGAGCCAGGTGTGGAGGAGCAGGGGTCAGAAAGGAAGCCCCAACCCCAGGGGAGCAAAGCCCAGCCAGCAGTGAGCAAACCACACTGAGTGTGAGGCAAGGAAATCTAGGCCACATGTAGGCCAGCGACCACATGTGAGGGCCCTTCTGCCTGCAGCTGCTGCAATTTGATTTATAGAGAAAGATCACATGGTTCCCCCTACAAATCCCTGTAACCACTTAGGAGGTCAGAAAAACAGACTTCCCATTCTGTGTAACACGTCACACACTGGCCAACAAAGCTGGCTACTCCCCCAGAGCCAGCCGGGCCACCAGACTGGCTGGGAGAAGATCTGATCTCAGGAATTTTAGTCTCCGCATCCTCCTTTAAAAACAACAAACACACAGGCCTTTATAGAGGATTGGACAGCTGCAAGGAGAAAAATGTGTGATGGTCTATAAAAAGAACATGCTTTTTAGAAGTATGCCAGAGAGAGAGCCTTTGCCTGGAAAGTCAGGAGGCCCAGTGGTAGTACCTATTTCCACAAGCTGAGAGTTTGGCTTTGGCAAGTTACTCCCCTTCTCTGCACCTCAGTTTCTCCATCTGTAAAAGGAGGGGATGATCCCCAAGGTTCCCGCCCACAACAAGAGTTCATGACCTCAATAAACTCATTCCATCAAAGAGCATTTGCTAAGCAACTAGAATGAGCAAGCCAGAGAAGGGATCTCATGCGGTGGCGGCAGAACCAAAAGAGGAATGACAAGACGGCCAGCTGGTGCCATGAGCCACTGGAGGTGGTGCCACAGAGGTCCCCGCAGAGCACAGGAAAGACCAGTGGCCTCTGAGCTGAGTTTTGACAGGAGACTCGGTGGATGATCACCAGCACCGGAGGAGGGACAAGCAGCACCTCTCCCACTCCCACAGAGCCACGAGCTCCTTGAAATAATGGGGACTGTTTCTGTGTGTTCCTAGCACCCGGGACAGGGCCTGACAGACCACAGGCTCCTTCATCGCTTGACAAATATTCATCAGGCATTTGCTATCTGCTACCGCTGTGTTCGTACCACAGATACAATGGTGAAGAGGGGTGCTCTCTGACTTCACGGAGCCTGGTCAGCGTAAAGTGCTACAAAGGATGCCAGGGAAGGGTCACCGAGAAGATGTTGTGTGATGGGACCTGGAAGTCCAAAGAGAAAACATGCGGCATATGCAGGCAGTCTTGTGTGGCTAGAGCAAGAAGAGACGGGTTCAGAGCTGAGATTTGACCATGCAGAGCTGGGGAAACCACAGCAAATCTCCTGGTCTCATCCCAAGGGCCACAGGAAGACACATTAAGGGTTTTTAAACGTTAAGCTGCTGGTGGTCAGCTCTGGCCAAGGCTTCTCCAGGGCCGGTCTTTCAGCAGGCACTCACCTCAATGCTACACGCTGCTCTCAAGCTGACATGTCCCTCCTTTAGAGCTGAGCCCCTTTAAATCAGTTATCACCAAACTTCTGAATGGACGCTCCATCAATAAAAGCACTTTGCCGATGCACCCCCAATACTACATTCATTTACAAACTACACCCACACATGTCTGTGCTACCATAAAGGCGCAGCATAAAACTCACATGACTAGGATTTAAAACGCTGAAACGGAGGCCACTACAATAAAAAGTTACATTAGTTTATGTCCGCATACGAATGGCTCGTCTTCCCGTTCAGACAGACCACCGAAAACAACTGAAGCACTTATTTTTACCTCTCTTTTGTCTACTACCATCTTCCTGGCTACAGGGTACACTCCTTGGACCAAACTCCTATTTTTTGGGTCAACTCTCTGCCTCCCTCCCTCCCTAACCCTCAGCTTTCCTCCTTTCTCGGCCCCTAAAGTACCAAGTTCCGCACACTCTTTAAACAAGTCCATGTCAGCTCCAAGAGTCCCGCAACGAGGATCGCCAAAGGGTGGGGCCCAGGGAAAGGCTACAGACATGAGCAGTGTCGCGTGCGCTCCAGCCCTCACTCACACGCAGGGATGCGGGAAGGGATGTTTGAAGGCGGGAGAAAGAACTAGTGGGACGGGATCAGTTGCCTGGGAACCTGGAAGGGTCCCAATGTTGAGAGTGGACACACTCCAAGCCCACGTCAGACCTGAGTAGAATACACGCCACCACTCACGGTGGGGACTCAAGCAAGGGACTTACATTCTGAGCCAGTCCCCTCATTTCTAGGACTATAGACAGATAAAATGCGCATGCGCAGCTTGCACTTCAGGAGAGAAGGGAAGCTGGGAACACAGAGCCCCCACCCCCTCCGTTGTTGTTTTTTTACCTCGAAAGACGATTCCAACTCATCCACCAAGGTACTTGGAGAAGACCTCGGGGCGCCTGGCGCGGCCTGAAGAAGCGAAGCCTGGCCCGGGAGTCCCGGCGGCGGTGGCGGGGGTCCAGGTGGCTGCGCACTGAACATACCTCCCAGCGGAGCTGCCATTTCTCAGCCAGCCAGAAGAAGCCCACTGCGCCTGCGCAGAAACTGGCGGTCGCAGGACACGTGACGTAAAGGGTCACGTGAGAGTTCCGAGCGCCGGAAAATATCAGTTGGGTGCCAAGGAAACTGAATGTTTGGTACCTCGGTCTCCTCCTCCTTCCCTGCGTGCACTATGCGTCTAGATTTTCCTTTTATTTTGCTTGAGAGTTGAGGGCTTGGACCGGGTTTGACACAGTTGTGTGGAGAAGAGAATCAGTAAATATTTTGGACGGAGCCCTCGGGCGGGAGTCAGGATACTGCTGTGCTGCTGGGCCTGACTTGATCCTGAATGCTTGGAGTGATTTGGGCCAAGAGTCGTTCTTTCTCCTGGCTCAGTTTACCCGCTGTAAAAGGATGGAGGCACCCGTTCACCCCACAAACATTTCCTGAGACTTCACTGTGCACCAGTTACTCACCCAGTTCTGTGGAGCTAAAGAGAACAAGCAGGCAAAATTCCCCCTAAATTCTCTCCGGGGAGAAAGACGGGTAAGGAAAACTGATACCGGTTCTGGTGCTAGTTGAAAGAGGGTTCGGGTATGGTGACGTATAGAAAGCATTTCACTGTACCCGCGCTTGGAGGAACTTAGGCTGTTGCAGTAAGAGTTATTCGGGGCTGAAAGAGAAAGTTGCTTTTACAGGTACTGAACGTCTCATTTCCCTTTGTCTCGCTGAGGAAAAAGTCCAGTCCTGTCTTCATTAAGCCCAGTATAAAAACCAAAATCCAGATTTCTGCGCCTTGGGTTAGCCCATATCAAAGTTTAGCCTAGTCCAGACGCTGCTCAAAGCCTGTATTTGGGAAATGGCTCAGCTGTTGGCGCAAGCGACTGCCAGCCCACGCAGCACGGCTGCTTCTAGGCGCTCCCACTGTTGAACGAGTGGGGCAGGCTTATTTCCAGGCAGGAAAAGAGAGGGGGAGCTTGACTAAGCCTTTGTTTATATTTTGGGCTGGGAAGGACTAGCTATCCTTTAAGCAGACCAATCCGTTTCTTTCCAATTTCGCGGGTGTGGGTGGGGGTGGGGGTGGTTCCTCCCACTAACCAATCAGGTCCTCCTTCTAAGCTAGATTGACAGTCGTCGATGGCAGCCACTCTGGCTTCCACTGCACTTGCCTGAAAGTGAAACCACAGAACCTCTTTCCCCAGCACCAGTTTGGTAGTTCCTTGGGGTGATTCCTCCCAAACCTGAGTCCCGGGAGGTCTGAGACTCAGTGGACTCTGAGAACAGTACATTCCTGAAATGTGCAATTGAGCCTCTATCAGTACTTTAGCCTTATAGCAAATTAAGCTAAACGGAAAGTTGCAGCTTCTTACTAAAGCAAGGTTTCCAAGTTTTATGAACTCCAGTGTGTCCGTAAAGTCATGGAGCACTTTTGACCAGTCACAGGAAAGCAACAAAAGATGATAGAAATGTGAAATCTGCACTAAATAAAAGGAAAACTCTCCCAGTTTCATACCTATTCAGTGCAGTTCAATGCGGGCTCACGCACAGATTTTTTAGGGCTCCTTGGGTAGCTATCCCGTATAGCCTCTACAGACTCGCCACTGACTGATGGCCTACCAGAACGGGGTTTCTCCACCAAACTGCCGGTTTCCTTCAACTGCTTATCCCACCAAGTAATGTTATTCCTATGTGGTGGCGCTTCGTTATAAACGCGCCGATATTCACGTTGCACTTTGGTCACGGATTCGAATTTAGCAAGCCACAAAATACACTGAACTTTCCTCTGTATACCATCCACATCTCGACTGGCATGGCCGTGGGTTGTTACGTCATTATCTGCGCATGTGCACATGCTGCCACATCATTCTACAGAAGCTGGGAGGGTTTTCCTTTTATTTGGTGCAGATTTCACATTTCTATCGTCTTTTGTTGCTTTCCTGTGACCGGTCAAAAGTGCTCCATGTGCCTGACCTGTGGTGGCGCAGTGGATAAAGTGTCGACCTGGAAATGCTGAGGTCGCCGGTTCAAAACCCTGGGCTTGCCTGGTCAAGGCACATATGGGAGTTGATGCTTCCAGCTCCTCCCCCCTTCTCTCTCTCTCTCTCTCTCTCTCTCTCTCCCTCTCCTCTCTAAAATGAATAAAAAAATAAATAAAAAAAAAGTGCTCCATGACTTTACGGACACACTGTATAATGTCCAATTCCTTTTGCTCTCTTTCCCTGTCATTATTTAGCTACCTGCCAAAGTTAACAAAACGACTAACATGTTGACGCTACCTATCTATGTGCCTGGCTCTGTTTCCGTTAGATAATTATTGTTACATCAGAAAGAAAGTCACTATGCTAATATTTTAGTGACTTGCTTTTAAAACTTGCTTATTCCTCTTTTTGGAAGGTAAGTATATTTTTATTATATTTAAATTTACAGTCCTATATGTGATAATGCAGCACATTTATTGAGCCCTCCATGTCCCAGGTATTTTTTAATAATCTTTGTGTTACAGCAATCCCTCCAAGTCTCTGCCCTAGTAGAATTTACCATTGTTTTTGTGGGAGAGAGACAAATATATATAGAAATACCATGTAAAGATCAGTGCTAAAAAAAAAAATGTATGCTGGTTAGGGGATGGCAACTGATAGATTTGAGATAGGTGGTTGAAAAAGGCCCTGGTGGAGTGATTGTAAAGAACCACAGACAATCTGGCCCAGCTGGAATGAGTGAGGCAGGCAGAAGTAGTCAGAGAAAAATCGAGCTTCCCTTTGCCAGGCGGTCTCAGATCAAAGGTCATCTTCCTCGCTTCAATCTCAGACCCACACCCTCAGCTGTTTAATTTTCTTCACAGCACTTGAACATCATTAGAACTTGTGTTGTTTTCTTCTTCACTGACTAAATGGCCTTACACACATGCACACACCAGCGAATGCAAGCTGCGTGAGATCAGGGCCTGCATGCCTTCTCCACATAGATTCCCACCACCCAGAGCTGTGCCTGGCACAAAACAGACAGAATAGATATCTGTTGATTGAATGAACAAAAGTAGACTATTACGAGGGAACTAGTCCACTTCAGCAATTGTCAAACTTTTGGGTCTCAGGATCCTTTACATTCCAAAATTTCACTGGGGATGCCAAATGTTTTTGTTTATGTGAATTATGTCAGCTAACATTTATCTATTCAAACTGAGAATAGGTAAAATATTTACCTGTTAATTAAAACAGAGAATTAAAAAATTTATTTTAAAGGTTACTACATATTCATAAATATTATTTCAATTTAAAATGTATTTTCCAAAACCAAAAATAAATTAGTAAGAAAAGTGGCAGTATTTTATTTATTTATTTTTGCAAATCCCTGTACTGTCTGGCTCAAAAAAGTTTTTTTTTTTTTTTTTAATTAATTTATTTTTAACAGAGACAGAGAGAGAGTCAGAGAGAGGGATAGACAGGGACAGACAGACAGGAATGGAGAGATGAGAAGCATCAATCATTAGTTTTTTTTGTTGCCATTGAGACACCTTAGTTGTTCATTGATTGCTTTCTCATATGTGCCTTGACCGTGGGCCTTCAGCAGACCGAGTAACCCCTTGCTCGAGCCAGCAACCTTGGGTTCAAGTTGGTGAGCTTTTGCTCAAACCAGATGAGCCCATGTTCAAGCTGGCAACCTCGGGGTCTCGAACCTGGGTCCTCGGCATCCCAGTCTGACGCTCTATCCACTGTGCCACAGCCTGGTCAGGCCAAAAAAGTTTTTATGTCATGTTGCCCTAGCCATGAGGAAGTTGCCTGAGAGAGTGGTCTGTGGTATCCTCGTTTGGGTTCACCCCAGAACAAAGCATATTTGGATTTTGCTGAAAACACATTTCCTCATTTAAAAAATGGGAGAACACTGCCTTGCCTGGGAAGGATCACAGAGAAGACAGGATGTACATAGGGAGTTGAATGCAGTTTCTGAGGTAGACTCAGTACCAGTAAGAAAAGAAAAGCGACATGATATAATTTTTTTAAAAAAACACTTCACCTGGCCTGGTCAGGTGGTGGCACAGATAGAGCGTTGGACTGGGACACAGAGGACCCAGGTTCGAAACCCTGAGGTCACTAGCTTGAGTGTGGGTTCATCCGGCTTGAGTGTGAGGTGAGGTCACCTGCTTGAGCGCGGGGTCTGGCTTGAGCATGGGAATATAGACGTGACCCCATGGTTGCTGGATTTGAGCCCAAAGGTCGCTGGCTTGAGCCCAAGGTTGCTGGCTTGAGCAAGGGGTCACTCGGTCTGCTGTAGCCCCTCAGTCAAGGAACATATGAAAAAGCAATCAATGCACAACTAAGGAGCCGTGATAAAGAATTGATGCTTCTCATCTCTCTCTCCTCACCTCTCTCCCTTCCTGTCTGTCCCTATCTCTCCCTCTCTCTGTCTCTGTCACAAAAAGATAAAATAAAATAAACCTCTCCCCAGGTACAGAAACAGAAGGTAAGTAAGTGCAGGCAGGACCAGTAAGGCAGTAGCCTAGGAGTCATCTAGCAATCTAACACGGAAAGCCTAGGAGTCATCTAGCAATCCGGAACAGGGAAAGCCTAGGAGTCATCTAGCAATCCGGAACACGGAAAGCCTAGGAGTCATCTAGCAATCTAACACGGAAAGCCTAGGAGTCATCTAGCAATCCGGAACACGGAAAGCCTAGGAGTCGTCTAGCAATCCGGAACACGGAAAGCCTAGGAGTCGTCTAGCAATCCGGAACACGGAAAGCCTAGGAGTCGTCTAGCAATCCGGAACACGGAAAGCCTAGGAGTCGTCTAGCAATCCGGAACACGGAAAGCCTAGGAGTAATCTAGCAATCTAACACGGAAAGCCTAGGAGTAATCTAGCAATCCAGAACACGGAAAGAGGGTTGTGGCTTGTACGGTACTAGGGCAGTGGAGGCAGAGGGCAGAGATGGTGAGGTGTGGTCAAATAAACTCTATGATTTGCTTAGGAAAAAGAGCCAACTCTTTGGGAATGGACTGTGTAATGGAATTTGTTGGTTATGACTTATTTGAAGGGTTTAGGCTCACGTTTCCCCAGGATCGTGATGAAAGGGAGTAGCCGGAAGTTGAAGAGTGGCAGAGCTGCAGGCCATAGAAGATGGAGGGCAGTAGAAAAAAGGCCCCAAGGAAGTGGTCAGGCCAACACTGTCCAATTGATGGTCTGAGGGACGGACGGGGCATGGTTTCAGAACTCTTCTTTCTTCAACCCTGATTTTTCTGAGGGCAAGGACAACATCTTGCCTACAGTGTCATCCCACCATCTTCTACAATGCCTGGCACAGGTTAAGCAAGAAATAAAGTGCTGGATCAAATTCTTGACTGCAAAACAGTACCACTTCCTGTTTCTGTGCCCATGCAGGGTATGAGGGCATTTTTTGGATTTACTCTACTATAATCTTAAAACTATTAACTGCCAAAATTTCATCAGGTTCATTTCCCATCACATGGTCACCTTTCTCAACCATTCATTCAACCAGTATAGACACGCCTGTGTTATGAGCAGAGCTATAGTAATAGAGACGGTACCTCACCTCACTGCAGTTATAATATGCACTGTCCCTTTATGGCAAGGGTCTTCACGCCGCACTGTATTCAGTAATGGCTTCTTGTGCTCAACGCCATGTGTTGTGTTGCAGGTGTTGGGCTTTGCAGATCCATTGATGTGGGTTCTAACCTTTTCTTCTATTTCCTAGTTCACAAACATTAGCAATATACTTTTTTTGAGATTTAGTGTCTTCATCTCTACAGTGATGTTACAGAGACTGTTAGTTGCCAATCTCCTGTCCCCTCTCCCCTTCTTTCATCGAGGTGACAAATGTACTCAGCTAACAACCTTCATCCTTCCAAATCCCTGGCGGTAACATGGTTTACTCTGGTTGATGACATAAGCTCATGACATGGGACTTCAGTGAATGCTCCTTAACATGTGTTAGTGGTGGTTGCACCTTTGTGCTGCTCCCTTTCCTCATTTTCTTGTAGTCTTCAGCCCCCAGAGCTACCTGGGACTGAGGGAGCCCGAGGTCATGGTGGTGACACACATTTCGCAGACCGTGGGGCGGCTTGGGTTTTGGGTTCCCTGCTTCAGCCACCTCTGAACCCTGTTCTACAGCACTGCTGTTCGGACTGCGGCTCTCCACAGGCATGCCATGTCCTCCCTGAAACGGACTCAAATACCACCTGTCTCAGGCCATGGCTCTGAGGGCAGCCAGAGGCCCGTGAAGTCCTGGCAGCCAGATACTTGGGCATCAACCAGGTTAGGTAAGCACGTGAGCCAAGGGCTCTGCCACGCCTTCTGGATCTCACTCCAGGAACACAGAAGTTCTACTGTTCTTTTCTTTATGAAAGGCCTTGATAGGAAGCCTTCCATCATCCACCCCTACTTGGCCTTTTGAGTCACCCAGAAGGGATGATTTTAGTTTCCCTTCCCAAGCTGGTCGTTCCACCTTTTCTGGACACGGGCACCTAGAGGACCTTGTTGACTCACTCTTCCTGCCTGGTTCTACAGGACTACATGCTGCCGTTTCCGGTCCCTCGCTGTAAACCAGCGTAGACACAGAGAGTATCTTCTTACATGTCAAGTTTTTAAAATATTAAGAGTAACTCTACACAGGGCTTTCCTGTAAGACTTTTCAAGTCTTAAAAAAAAAAAGGCACACATCCTATTCATAGGTGATTTGATTCACCCCACGCAGAAATAACAGAGAGGAAAAACTGTCTTCCAAATCTGCACAGATGGAATGTTGACTGGTTGTAGTCCCAGGTGGTAAGCAAATAGTTTACAGATTGACAGTCCGTTACAGTCTTGTTTATTATTTCAGTATTTCAAGGAACTTCCACATCCACTCCAGTCTCGGATATGAAAGCAAGCACTGCAGTGTACCGAGAACACCAGCTCTGGAGGCAGACAGCGGGGGTTAAGTCTCCGTGTCTCCACTTCCTAGCTTGGGGATGCTGCTGGCATGTCAGAACCTCCCTGCGCCTCGCTTTCCTCCTCTGTTACATGGGATAATGTACCCACGTCACAAACTGAGAAGCTCATCACCTGAGGGCCCCAAAATGATTATTAAGAGAATACCTATACCTGTGTGCCTCCACTTGCTTAGCTCACATAATGCCAAGAGACGTTGCATTCCACTGGCTTCACAGCAATTCATAAAGGATAACAGAGCCACACCAGGGACCACAGAAACCTGGGTTTATTGTTTCTGACAACTGCACAGTAACTTTCAGTTTTTTCACATTCCTGGCATCACAAATCTGTAATACAATTTTGCTACTTGATTAAAAACATATACTCTGAAAAGTGATTAGGTGGTTTTTAAAAAATCCAGTAACATATAGGATATCTTTAAAATCTTTGCCAAGCAAGATATTAACTTTATATTTTTTAATCTCTGCATAGAAATGAAAAAAAAGTCAAGGTATACAAATTTTATTTTGTTCTACATTTTTAATACCATCCTTTATTTCCTTTAAAAGGAAGCTCTACTGCCCATTTGAGACAGAGGAAGGACTTGTGGAGCCTCTGAACTAAGCGCTGTCTTGACTGAAGCGAAGCAAGAACTCGATCAGGGTCCTCGTGGGCCTCCCGGTCATGCCTTTCCGCAGGTACGCGATCTCGTCCTTGTTGGTCATGACGCCCGCGATGTCCAAGTGCGCCCACTTTGGGTGGGACACGAACTCTTTCAGGAAAGCCGCAGCTGTGCATGCTCCTCCAGACCTGGCCAGACAGACAGACACCACTGCTGTACCCCAATAAATGTGCACGGGACGTTCTTTAATCCATTCTTGCTAAGTAGGGTCTATGACCAGAACGCGAGAATTAAGCTTACGAGGCCTATTAAGAAGTTAAAGCCCCTGGCCGGTTGGCTCAGCGGTAGAGCGTCGGCCTGGCGTGCGGGAGACCCGGGTTCGATTCCCGGCCAGGGCACATAGGAGAAGCGCCCATTTGCTTCTCCACTCCCACCCCCTCCTTCCTCTCTGTCTCTCTCTTCCCCTCCCGCAGCCAGGGCTCCATTGGAGCAGGGATGGCCCGGGCGCTGGGGATGGCTCCTTGGCCTCTGCCCCAGGCGCTAGAGTGGCTCTGGTCGCCGCAGAGCGACGCCCGATGCCCCGGGAGGGGCAGAGCGTCGCCCCTGGTGGGCATGCCGGGTGGATCCCGGTCGGGCGCATGCAGGAGTCTGTCTGACTGTCTCTCCCTGTTTCCAGCTTCAGAAGAAAAGAAAAAAAAAAAAAGAAGTTAACGCAGCTTTAGCAGCGAAGAATAAATCCAGATTCCCCGTTTCTCAAGATAATGGATTCCTATATTATCCATCTCTTTCTTTTTGTGAACGGGGTTAAAACTGAAAATGGTCATTCTAGCAACCAATGACTGCAAAAATGCACTTCCGTAGCTCATTTTACATACCTGTATTTTCCAATGTTGTTAACATCAGCGAGCTGGCAGTCTACAACCTGTCTTGTGTAATGTTCAAAGAGAGGCATCCTCCAGACACGGTCCCCCGTTTCCACACTGGCCTGAAGAGGAAACAGGGCAAGAGTGGGAAGACGGGGCGATGGAAGGTGTGGGGTAAATTCACGCAACGACTGGGAAGTGTTCAGTGCAGGAAGGAGGGCCGTCCTGACCCACTACTCTAAAGCACAAGCTACACAGCAGGTTCCAGATCATTTATTACTGATGAAAACATTTACTTAGAACTACAAACCAAACCAAGCATATTGTAAAGCAATCCCACAAGTTTATAGGACATTTGCTAAACTCATCACACTAATATTAAGGGTCTCAGTTTAAATGATTAAGCTGGGCCCTGGTGGGATAGCTCAGCTGCTTTGAGTGTTGTTCTGATCCGCAGAGGTTGCCATTTAGATCCCCAGTCGGGGAACATACAGAAACAGATCTGTGCTCCTGTCTCTCTCTCTCTCCCAACCTCTCTCTAAAATCCATAAATAAAAAATAAAAAATAAATCAAGTATTAAGCTGGTATCCTGTGTTATGGACAAACTGGAACAGTGAGGCTGTCACCTTGGTTTGCTGAGGAACACAGACATGCCTGGACTGTACCACTGACGCCCAGATTCTAAGACAAGGTGACCTCATTCATTCAGGTCATCATTTCCTTTTTAATTTAGTGGTTTTAGAGAGAGAGGAAGAGTGAGGAAATGAAAAACCATCCATTTTGTTGTTTCACGTAAAGTCAGGAAGCAGCAGGAGGGGCTGAGTGGCTATCAGATGAATCAGGTTGAAGGTGGCCTCCAGGAAAACAGACTTATTGTCGTAAACTGCCGCCGGTATTTAAATAATGCTTATGCACACATCACTTTGATTTTTTTCAAAGAGGCTTAAAAACAAAAACCCAACAGTGTTGTGGCTGCTAAGGCAGAGAGCCTGGGTGCACGGAGGCTGGAGCAGAGGTCCAGGCCCAGCCTGGAAGGAGACAGCTGAGCTGGTGTCCCCGGGGGGGGGGGGGGGGGGGGGGGGGGGGGGGGGGGGGGGGGGGGGGGGGGGGGGGGGGGGCGGCGGCAGAGCACATGGAATCCAGTATGCGGAGTTTTCAATTCAAAGGCAAATCTACAGCATAAGATCACTTTGACACAGGGGTTGAGGAACTGTACTGTGTAAGGCTAGACTAATCCTCTCCACAATCCAGGCCCCTCTATCAGTCCTACCTCAAAGAGTCTGTTCCACAGCCAGGACGAATTGGTGAAGACCCCAGTGGCCCCGGACCCCAAAGCGATATCCATGGCACCTGTAAGGCACGCACTTTGGTCAGTGTTCGGTCGCGTCATGCACGATGGCTTTCTCTGCTACTCACACCAAAACGTTAGCCTTTAGCCCTACTTAAATGCTTTCCCCATTTCAAAAACAGATAAGCTTAGGAAATCCTTAGTGTACACATCCAAGCTAGAATTCACCTTCAATTATTAGGGCAAAAGCAAAATGAAAATAATATTAAATATCACCAATCATCATCCCAGGGATAATAACCATCACGTATTTTTAAATATTTCCTTTTAGATTTTTCCTAAACTTAAAAAAACAAATTAAGATCATATTGCATATGTCCAAGTATGCGTTCTTCCCTTTATGCTGTGAACACTTATTACAAACACGTTTGAAAGCAGTTTTAATGATTTTAAAAGTCCATTGGGTAGAAATATCAACTTACTTACTATTGGATATTTTAAGTATTTTTCAAAATTTTGAATCACATCTCAGTAAGTATCTATCTGGCTATAGGAGTTTGAGGCCCTCTTCCAGTCCTCTGCACACCGCCCCCCGGTTCCCCCACGGCCCCCCCAGTCCTCTGCACACTACCCCCTGGTCCCCCCACAGCCCCCCCAGTCCTCTGCACACTGACCCCCGGTTCCCCCACGGCCCCCCCAGTCCTCTGCACACCGCCGCCCGGTCCCCCCACGGCCCCCCCAGTCCTCTGCACACCACCACCCGGTCCTCCCACAGCTCCCAGTATCTCTGCACACCGCCATCCGGTCCCCCCACGGCCCCCCAGTATCTCTGCACACCGCCACCCGGTCCCCCCATAGCCCCCAGTATCTCTGCACACCGCCACCCGGTCCCCCCACAGCTCCCAGTATCTCTGCACACCACCGCCCGGTCCCCGCACAGCTCCCAGTATCTCTGCACACCGCCGCCCGGTCCCCCCACAGCTCCCAGTATCTCTGCACACCATCGCCCAGTCCCCCCACAGCTCCCAGTATCTCTGCACACCGCCGCCCGGTCCCCCCATAGCCCCCAGTATCTCTGCACACCGCCGCCCGGTCCCCCCACAGCTCCCAGTATCTCTGCACACCATCGCCCAGTCCCCCCACGGCCCCCCAGTATCTCTGCACACCACCGCCCGGTCCCCCCACGGCCCCCCAGTATCTCTGCACACCACCGCCCGGTCCCCCCACAGCTCCCAGTATCTCTGCACACCGCCGCCCGGCCCCCCCACGGCCCCCCAGTCCTCTGCACACCGCCACCCGGTCCCCCCACAGCTCCCAGTATCTCTGCACACCACCACCCGGCCCCCCCACGGCCCCCCAGTCCTCTTCACACCGCCACCCGGTCCCCCCACGGCCCCCCCAGGCCTCTGCACACCGCCCCCTGGTCCCCCCACAGCTTCCAGTATCTCTGCACACCACCGCCCCGTCCCCCCACGGCCCCCCACTCCTCTGCACACCGCCGCCGGCCCCCCCACGGCCCCCCAGTCCTCTGCACACCGCCGCCCGGCCCCCCCACGGCCCCCCAGTCCTCTGCACACCGCCGCCCGGCCCCCCCACGGCCCCCCAGTCCTCTGCACACCGCCGCCCGGCCCCCCCACGGCCCCCCAGTCCTCTGCACACCGCCGCCCGGCCCCCCCACGGCCCCCCAGTCCTCTGCACACCGCCGCCCGGCCCCCCCACGGCCCCCCAGTCCTCTGCACACCGCCGCCCGGCCCCCCCACGGCCCCCCAGTCCTCTGCACACCGCCGCCCGGCCCCCCCACGGCCCCCCAGTCCTCTGCACACCGCCGCCCGGCCCCCCCACGGCCCCCCAGTCCTCTGCACACCGCCGCCCGGCCCCCCCACGGCCCCCCAGTCCTCTGCACACCGCCGCCCGGCCCCCCCACGGCCCCCCCAGTCCTCTGCACACCGCCGCCCGGCCCCCCCACGGCCCCCCAGTCCTCTGCACACCGCCGCCCGGCCCCCCCACGGCCCCCCAGTCCTCTGCACACCGCCGCCCGGCCCCCCCACGGCCCCCCAGTCCTCTGCACACCGCCGCCCGGCCCCCCCACGGCCCCCCAGTCCTCTGCACACCGCCGCCCGGCCCCCCCACGGCCCCCCAGTCCTCTGCACACCGCCGCCCGGCCCCCCCACGGCCCCCCAGTCCTCTGCACATGCCACTGGGTCCCCTCAGGGCGCAGACAGGACCTTACTGTCTCCATGCTTAATACGTCAGCAGCTTCCTGCTGCAGTGGTTCCAGACAAAACCCCGCAACACGCCAAGGCCAGCCGGGGTCTGGTGCCCACCCGCATGTCAGCCTCACTGGTCCGTGCCACCACCCCCTGGCCACACTGTGCTCAGCCCCGTGCCACTCTCCGCTGCTCCCCCCTGCCCCACACAACTGGGCCCTTGGCTGCTGGGAGCTCTTCCTTCCCTCCCAGGGCCACCGCCTCCCCCGGTCCCCATGCTTCTCAGACGGGGCGCCTGGTCCCCCCCAGCCCCCCAAAGCCGCGGCTGCACAGGCTCTCACTCCTTCACTGCTTCTAATGCCTGTCCTGCAACCTCAGACCCACCAGTGAGAGGGCCGCTGGCCGCCACTCTCCACTAGTCGCCCCGACTGACCCACCTCTGCCACCCAGTCGCCAGCAGTGAGGACGTGCTGTCACCCACACAGGCCACACACTGTGACGGGGCAGGCTGCTCCCGGCCTGTAGTCTGTCTACAGCTGGGGTGGGACACACATCAAGCTGTATGTTCATACTCAGTCATGCCTTACTTTTGAAGTGAGTGGTTTTTTCCAAACTTATTTGTTCTCAAAACATTCCTATCAGCCTTCAAAGTCTTGCATCAGTGTTTAAATTCCTCAGAGAAGAGATGAACACTAACTTCACAGAAGACCGTGACATGTTTTCTTGAAGGACCAGACAACGGTAGCCGTAAGCCCTGGGACCCTGGCTCGGGAGGTGACTGCAGTGCAGACACTGGGACCCTGGCTCTGGAGGTGACTGCAGTGCAGACTTCAGAAAGCCCGCCCACGAGGAGGGGCTGCCACAGCCCTTCTGTGGGGCGGGAGCCGAGGCCTTGTCCACAGTGACCTGCTGCTAAGGGGAGGGCACGTTTTAAAGTCAGGTTGTCTCTCTCCAAAGACCATGTACTTCCTTGTGCTGTGAGCTCAGGGGAACTGCTTGGCCCCCCCCTTGAGCCCAGCCCACACTCAGACGGGGCTCAGTAGGTATGTGTGGCTGTGAGCTCAGGGCTGGAAACTGCTCGTCCCCACCTTGAGCCCAGCCCACACACAGACGGGGCTCAGTAGGTATGTGTGGCTGTGAGCTCAGGGCTGGAAACTGCTCGTCCCCCCCTTGAGCCCAGCCCACACTCAGACGGGGCTCAGTAGGTATGTGTGGCTGTGAGCTCAGGGCTGGAAACTGCCCGTCCCCCCCTTGAGCCCAGCCCACACTCAGACGGGGCTCAGTAGGTATGTGTGGCTGTGAGCTCAGGGCTGGAAACTGCCCGTCCCCCCCTTGAGCCCAGCCCACACTCAGATGGGGCTCAGTAGGTATGTGTGGCTGTGAGCTCAGGGCTGGAAACTGCTCGTCCCCACCTTGAGCCCAGCCCACACACAGACGGGGCTCAGTAGGTATGTGTGGCTGTGAGCTCAGGGCTGGAAACTGCTCGTCCACCCCTTGAGCCCAGCCCACACTCAGACGGGGCTCAGTAGGTATGTGTGGCTGTGAGCTCAGGGCTGGAAACTGCTCGTCCACCCCTTGAGCCCAGCCCACACTCAGACGGGGCTCAGTAGGTATGTGTGGCACTGACGGGAACTTCCTACAGCCAGGCAATGGCAGGGAGACTGACGCTCACCTATCAGGCTGCCCTTAGTCACCTGTGGCCAACTTTCTTTTTTTATTTTATTTTAGTGAGAGGAGAGGAGGCAGAGAGAAAGAGCCCTGCATGTGCCTGACCGGGATCCACTTGGCAAGCCCACTAGGGGGCAATGCTCTGCCCATCTGGGGCGTTGCTGAGCAACTGAGTAATTTTTTTTTTCCAGCACCTGAGGCGGGGGTCATGGAGCCATCCTCAGCCCCCGAGTCCAACTAACTAGAACCAACTGAACCATGGCTGCAGGAGGGGGAGGAAGAGAGAGAGAAGAAAGAGGAAAGGGTAGAGAAGCAGATGGTCTTTCTCCTGTGTGTTTCTCCTGTGTGCCCTGACCAGGAATCGAACCCAGGATATCCACACGCCCAGCTGACGCTCTACCACTGGGCCAACCAGCCAGGATCTGGGGCCAACTTTTAAACCTTCTCAAACCCTTAGGCTGAGAAAGGGCATGGGACCTCTGAGTCCTCACTTACAGGAAGGTGTACTACCCACCCATCACCGCCCAGGACACATGCCCACACCTCCATCATTCAGCTGGACGTGTCTGCTAACTGAACAGGGAAACAAAGGACTGTGAAAACAGAATGATATAATGCCAGCTCATAAGAGGACCCAGCGGATGCCCCTGTGGACTGCTGCCCGGCCCACACGATGGGGGTAGAGGAAAAGGTCTGCTAGGGCCAAGGCTCCACAGCCGGGAAGAATTGAGAACAAAGGAGAGAACATGATCTGAGTTGTACTCTTAGCAGAGGAGACAGAGTGAACCCCCAGGAAGAAACCTGTGGGTGAAAGATTCCGAACACGAACATGGGGTTTCTGCAGGACGGCAACGCCCGCTATCAGCACCTAGGAAGTCACCCCTTACGGTCCAGAGCCGAGCGGTGGGGTCTGCACCCGTGTGCCGTATTAAAGGGGATGGCCCGCACGCCCCCAGTCTTCACAACTCTGAAAACAGACTTGTCGCCAGGTTCTGCCGCTCACAGGGTCCAATCCCTGCCTGAGGCCGCCGACTGCTAAGGGGCACAGCTGGGAGTCCTCCTGGGCTGGCCCTCAAGCCGACATGCTTCCTGTTACACGGCCCTGCCTCTGTTAAACGGGACCTTGCCACTCCTCCACCAAAATGTTTTTATTTCCGTTCAATGTCAACTGGGCATCAGATACATCGCGATTAATTTAAAAAAATGATTTTGGGATCTATCACTCAACTTTTCAGATCTGTATCAAATGGCCATCATAACAAAACACCTCCGTACCCATTTTAGATGTCATTCTGGACAGGCTGATCTACCCCACTTGTTATTTCTTGTTTCAAAGCTACAGCCTGGCCTGCCTCCCAACAACAAACCCAACATTCCAGGCAGTTTATAACTGCAGTTCCTCTGGTGAAAGATCTCTGAATGCCAGGGGAGCGAGCCAAACCTCAGCAGGATGCCGAGGGACAATGTGCGCCTTCTAGGCCAACAAATGAGACTTTCCTCCAACAAAGACTGGAAAAGCACGCCGCGCTGTCTGACCTGTTAGGGTGGCGGCGTCAATGATGACCTTTGGGTTAAAGGTGTGTGCGTAGCAGAGTGCATCGGCCAGGATGAGTCTGCCCTCGGCATCGGTGTTATCCACCTGCAGGGGAGGGGGGGAGAAGAGAGGCCAGCCAACATAGGTAATGAGTATCAGAACCAGACACTCACATCAATGACCAATTCAAAAGTGAGAAAAAGCTGCTGTGATGTTTGCCACTCGGCATCAAAAACATGCTTGTATTTCAATTAGAAGAGGAATAGAATTAATTCAAAGAGCTGATAACTTTGGAAGCTAAACTCAAAAGGAAGTATCTCGTCCATTTTACCGACAAGTTTCTAACAGGGGAAAAGTTTCTAGATTTCTGAAAACTAGTAAGCTGAAGAGTCTAAGGCAGTCTCAGCGAGGCCGTAGCCTGGACCTCCAAGCTCAAGAACGCTGTGCTTCAGCACCTTTCTGTACGTGATGTTCTCCCTTTCAGAACGCAGCTGACTGCTGTGGGCAGTGTGCGCACGCTCACGCCCTCGGCCAGTCAGACAGGACTCAGACCGCTTTCCGCCTGGACGCCTCCACGGGGAGTTCACGGCACAGGTGCACTCAGAGAGCAGCTGACTGCTGTGGGCAGTGTGCGCACGCTCACGCCCTCGGCCAGTCAGACAGGACTCAGGGCCGCTTTCCGCCTGGACGCCTCCACGGGGAGTTCACGGCACAGGTGCACTCAGAGAGCGGCTGACTGCTGTGGGCAGTGTGCGCACGCTCACGCCCTCGGCCACAGTCACAGACAGGACTCAGACTGCTTTCCGCCTGGACGCCTCCACGGGGAGTTCACGGCACAGGTGCACTCAGAGAGCGGCCTGCTCCCTTGCCACGCTCTGCAGGCCTGGCTGCAAAGTCGTGGTGATTTGTGTACAGTATACAGAACGTAGGACAAATAAGGTAGGAAACATATTCTTAAAATTAACATAAAGAAATACTTTGACTTCACATGAAACTCCCTGAAAATAAAGCCACCGCCCTCGCCCGCAGAACCTGCACCCGCACCCATGCATGGTGTGTTTGCGGGCCTCAGGGGTCCTTTGGGAATGCCACAATGGGAGGGGCTGTGCCTCCCAGGTACACACCTGTATGGTCTTCCCATTCTTGGCTCTAACGACATCCCCAGGCTTATTGGCCTTACCGCTGGGCATATTTTCACAGAGTGGCGCCAAACCTGTTGGAAAAAAATAACAAAGGACCATGGAATGTGCTGGGTCCAAATGTGCCACCCACAGGAGATGCCACTGGTGGGTCACCAGGAGCGTGCCAAAGACGTGACCTTAACCCCGTGACCGAAGTTAGCATCACCATGGACCCAACTGACGTTCTATGCATCAGCGACAGAAGTGCACATCACCTGACCTAATTCCTCCATGCAGAAACCACCAAGTAAATCCAAGTCCCAGACACCACGACAGGCTGGGACCCCTCAACACTGCCATGTCGTGAAAGGGGGAAAAGGGCAGGAGCAGGGTTCCATGTTAAAGGAAACTAAAGAGACGTGGCAACTGTGTGCAACGTGGGACCCTTCACTGGTTCCTAGATTTTAAAAACTAAACAATGAGCCTGACCAGGTGGTGGCACAGTGAATAGAGCGTCGGACTGGGATGTGGAAGGACCCAGGTTCGAGACCCCGAGGTCGCTGGATCGAGCAAGGGGTTACTCGGTCTGCTGAAGGCCCGCGGTCAAGGCACATGTGAGAAAGCAATCAATGAACAACTAAGGTGTCACAAAGAAAAACTGATGATTGATGCTTCTCATCTCTCTCTGTTCCTGTCTGTCTGTCCCTGTTTATCCCTTTGACTCTCTGTCTCTGTAAAAAAAAAACCAAAAAATGCCTGACCAGGTGGTAGCGCAGTGGATAGAGCGTCAGACTGGGATGCAGAGGACCCAGGTTCGAGACCCCGAGGTCGCCAGCTTGAGCATGGGCTCATCCGGTTTGAGCAAAGCTTACCAACCTGGACCCAAGGTCGCTGGCTTGAGCAAGGGGTTACTCGGTCTGCTGTAGCCCCACGGTCAAGGCACATATGAGAAAGCAGTCCATGAACAACTAAGGTGTTGCAACATGCAATGAAAAATTAATAATTGATGCTTCTCATCTCTCCGTTCCTGTCTGTCTGTCCCTGTCTATCCCTCTCTCTGACTCTCTCTGTCTCTTTTAAAAAAAAAAAAAAAAGAAAAACTAAACAATGAACACTTTTTAGGCAGCTGGGAAGTTTGAATTAGGTCACCATGTCTTTGGAAATGATGGTATTGTCATTACACAGAATATGCTTTTCTTAAGTGACACATGCTAAAGTAATCAGGGGTAGCATATGATGTCTGCCATTTACGAGTCACCAAAAAAATAAAACAGACTCGGATATTAAATAGGGTTGGGAGATATCAGGCAGACCTGGATTCCAATTCTCACTTCCTGGGCTATGGATGTGACTGACACACTGGGAAGTCACTGACCAGTCTCCCCGCCTCCTCAGCCCGTCCGCTGAAACCTGGCAGACGCCCAGCATTGTGTCTGGCCCCGTACCACACGCAGACCTGCTGTGCACAGAGCACCTCTCAGTTTCTAGCATTTTCTGTGTGACTAGGAGACAATCACTAGATGACCCAGGAATGTCCTTCCCCCCTGACATCTGGGCCTTTTTCACTAGAGGAAACCACAGAGTCAACTTTGCGTGCCCCTGACTGCTAACCACTTGTTGCAGAAGTAAAACAAATCAGTTCTGGTTACAGCCCAAATTGCAAAACACAATTAGGTCAAGGAGTTCAGACAGGAAGAGATTCCCCAGCTAGACAGCTTCCCCTTGATGAAAAGCTGTTGCAAAACCACTTCTCGATCTGTTCAGATGAGAGGACACACGTGGCTCGTCTCAGTCTCCCGCTTCACTGGCCCCGGCGCTCCCGCGACACCGGCCCACTCACCGACGATGTTGATGGGCAGGCTGAGCTTGGCGGCGGACACGATGGCTGAGCATATGGTGGCGGCCCCGCCCATGTCAGCCCTCATGAGGTCCATATTCGCAGAAGGTTTGATGGAGATGCCACCGCTACAGGGAAAAGGACAACACGCACTGTTAGCATAACGAGGCCACCGTCTTAGAAAAGAAAATACGAGCTGAGGGTTACCTACCACGTAAAAGCACTATCTATCTACCTGGCAAAGGAAATTCAAATTTCTAAACTGAGTATCTGAATGATTTCAATATTTTAAGTGAGGATATTGCAGTCTTTGTTAAAATAGAGGGGGTATCTTGGCTCATTTTGTTTCTATTTGAATGACATTTAAGCAGTGCCCCTGGAAACACTACTATGTCGTGTACCCAGTGGTGCTCGAGTCCCAGCTCCGCACTGGTTCATTAACTGCTGACCCCACACGGATCTGTCTCTCCGGCAAACTTGCTGTGGACTTTCTACAGTAAGGTCATGAACCACGAAGGAAGTCAACAAGCTCACAGAAGACTGGGAGGACCCTACCCCACAGAAGGATGGGAAGAACACTTCCCTGCCACACTGCCAGGGGCCCTGGGTCCTGCTGACGGCGAAATATACTGCTCACAAAAATTAGGGGATATTTCAAAACTGAATATAACCGGAACCAGGCAGCAGCACAAGGAAGGTGCTGACCCAAAGCCTCGGAGATGTGAGAGCTGACAAGGGCCTCAGTGAGCAAGAAACCCAAACTACTCTCCGAACAGCCTTCTACAGCTAACTAGTGACTGTGCTTCCAGATGGAGGCCCAGAAAGCACTCTCTTAGCCTGCCGGCCTGGAGGCGGGGCTTCCCCTTGCCCTGGGGACTCTGGAGGCGGGGCTTCCCCTTGCCCTGGGGACTCTGGAGGCGGGGCTTCCCCTTGCCCTGGGGACTCTGGAGGCGGGGCTTCCCCTTGCCCTGGGGACTCTGAGGGCCTGCGCCCTGCCCTCAGGCCTTTCTTCAGGCAGGCCCTCATTCTCACTCACCCAGAAGCACTTGACAGGTAGGACTCTGTCAGAGCTGGAATTAAAGGTTACCCACTGACTCCCAATAAGATATAATCAAATATCAAAATGATCTGGAGATGTTTTCTCTGAATCTATGTACTATAATTGATGAATGTCACCCTGTTAAAATTGTCTAAATAAAATTTATAAAAAAAAAAAAGAAAGGAAATACACTGGGTCCAAGAAAGCCAGGACCAGCCCCACGGGGCAAAGGGAGCATGCCGGCTCACCTGGCTGTCCTATCTCCTCCCACCTCTAGCTCAAGGCCACGTCCACTCGGGAGCTCCCCCTCTACCTGCAGGGCTCTTGTTAAAGCGACCAGTCAATGCCAGCAGTTATCTGTGCTGGCTTCCAGATCTCTTCTGAATGCATCCACTTCTCTTCTGCTGGACCCAGCCCAGACGAGGCTACCGCTGCCTGTCACTCAGACGTCTGCCACGGCCCTACACATGCAGGTCTCCCTGTACCAGTCTAACCCCTCATTTCATTACCCGCAGGGCCACCAAATTTTTATAAAAAGAAAAAAATGTCTACTCAATCAAAATCCCAACAGATGTGTATACAAAATGGAAACAGATTCTAAACTTGGTATGCAAGTGCAAAGGGCACAGCCAAAGCCATTTTGAAAAAGAAGAGCAAAGCTGGAGGACTCGATTACTAGACTTCAGGACAAAGCAGTCGGTATCAGGACACTTGGTCACGAGGTCCTGGTGGAAGGACTCGGAGTCCAGAGATAAGCAGCAATTATACGGTCAACTGCCTTCACAATGTGCCGACCCCGAGGTAGCTCAATGGGGAAAGGGTCGTCTTTTCAACAGCAGGTGTGAAAACAAACAGATATGCACAGAGAAAGGAAAGAAGGGGAGAGAAGAGTCTCAGCGCATTTCACACTACACACAGAAACTCAAAAAGGGTCACAGCCTAAGAGCTAAAACCATAAGACTTACAGAAAAAAAGACGGACTCTGGCATAGGCAATGATTTCTTAAACAGAGCAAGAGAAACATGAACTATAGAACTGCAAATGGATAAATTACATTTCATCACAATTTAAAACAGGTCTGTGAAAGATGCCACTTAAGAAAAGGCATGCTACAGGGTGGGAAAACTAAATTCTCAACATGTATATCTGATGAAGGACTTGTATCTAGAATACAATTTTAAAAACGTGTAACTCAGTAAGACAAACATTTCTAAAAAGAGCAAAAGATTTAAACAGATGCTTCATTAACAATAAACCAGTGGTCAATGAGCACATTTCCTACCTGCAGAAGGCCTACAGTGCCTACATCCCAGGGGTAATATCAGGGTTAATATATGTAACATGCCTAACAGAGTCTCTGATACACAGCAAACATTTCATAAATGGCAGCTTAACACACTGAAAGTTAACATATAAGATGACAACAAACACAATGCTTTTGAGGCAAACTCTACACCAAATAATACAAGTACATACAAGGCCTTCGCCAACATGCAAAGCCCAGAGACAGTGAAGACCCACCTATCAAAGGTGATTCCCTTCCCAACAAACACCAGGGGCGCATCGCTGTCATTGGGGCTGCCTCTGTAGTGAACTTCCAGGAAGACTGGGGGCTCATCGGACCCTTTGGCCACACTTAGGAATGATCCCATTTCCTGTTCCTCAATCCAAGACTTGGGTCTGCAGGGCAGAAAGGGAAAAAATTAAATACATTTTGTTGTCTCTGTTTCAAAATAACTTAGCAAATGCTCACCCATGTATAAAGAAGTGTAACATATATGCTCTTAAAATATGCACACCACTGCTTCAGTTAACACGTCCTATTTGCTCTCATTTTGGGGACAGTTACTTGTTTCTGAGTCTACTTTCTCATCTTTAAAGTTAGGTCAATCGTACCCTCATTGAAAGATTAGCTATAGAATTACTAAAGGAGTTCATGCTTGGCCCTGGCCAGTAGGCTCAGTGGTAGAGTGTCGGCCCAGCATGTGGTAGTCCCAGGTTCAATTCCCGGTCAGGTCACATAGGAGAGGCGCTCATCTGCTTCTCCACCCTTCCCCCTCTCCTTTCTCTCTCTTTCTTCCTCTCTCGCAGCCAGGGCTCCACTGGAGCAAAGTTGGCCCTGGGTGCTGAGGATGGCTCTATGGTCTCTGCCTCAGGCGCTAGAATGGCTCCAGTTGCCACAGAGCAATGCCCCAGATGGGAAGAGCATCGCCCCCTGGTGGGCATGCCAGGTGGATCTCTGTCGGGCACATGTGGGAGTCTGTCTCTCTGCCTCCCTGCTTCTCACTTCAGAAAAATACAGAAAAACAAACAAAAAAACCAGTTCATGCTTGGTACATAACACAATGCCAGGTAATAACAAATAGTCAATAAATAATTCTTACTTGAATTTCCACCGTAACCTACTCACATATTTTTAAAGTGTTAGTGTAAAGATAAGGCTCTGAGACCATAAAGGGTGCTTAAAAGATAGTTAAGGGATCCAGTACTTTACTTTCTGTTATTTCTTTTTTTTTTGTATTTTTCTGAAGCTGGAAATGGGGAGGCAGTCAGACAGACTTCCACATGCGCCTGACTGGGATCCACCCGGCACTCCCATCAGGGGCAATGCTCTGCCCATCAGGGGCGTCGCTCTGTTGCGACCAGAGCCACTCTAGTGTCTGGGGCAGAGGCCAAGGAGCCATCCCCAGCGCCCAGGCCATCTTTTGCTCCAGTGGAGCCTCGGCTGCGGGAGGGGAAGAAAGAGACAGAGAGGAAGGAGAGGGGGAGGGGTGGAGAAGCAGATGGGTGCCTCTCCTGTGTGCCCTGGCCGGGAATCGAACCCGGGACTTCCGCACGCCAGGCCGACGCTCTACAACTTTCTGTTATTTCTAAAAATAGACAAAAACAATCAACCCATCAATCAACAAAAAACCAACAAAGCTATACCCTTCACTAAGTGAACAAAAATATCTTATTTCCTTGTTTTTATTTTCTTTTAGAATTGCTGAAATCCAGTCTGTTCAGTGTTGTCAAACTATTTCTCAGGGTTTCCACCCCAGTTTGAGATGTGATTGAAGTGGGAAAACTACTTACTATGACTTAAACACAGGACCGACAGGGGCAGTGTAATGGGAATAGACAGAGGCCAGGTCACCCTTCTGCGGGGCCGGAGGCACAAAGGGCTTCGTGTTGCCTTCTGGCCGCTGTAACTAGGCCGAGAGAAACCCTGCACTCCCACGGGCAGGCCAGCAGCACCGCACCCGGGAACGCTGCTCTGGCCCTGCCTATCCATTTGCTGAAACTGTTTGATTTTTCATTTTAGCCCTGGCCATTTAGCTCAGTCAGTTGATGCACCGTCCCAAAATGACAAGGTTGTGGGTTCAATCCCTAGTCAGGGAACACAAGGGAAGCAACCAATGAATGCATGACTAAGTGAAACAACAAATGAGCGCTTTTTCTCTCTCCCTTCCTCTCTCTAAGATCAATCAATAAATTTCAAAAAATGTTTTATATTTATTGATTTTAGAGAGAGAAGAAGGGAAAGAGAAACATCAGTTTGTTGTTCTACTTATTTTTATGCACTCACTGGTTGGTTCTTGTATGTGCCCTGACTGGGGATCAAACAGACAACCTTGGTTCATCAGGATAACGCACCAACCAACTTAGCTACCCAGTGATGCCCATTTATTGAAACTATTAAACTAGGATTGCGCTGTGGAGAGATGGCCCCCAACTTCAGAAGGAAAACAATGTAAAAACGGAAGGTATGACAATAAAAAATCACTTCAAAAGCAGCAAGGCTGTATGTATCATGTGGGAATCTTTAATCATGACCTCGGCCCTCGAGTTCTATTCAAGTCCTGCCCTCTGGACGCACCGTGTACCCCTTCGATCAGTGGGTCCGGCACAGCTCTGTTTAATGGGTTCGCCTCGCCCACCGGACCCTCCCCGGTTCTGGCTGACTTCCCTTTGCTCCGCCATCAGCCTTGCAGGTTCCCAGGGTGTCTGCACATGTCCCCACCTGAACCCCCCCCCCCCGTCTCTGTTCACTTCTAAGCGAACCCCGCTCTGCTCAGGCACCACTCGTGCTGGCAAGCCTTTCCAACTCTTCCACAACCCTCCTCGCCTCTCTGCTCCTGCAGCCCCTCTGCATGCCCCCTGCACTGGCCGATTCCTCCCCAGCGGGTCCTCACTTCTGAGGACAAGGATCACTGTCGTCCACCTCTGTGTGCCACACTCCCAGGCGCACAGGAGACGCCGTCACTGATGTGCAACGACACGGCCACAGTGTGCTGACGCAGACTAGCTCTGGGGGCTCCTCCAGAAAAGCACGAAAGTCTTCGCCAGACACCTCAAGAGACTGAACCTCGCCTCAGGCGAAGTATCTAACCATCCCAAACTCTTACTGAGCCCTAAGGACTACGTTTTCTACAGATTTCACATCTTCTTCAGTCTGTTCAGGCCATCACGGTTTTCCTAAAAAACGTGAACTCTAAGCACAATTAAGTACTGAGCAATTCTTTTAAATGGAAGTTCTCTTGAGAAACAACCTTGATAGTGAATTCTTTATGTAAAGCAAATATCTCTCAATTTATTTTTATCATAAATCCCAAACGTTCAGAGTTGGTTTGCCTAGAGGGTTATGGGTAGGTTATGGGTGGGTTATGGATGGGTTATGGGTAGGTTATGGGTGGGTTATGGATGGGTTATGGGTAGGTTATGGGTGGGTTATGGATGGGTTATGGGTAGGTTATGGGTGGGTTATGGGTAGGTTATGGGTGGGTTATGGATGGGTTATGGGTGGGTTATGGGTGGGTTATGGGTGGGGCACGGGCACATTATGGGTACCAAAAGTGAGCGAACCCGGAGGAGCAGCCTTTGACCTCCAGCAGCCTCCCTGCTGCTGACACCTCGGCACTGCCTGGGCCCATCTGCCCGGCGCCTACCTAGCTCAGAGAACCCTCTGGGCCACCTCAGGCATCCTCTGCTCTACTCCTGTGTCAGAAAGAGAAAAGATGGGAGGAATTCACCAAAACAAAACAAATCAAATCAAATGTAAGTTGCTCAAAAGCATATAGAGAGTAACCAATTGATCCAAGAGACAGGAAAACATCTGTCCACATAGAAACCTGCACACTGATGCTCAGCTCACAGCAGCACTACTCACAGCACCCAAAGGTAGAAACCACCCAATGTGCAGGAGCTGGTGGCTGGGGCGAAGGAATGAGGAGCGACTTCAGCGGACACAGGATTTCCTTCTGAGTAACAAAAACGTTCTAAAATTGACGGTGGGAAAGTAGCACAATGCTGTGAATATACTAGAATTCACTGAACTGCACAAGTTACATGGATAAACCATACAGTACGCGAATGACATCTCAACACAGCTATTACCAGCCGTACACACACATACACACACTCTGTAGTCTGCAGTCACGACAGTCTTCAAGGTCAGGTAGGAAAGACACGACAGAATCTCAGAGCCCTCATCCCACTTGCATGACCGCTAGTGGGTCCTCCCATTCCTCTGGTCTCAAGGTACGATCCCCTGAAGAGTTGAGGGAACTGGACTTCAGACTCCCTCAGGCTCCTCTGGCTGTAACTCTTCTGAGTCCCAGACACCATCCCCAGTTACCTGATGTGGACTTCTGTCTTACTGCTGGCACTTTTGAGATTCTTCTCAATCAGTTCGGCAAATTTGGTTGGCGTCATCTCGTTGGCAGGAGTCTCCATCAACTGGCGTGCCAGGTTCTGCCCGGAAGCAAAGAGGACGCCTCTCTGCCAGGCTTCCTGGTCGCCGCTGGCGGGGGGAAGCACAGGGACTGTCAGACAACCTCGAGACACTGACCGTGCCGCAGCTTGCAGAAACAAGAGGACGACTGCAGAGACGATGGGCGCCTGGACTCACTGTCTGGGACCTGACCCAGGGTGGCCGATGGCATGGCGCAGAGAGCTAGAAAACGTGGCCCCACTGTGCGAGCTGGGAGACCGGGCAGCGTGTCACCTCAGATTCCTTGTCTGTATAAAACCGGGCTGGACTGACGGGTCTCCGAGGCCCTCAATCTACCGCACAAGCTCCTAAGACAGTGGTTTTCAACTTGTGGGTCGCGACCCCGGCGGGGGTCGAACGACCAAAACACAGGGGTCGCCTAAAGCCATCAGGAAATACATATTTTATTTAAAAATGTATTGTATAATAAGTATGTATTTTCCGATGGCTTTAGGTGACCCCTGTGTTTTGGTCGTTCGACCCCCGCCGGGGTCGCGACCCACAGGTTGAGAACTGCTGTCCTAAGAGGTTTCCATGGAGGGGCGATTGTGTCCCCCTTCTTGGCATCAGATGACGCAGCCCCGTGCTAACTGTGGAGAGGGCGTCCTGCTCAGCGCTGATGGGGAACTGAAAGCCCCTCCACCTCATTTCCGCCTGGGACAGGGCTCTGAACGCCGGCCCATGACGGGCAGAGTCAGCCTTAACAGAGAAAAGACAGGGACACGTGTTCCGAGCCCAGCACTTCCTGTGCCCGGGACGAATGATCGTGAGCGGCACGGAGACGGTAACACAGGAGCGTGTCGTCTGGGGTTCCCTGTGCTGCACGCTTGCCAGTGGCGCCTTTCTGTCATCACGTGAACCCTACGGGTCGGAACCAGGACGCCACTGCACAAATGGAAATAAAGCACCAAGAGATTTCGGTCACTTAACCGAGGTCACCCAGCCAGTGAGTGGGGGACCCTGGACCCGAAGCAGGCTGCCCGGCTGCAGAACCCTCATTCCGAACCGTGACATTAGAGCTGCCAATCAACGGGCTCTGCCACGCCCACCACTGTTCTCAAAGCACCACGTCCTGCAGGGCTCACTCCGTCTGTCCCTGACAGCAGGGACCCTGTCTCCCCGGACCCAGAACAGAGCTGGAATACAGTAGGTGCTCCACAAATCTGTCCAAAGACCAGTGTTCCCACGACAGCAAGAACTCCGTCCCTGCCCGAGCAGCGCCGGCCTTCAGCACAGCGGCCACGATGGGGTCAGTGGGGCCCGTCTGGGCGGAGACCTGCTGGGACCTGGCGTCATGTCCCCTCCCTTCTCGGGGAGCGAACCTGGAGTGGTCTCCTAGCAACCAGCATGCACGGAGGGGCCCAGGGAGTCATGGGGGGACACGGACACGACGAAAGCCAGGAGCAGGACGCGGGGACAGGACAGACTCCGCCCCACACTGCAAGGCAGGCACTCACACCTAGGGCCCCGCCGTCAGGACCCAGGGGACGCGGCCCTCACCTGCCATGGAGCTCTGCTGACACGACCGCCTTCTTCTTCTGCTTCAGGTTGTCGTACTCATAGAGCCCGAGCACGGCCCCTTCTGCAGCCGCCTGGGCGTCTCCGCAAGGGTCCACCTCCACGGATGGGATCTCCAGGTCCTGAATCTGCCTGCACCCCGCTTGAAAAGAACAGAGGAACCAGAAAATCAGAGTCAGTCATTGACAACCCAGATAGCAGAAGGCAGAGAAAACAGCAGGACTGGGGTTTGAATCCCGCTCAGACACGTGATCCTTCGGAGGCTTCATTTCTGTGTAGGTAAAATGAAGGTGTCCACACACCTCACAGGTCGTGGGAGGACAGAATGACGGATAAAATGACTGGTCTGGCTCCTCACACAGTGACCATGATTATTAACTACGATTACTTCTGTACCACTAGGGCAGCGGTTCTCAACCTGTGGGTCGCGACCCCGGTAGGGGTCGAACGACCAAAACACAGGGGTCGCCTAAAGCCATTGGAAAATACATACTTATATTTAGGTGACCCACAGGTTGAGAACCGCTGCACTAGGATTTCCTAATGAAGTGTCCCAATCACCAGAATCTTGCCAGATTAAAGACAAAGAAGTGATGAGATTGAAATTATATCCAAGGAGGCCCTGGCCGGTTGGCTCATTGGTAGAGCGTCGGCCTGGCGTGCAAGGGGTCCCGGGTTCGATTCCCGGCCAGGGCACATAGGAGAAGCGCCCATCTGCTTCTCCACCCCTCCCCCACTCCTTCCTCTCTCTCTCTTTCCCTCCTGCAGCGAGGCTCCATTGGAGCAAAGATGGCCCGGGCGCTGGGTATGGCTCCTTGGCCTCTGCCACAGGCGCTAGAGTGGCTCTGGTCGCGACAGAGCGACGCCCCCCCCCCAGGGGCAGAGCATCGCCCCCTGGTGGGCAGAGCGTCGCCCCTGGTGGGCGTGCTGGGTGGATCCCGGTCAGGGCGCATGCGGGAGTCTGTCTGACTGTCTCTCCCCGTATCCAGCTTCGGAAAAATACAAAAAAAAAAAAAGAAATTATATCCAAGGAGCTGAGCAAAGTCTACTATTAACAACATCTTATTAAGGTCAGGTCAGCAAAAACTCCCAAATAAAGTTATGAAGTAATCACTCACCGTGAACTTTGAAAGTCAGTTTAACAAGCACATCTGACATACACTAGGCCAAAGATCACTCAAGCTAATTCTCCAGTTCAGCAATGTTTCTCAGAGCATCTTCCTGCTGCCCAGCTCGGAGGGGCCTCAGTGGTATCTACCTCAACTCTGAAACCAGCCACGTGACAAACGGGACCTCTGGAAACTAGTGATAAACAAGTACCCCACACTTTGTGTCCATGTCCTCTGATCTATGAGTATGTCTCCATGAGGCTGAAAAGTTGGGCAACATCAGGGTTAAATCTCAAAAGGGAAAAAAATCCACACGCAACTCTCTAGTAAAATAGAGCCTCTAATGTCAATACTGATAGTACAAATGGTCGTGAATCCTACAAATACAAGCTGAATATAAAATATAAAAATGAAATTCTATAAGCTAACCATTTATCCATTTGTATCTAATATAACGCCAAGCATGTTGGGTAAGGGAAATTAGGTACTCAGATGAGTTATTTTTGGGGGAAGGGCAGATGACATTGATCAATAAGAGCACATAGGTTTCAGGTGAACATCTCCAAAGCACTTGAAATTTTTATTTTATTTTATTATTATTTTTTTTTTAGTGAGAGGAGAGGAGACAGAGAGACAGACTCCCTCATGCACCCTGACCAGGATCCACCCCTCAAGCCCACTAGGGGGCGGCGCTCTGCCCCTTTGGGGCCCTTGCTCCATTGCAACCAGATCTTATTTTTTTTTTTTTTTTAAGCACCTGAGGCAGAGACCATAGAGCCATCCTCAGCAGCTGAGGCCAACTTGCTTGAGCCAATCAAGCCATGGCTGTGGGAGAGAGAGGGGAAGAGGGAGAGAGTGAGAGAGGGAAGAGGGAGAAAAGGGGCTGAAGGGGAAGGGGGAGGGGTGGAGAAGCATATGGTTGTTTCTCCTGTGTGCCCTGACCGGGAATCGAACCCAGGACATCCACACTCTGGGCAGACATTCTACCACTGAGCCAACCAGCCAGGGCCAACATTTGAACTTTTGACTGTGTTGTGTGCCCATTAAAGACAACTCATTTTCCATCACCATATATTTGCCCACCTTACTCCCTTAGAATTCTATTTATTGAGTTGAGAGAGAGAGAGAGAGAGAGAAACAATGATTTGTTGTTCCACTTATTTATGCATTCATTGGTTGATTCTTGTATGTGCCCTGACTGGGGATCAAACCTTGGCATATCGGGAGAACACTATAACCAATTGAGCTACCCGGCCAGGGCCAGATGAGTTACTTCTCTGTGAACGTGGTAGGGATGGCGATGGTCAGTGGACCAAAAGAGGGTAGCCAAAGTAATGTTAAAGAGCAGAACCTTAGAAATCTCCATCAGTATTAAACCTCAAAAGCAAAAGAACCTGCAACAGCCGCCCTGATGTTTTCTTTGCCTTCATGACAGTTTTCCTGGTCATCCACCGCAGCTGCCTTTTTGCCGAGGCCAACCACCACCACGCTGGGGAAGTCCTGTTCCGGAAACACACAAAACCGGCCACTTTGTATCTTTAAAGCATTCATTTCCAGCAGGGAATGGTATCTGAGCTCGACTACCTTAACCTCAGCACATGGCAAAATCAGCGTCAAATGTGGTTGTTCGGTTTTCTGAGCCCTGGATTTTGGTAAAATTTTATAACGTGTGTCTGACAGGTAAAGTGTGAGGATAGTCCTGCAAATAATTCTACTATGTAAGAGTTCCCCAACTCCGGAACTCCGGCAACCGGACAGAGAAAGTCTCCAGATTAAGCAACAGAAGAGAGCCAGTGTGTTCTGACAGCAACAATTCACCTCCCTTTCCAATCTTAAATAATACTATGGCTTACTGCTAGGACAGAACTATCTATACACTCCAATACAAAACTTTCTGCAAGACTGTGCAGTCCCAGCCCTTGGCACACAGCAGGACTAAGGGTTCGCCACGTCTTGTCTATCTCATACCTCATGCAGACCATAAAAGGTTCGGGTTTTGCCGGCCTTCAGCGGGGGTCCTGATCTGAAACACAAGGAAACAGCTGTTTAAAATATGAGTTTGCTCTGTTCCTTTGAGAGGTGACATATGCATACCGTTAGCATTATTAAAATACTCTGCTACTTCTGTGAATTCCCCGTGCTTATGTCTTCATCAAAATACAGAATTTCCGCAAGCCAGGTTTCTCAGCCGCAGTGTTCCTAATTCTGTCTCAGATACTACTCACCATGCTTCCAGATTAGATTTAATACAAATACATCTGCAAACAAACACGGAAAGCGATGCCACGATGGACAATGCGAGGCTGCAGACGAGAGCTGAGCACCGCTGACGGCTGACGGGATCTAATGCTGTCTAAGGTCAGATACACGGCACCACACTCAGGGCCTGGCCTGTCTGCAGGGTGTTCGGCGTGCTGGTCATTTATGGGGGCTTCTCTGCAAACAGGATGCCAGCTGATTTCTATATTGGGCATTTTCCAACCAAACCATGCAGGATTAGAGCCAAGGACCGGGTGTCCTGGTACTGCTGGGAGCCATCAGTCAGGAAGGCCAGTCTGTACTCCTAACTGTTTAGCTTTTGGATTTCTGAATTAATCAGGGCACATGAGAAAGTCATCCACTGGTGAATGACTGCTAAGTAAGAGGGATGCAAATTCTGTTATGCAGTGATTAGACAATGACTATCATTATTAGACTACCTGTATTAGAGCCAAGAAATGATCTGCAATGCGAGTAAGGTGTAGCTGCAGCGGCTTACACTGACACTTCCCTTTCTGCCACACGTGGCCTGCAGCTCAGAAGGACATGGAAGCTCCAGTGTTTCCCCACCTTCTCTGGATCCGGGCTAATCAGAGAGGCCAAAATCTCAGGCCCCACCGAGACTTACTACATTGGAATCCGCATTCTACCTGCACCCCCGGGAGATTCACCTGTACTGTAACAGTGGAGAAGCCCCGGAAACTCAAGATCCGCACTACAGGGAGCAGTATCCGTAGACTGTTCTGAACTCGTCCCGGGTCACAAGGCCGCCCCACGAGAGAGGGGGAATTAAAGGAAGAAATGAATTGAGCCAACAGGGTGGACTGAGGAAATCTGGTACTTTCCAGATCCTTCGGGGTCAGCTGTTCACAGTAAGTCTGCGATGTGGCTGAGATGGCCTGACTTCCCAGAAACGCGGACCCACCCACACTGAAACACAAAGTACCAGGGTGCGTGCCAGAGACCCAAACTTTCACTTTCCCCGGCTGCTAGTGTCCAGCATGCTTCCGACAATTTTTATCTGCTAATAATAAAGCAGGAAAAACCCTATCTGATTTCCAAGGCATTTTAAAAACTAGAACTTGTAGGTAAATACTTACATGTTCAAAACTTCTCTCAGCTTTCCGGACACCAATTTATCAAAATTCTCTCCTGCGCTTGTGAGCTGCGGCACATCATTTTCTTTTTCTCTGCTATAGATTCCTAAAACCAGGCCCTGAGAACAAGCAAAAATAATAGTAGTAATATATGTATATATCCATATAATCTGAGTCCCCAAATTCCAGAAGGAGCCAATTAATTCTACCCAAAGCGTGTCCCCATCAAGAACAGAAGAACAAAATGAAAAAAGCAGGTGCAGGGCAGTCAGCTACACTCACATCTGGACTAAATGTTTCAAAATCCTGCCAAAGCAAGGCTGCAATCACTACCTGTCCTGAATCATCACAGTCCCTTCCCAAGAAAGGTCCTCATGACATAAAGGGCTTCCTTTGCTTTCAAACAAGAGCAGGAAGGTATGTTGTTTAATAAAACAATGCCATCTGTAACCAGATCAGAACATGCCACTCCAAAATATGCCAAATTTGTCCTGTGATTACTCTGGACTGCAGCTGTGAGGAGGGCTCTCCGACCTCTCACTTTCTACCCAAAAGCAGGTCACAAAATTTCCCATGAGACGGGTGCTCTCCTTGTATCAGGAAGAGAACATTCTTATCACCAGAAACTGGGAGTCAACACCATCATGGACCTATATAAACAAGCCTACTAAAATCACCCTATCTCCCATTAGTTTTCCCAACATATTTCCCAGTCACTGTCACCTTACTGCCCCCAGCCCACGCCCATGCGTCTTGTCATCACCTCACAATTTTTCGTTCTCTGTTTAAAAAGGTGTATCAGTTTTGGGGCCTAAAGGGTTCAGGGTCTTTATTCTCCTTCTGAAGGCTCCCACGTCCACAAAAATATCAAATAAAAACTTGTAGGCTTTTCTCTGTTAATTTTATGTCTGTTTAACTCTCAGGTCCAGCCACAGAACCTAGGAAAGCAGAAGGAAGTTTTTCCTCCCCTACAAGTTTCAAATGCAAATTGAAATACTTGGGGATGCTATTCCAGCAAAGCCAATGGCCAGCTCATGGGCTGAAAAAGAGACAAAGTGATACAACTTCTCAGAGGGGCTGGAGCGGAACACTGTGCCCAACACTTAGTGACTTACCCCCCCCCCTTGGGCCTCAAAATAACTGAAATAAGGAAGTAATCCCAGAAATCATACCTGCCTTTCCCGGGCAAATGACTTTAAAAATATTTTCTGCCTTATGGCAACTCTGTGATTGGAAAGAACCTGTAGTCTTCTCACTGGACTGATAAGGAAACTGAAACCCGGTCTGACATACCAGCTGGTGGCCAATCCTGCCGCCTTCATACAGCCCTTCCTCCTTTCCACAAAAATCACACTGGCACTTAGACCAAACCGTGCCCCTTCCCTCCTAGCCATCCAAGAAAATAGGCTTCCTTGGTGTTGGTAACCTTTCCGTGTTCTCATTTTTCTAAGACTGCTTGCTTATTCCTCAGATTCCATAGGACCAAGAGGGGGGAGCTAAGGGGACAGGACACAGACGACGTTATTTGGGAAGGATGTTACCCGGGTAGGATGTCCTACAGTATCAGAAACAGCATAGACAGGCTTCTGGTCCCTCTGCCATCTGACACAACTTGAGACCTGGGCTCAAGCCCCATCTAGAACTAGAACGTTCCTCACGGGGAATCATTTTTTTCCTGGTCCTCAAGCATGACCCCAATCTTGTGCGCCTTCCACCCATCCACTCCCCTTTCCAGACCCTCCACATCCCAAGGGTGACCTTCTCCGTAATTTCTTGGAGTTCAATTAGGTAAAGAAGGCTTTTCTTCTGGAAGCCACTCTCCTTTTAATTTCGCGAAGAGCTGGGTCTCCAGGACAGGCCCTTGTCCCTAGGGAGGTATTGTTTTTCAGCACAAAGGCTTTCAGATAGTTCGTTGTGTTTTCCTGGCCGCCCACTTGAACGAAGGAGGACGGGAGGCGTAGAGCCCTACTGGCCGACCTGGGACCTGAGATGACACTCCACCTCAGCAAACTAGGGCTCTCTCCCAGCTAAGGTGGGCACAGTACTGGCACCGTCCTTCCCGGCGTTACTGCGAGGACTAAACAAAATGATGAAGTAAAGGCATGACACACCGTGGGAGCCCCGGAAACGGCAGCGATGGCTATTCTCTCGCCCTGAGTTCGGATCCTAGCCCCCTTCCCAGCAAGGAAAGGAAAGAGAGCGCAGCCTGCGCACAGCCGGCTGGAGAATGCCCAGGGTCCTCGGCAGCCCCGAACCCCGGCCGATGCCAGGCTGAGCTCTGCAAAGGGAGAGAACTCTTCCCCTGAGCCCACGTTTGCAACCTGGCGCAGACACCGGGGTCACCGCGGCCTCGATGCGCGCCCGCAGTCCCCGTCACCCACGGGCGGCGCTCCCGGGGCGGCACCGGAGCCAGCCACGGCCCCTCACCTTCGTCATGGCGGCGGCGGCGGCGGCACGGTGACTCCAGCAGCGTTTCACCTCCAGACGTCGAATGGCGACTCGCCCCGCTACCGGAAGAGGCAGCAAGAACATCTTCTCCGTAGGCCCCCAGCACCGCCCTCACCGAGCACGTGGCGCCCGGAGGGCGGGCGCGCGCCCAGGGGGCGGGGCAGGTACCAGGGGCTGAACCGGCGGGCGGCTGGGGCGGGGCGGGAGGGTCCTACGGGCGGGGCTTTCAGGTGCGCGCGCGGACTGACGTGCGCGCGAGCAAGTGTGCTGCGCCTTCGGGGCGGGGCGGGTGCCAGGGGGGCGGGGCGAGCGATCATGCTCCAGAAGACTGGGTGGTGCTGGGATGGACGCGAGGTTGTGAAAGGGCCTCAGGGGCGGGCCATCGTGCGCGTGCCCGTGGGGACTGGGGCGAAGACCCGGGCTCTGTACAAGTCCTCTAGAGAGGCGGAGTCTAGGTTATGGCGTAAGCGAGGGGCGGGGCTCCGAGGAGCACCGGGAAACCGAATACTTACTGTTTTTTAAGATGGGAGCTTTGCAAATAGTGCTCAAAGTTTTAATATATATGTTTTAAAGGGGGTTTTAAGTATTTTGTTGTAAAGAAGGTACATGGTTAGTGTTGCTCAAATAAGTTTGCAAATATGATGTATTACATGCTGTAAGCAGGCAGGGTCATTAAGCCTTTCCCACCCTAAGTGACTTTGTATCAGAGACTTCCTTGTTTGTATATTGAATTAAAGGTTTTGATTTCTACACTATAAAATGAGGCAGAGGAGCCCATGCTGGAGGAGAGCAGAGAAAGGCCATGTGGAGGAGAGGAGAAGTAGCCAAGATAGCAGAGTGCTGAAGGAGAAGCCAGTTTGTGCAGAAAGAAGGAGATGGGGAACAGAGGTGAATAAGGCTGGTGAGGTACAAACCTTTGATTCTGGGAAAACTCGGATAAGTCAGTGGCTTTGGGAGCCCTGAATGGAAAGGGAAGTGTTTTCCCACTATGTGCATTTCTTGTCCGCTGGAATTAAAGCTAATAGCCCACCAGTTCTTGGCTCCGTTGTTTCATTACCGTCTGTCCGAATCAAATGGGAACCTGCATGGGCTGGGCGGCTGTGACCGTGGCCGTGGCTACTGGCCTTACAGTTGGGAAGAAAAAGAAAAAATGTACACGATTGAATGCAAGTCAATGAACATGCAGAAACTCAAGAAGGGATAGGAAACTCACCCAAATTGTTATGCCAGATCCTAGCTGGACCTTCGATTTTAGCTAAGGGCATGGTGTTGGGCAGGATTCACACCTGAAGTGTGCAAAGTCTCCGCCGTGGTCTCAGTTGCAGAAAGGAGAGACTGTTTATTTCATTCAAGGCCTAGGAGCAGAGAGACGTGACTGGCCTTCCTCGGAGGCCGGCAGAGTTGGAGATGGGAGGTCCTCTTTGGCTTCCACCTCCTTTAGATCGCAAAAGCACAGTTGCATCATAAACTCAATAAACTCTCCCAAATTCATCTATATTCACTACAAAAAGAGAAAAGTCCTTGTAATCACTTTATAGCTCTTTTCTTGTTTCAAAGATATCAAGCTGCAGTTTCTACAACCAAAAATTAAGTCCTAAAACTTGTCCTCCAACCTTGTGTGTGAATGGCGTGGGCTCTGTGGGCTTCAGAGGCGACCGTGATGCAGAGCTGGTGTCATTATCTCCCTTCAGCTGAGTCTGTTCCCTTCATTTTATTTGTCTGCTGCTCCCACAAGGAATAACTTTCTTCCTGGTGTATCCTCACTTGCTTCTCGGCTTCAAGGATCATAGCATTTACATTTTCATGTGCCTAATGTGATATGGGAGAAATAAATTTCACAGCCCCCCCCCAAAAAATATGTCCTTACTGAATTATTGACCACTTGTGATGTAAGATTTAGTCATCATTCATACTCTAACTGCAAAGTGTTTACTATATTTTCCTTTTTATAAGCCATGGGATATAATGGAATTTAAGTATTCCTGGCCTCAAAAACTTTATGATCTGCTAGAGACAAGATATATGATGACTGTAAAAAGATTTTAAAAAGGTCCTGGCTGGTTGGCTCAGCAGTAGAGCGTCGGCCCAGTGTGTGAAAGTCCTGGGTTTGATTCCGGGTCAGGGCACACAGAAAAAGCAACCATCTGCTTCTCCAACCCCCCCACCTCCTCCTTCTCTCTATCTCTTTCTCTCTCTTCTTCTCCCGCAGCCATGGCTCAGTTAGAACAAGTTTGCCCAGGCACTGATGATGGCTCCATGACCTCGCCTCAGGTGCTAAAGCAGCTCAGTTGCTGAGCAACAAAGCAATGGCTCTAGATGGGCAGAGCATCACCTTTTAGGGGGCTTGCTGGGTAGATCCTGGTCTGGGCGCTTGCAGGAGTCTCCCTCTGCCTCCCCGCTTCTCAGTTAAGGGAAAAAAAGAGAGAAATTTAAAAAAATCAACAGTGTTCATACAGTTATATGTTCTGTGCTCCAGTTCCTCCTGCCCCCTTGTCTGCTTGAGCAAGACTTTGGTCTGATGTCAGTTCCTCCATAAACCTTCACTGACATTCCAGATCTAGGTTATGTGCTCTCCTTTTGCTCCCAAAGCAACCTGTCTCAAAGTGCTAATCACCTGTGTGCTCATTGTTTGGTACCTAGGGCATCTTGGGAGCCATGACTTTTATCTCTGGATTTCCAGTGCCTCAATCTAGAGTCTAGACTGGCACATACACAAGGTGTTTATAAAATGTTTGAATGAATGCTTGATCAAGGTCTAATGAATGTAGCATTGACAACTAAAGAGCAGGATAGGTCCCACTTGTGTCCTTCAGCTAATAAATGCCAACTTTTTAAAAGCGTGAATGAGGCAGCAGAATGAGAAGGATGTAGATGATTGAGGAGGACATCAGGAGAGGGAGGAGTGTGTGGGAGGGTGTTGGCTTGGCTTGGGCTGTAAGGATCAGGCCGGCCTGGAATAAAAGGTGGTTATAAAACACAGTGATGCAAGATTAATGAGGATTTTGAAAGGCTAGAAGTTTATTAGTGATGCAGGAGTCAACATGGACTCAATAATGTTCTTTGTAGGAGCTGGGAGGAGTGTTTTAGTGTGATTGGTACAGATTGGAGGAGGTGGAGCCTTTCTCCACCCTTAGGGAGCTTTTCCCCAGAACAGTCCAGGGGAAAAGCTGTGTTTCAGCGGAAACCTATGCATTGTCCAGAGAGACTGTGCGGAGACTTTTCTGGGTTATCTGATTCGTGTTCCAGAGAAATTCTTTCACAACTTGGTAAATCGTTATGTCGTGCAGTACAGGTCTTGTCTGTAGATGTGCAGACTATGTCTTGTCCAATCAAAGTCCAATCGACAGCTCTCTGCTGCGGAAAAGTCAGCTTTGTCTTCATTTGCAGATTCATTTCGGCATGCCTAATCTATAAATATATGGGTTCTCAGAATTCTCATTTGAACCAGTTACATAACAACTGTCTGTTTCATGAGTTTAAAAAATGTCTTCATTTTTATAGCTGTAGGAGAGCCATGATTTTTAACTGTTTGGAAAATTATCCTTTAGCAGGAGGTAGGATGACGAGAGGCATGAGTTTCTCATAGAACTTGCTGGATGACTCCATTTGGGAAATGAAAGGCAAAATCTGTGAGAGACAACTTACAAATGTGGGCGAGTGCCCATCACTACCCTGTTTGGGACCCTAACACTCCCTTTTCGCTTAGGGAGGGAGGAGCTGCGAAGGTGATGGGTGATGTGGAATTCAATGATAAATGTTGGCTCTAAAGTGACAGTGGACCATGCGAGGGAAAGCAGATGGGGAAAAATGTCCCATGAGAGCTTGAGATGAGGATGCAGAATCTACAGGGTCAGTTTCACAGCGAGGGGTCTGATGCCTTCCCTAAAGGGACCGTCACAGAGCGAGAGGAGCAGAGGCAGAGGGCAGAGCTGTGGGGCATCCACTTCTTCCTGGTCTGCGTTCTCGTGTGGTTTTTCTTGTGGTTGTTCTGTTGTGTTTTTTGTTTGTTTTTTATGAAGTGAACAAACTCTTGTGGGGCATATTGGCAGTGTTAAACTTTAGATAATAAAGCCAATTAGGCCCTGGCCGGTTGGCTCAGCGGTAGAGCGTCGGCCTAGTGTGCGGAGGACCCGGGTTCGATTCCCGGCCAGGGCACACAGGAGAAGTGCCCATTTGCTTCTCCACCCCTCCACCGCGCCTTCCTCTCTGTCTCTCTCTTCCCCTCCTGCAGCCAAGGCTCCATTGGAGCAAAGATGGCCCGGGCGCTGGGGATGGCTCTGTGGCCTCTGCCTCAGGCGCTAGAGTGGCTCTGGTCGCAACATGGCGACGCCCAGGATGGGCAGAGCATCGCCCCCTGGTGGGCAGAGCTTCGCCCCTGGTGGGCGTGCCGGGTGGATCCCGGTCGGGCGCATGCGGGAGTCTGTCTGACTGTCTCTCCCTGTTTCCAGCTTCAGAAAAATGCAAAAAAATAAAAAAATAAAAAATAAATAAAGCCAATTAGCATGCCACAGCATTATTTGACGTTCTTTGATGGTGAGAGACACACTGAGAAACTGTCCAATGGGCTGGTCTCCAGGTGGGGGCATGGTCTGCAGCTGCTCCTTAGAACGTGCACATTTGTTTGACAAAACACTCCACAGAGAAGAGTAGCATCGTGAGGAGTGTTTGGTTTTCATTTGAAGGTATTATGTACTTTGTGGGAAGAAACGCAATTCATATTTCACTAGCTGCATGAGAATTAAGGTAGGGGACTTTGAGTTAATTGGGACCTATATTTCTGAATTGGTCCATCACTAGGTTAGAATATTTTACCAGACCTGGCTACTTCATTTACAGGGCCCAATGCATAAGGAAAATATAGAGCCCCTTGTTCAAAAATGATTAAGAATTATAAGATAGTGACAGCAAAGCATGAAACCAAGTGTGGGACCCTGCGAAGTGTGGGGACCTGTGTGCCCACACAGATCACACACACACAAAGCTGGCCCTGTTCCTATACCGCAAACAGGTATGCCTAGAGTTTCCTGCCTGGATAACCCCACCTATAGCTCTGAGGTTGGTCACTCTGGTCAGCCTCGTAACGTTCATGGTGTCATTCACCAAAGCCCAGGAAGGAGCAGCAACTCCTGATTGAGCGCCGAGATTTTCAAGTGCTCCTGAGGTTAAGGAGCCCGATGACAGAACGTTTCATTGCATTTGTCAGGAGGAGCCCCTCGTTCCCACACCCGTGGCCGTGTCTGCCACTGCTTGTTTATCATGTTGCTCTAAGCGAGGCACAGTTTCAGCGGCAAACAGCAGAATATCTGCCTAACAGCGGCTGCTGCTGGCAGCGGAAGCCACCCTGGATGATTCTGCAGAGGAGTTTGTTAAAGGGGGGGGGGCATGAGGGTTGGAGAAGAGAGCTTCCAGAAACAATGCTCTGGAGCTGCACCCCCCCCCCCCGCCCCAACTGAGCTGATGAGAAAACTGCCGCTCTGCCCAGGGCACAGGGCAGCACAGAACTGCACGCACGGGTTGTACCAATGTCAATTTCCCGGTTTCGCTACGCTACTGGAGTTACACAGGTGCAGGTCTGCTCATGCGGTAAAACAGCTTTAGACTAGGTACACACACACGCACGGCACCTTGCTGGGTCCAACATTGAAAGTCTGAAAAGTGAGTGATTTGGAAGAGCTTGGTGAGTTTTGAACAGAGTAGTGACAGGAGCTAACCTGCATTTTTTCCAGGATCCAGTAGGACGAAAAGGCCTTTGAAATTGCTCTTGCCAAGGTTAATAATCACTTTGCAGAATGCACTGGACGCTTCTCAGTCCTTATTCTTGCCAACTGCCCTTTCAGCAGTGTTTGGGCTTGTTGACCACTCTTGTTCTCTAACCAGTACCTTTATCTCCCGCCTCTGAGGCCACACCTTACCAGTCTCTTTTCCCTTCCCCGTCCCTTAAGTATAGGACTTCCTTGAGATGAGGTATGTGGCCCACATATCAACCAAGCACAAGTACTCTACTTGGGCAAATCCCCTGGTTTCAATCTAGCGGCATGCTTATGCTTGCAAAGCTGGTGTCATTAGCCAGGATGACTCACCCACGCTCCAGACCTGCCTGCCTATTGCCCATGTCCACTTGGATATCTCAAAGTCCTTCAAACTCCACTTGTGGGGAGTGGAGCTGTTTTGTTCTGCTGCCTCTTTCCTTCATCCTCAACCAGGACTGCTTCTGCTTCTGTGTCCTCTGTCTTGGTTAAAAGCAGGGCGTCCACTTTGTTGCTTTACCACCTGCAAGCCTTCCCTTTCCTTCACTCTTTAATCCGGTCCATCACCAAGTCACCTTGATTCTACCTTCAATAGCATGCCATTCTCTGCCTCTCTCCCGGAGTCAGCCACCACGCTGCACAAGCTCTCCCCAGTGTACGGCAAGCACACGTGGAGGAATGCCCCTTCCCTGGTTGGTGGCTGTGCCCTAGGAACAGGAGGAAGAAAACAGCCAGGTCAGCGCAGGTGACTTTATAGGTTTGGGGACAGGAACAGAATGGCTTCTCTCCTCCCTATTAAACAAAGAATGGAGGCCATGCTGAGAGTGACTGTGCTCTGGGATCAAAGGACTCTGTGGTCACACAGGGCTGGGAAATGCTTCTGCTTAATGCAGCTTCCTAGCCCATTACAAGTTTGGAGAAGTCCCCGGGTAAAAAAGAAACTGGTCATCTTCTGTAGCCTGGACAAATAAATTTGTGTGGTGAAGGATTACTATTTTTCATCTCTGCATTTATATCTAAACCCTCCTGTACACTCCCCCCCCCCCAGAGAGCAATTTTCTCTTCAGCAACTTTTGGAAGGCTCTGGTATAGAATGTAGCTGCAATAAAACATTCATGGCATTTCACCATTGGAAATATACATCTAAATTTAAATATATGTGGGATTAGGGTATTGTGATCAGATTTTTAGTAAAATATCCTAATATTGAAAAAGTATTACAATAGTCTGCGGTGACGAAGTGGATAAAGCGCCAACCTGGAATGCTGAGGTCACAGTTCGAACCTTTGGCCTGGTCAAGGCACATATGAAAGCAACTGTGGGTTGATGCTTCCTGCTCCCCCCCCTTTCTTTCTCTCTCTCAGTCTCCTCTCTCTAAAATCAATAAGTAAAATCTTCAAAAGAACAAAAAAGTATTCCAATAGGCTGGACATGGCTCTTACTCCTCCCCAGCCTCCTCCCCAAACGCATGAGGCCATAGTCACGGATCCTGACCTCTGGCCAGGAGATACAGGGCACTAAAACCAAAACTAAGGCTTTACTAAGAACGAACTGAATCACTAGGTGCGTCTCAAGGAGGGCAATACAGAGCAGGTGTGTACCCTTCCCCCTACCTCCTGCTCACCTACTGGCTGTAGACAAAAACTGTCCTTGAGTCCCTGCCCAGGGCTTAGTTATTATAAACCTCGATCCCACCTTGTGGGGCACAGAGCGTTCACCGACCAGCCTTCGGGGCTGCCCCTGTATGTAAGAAAGAAAGGCTATGTCTGCTCCATCTGCTCCCCTTCGTGGTTTCTTTGGGATCCCACAGCAACACTAGATCTATTTTCTGGACCTGGACCTCCTGTGTTACACAATATAATTTATTTTATGCAGTAGTTATGCCAAACTGATGTTGAAAAATGAGTTAGCACTCTTATCTGAACATATACCTTATTATAAAGTGGTTCCACAGGGCTGTGGACAAATAATATCCTTTTCAATAAATGAAGCCCTTTCAGCTCAATAAATGAAACTGGGTGAACTGGATCTTTGTGAGGAAAAGAGTCAGTTTTGACCCTTACCTCACGTCAAACACAAAAATCATTTCCAAATCGGTGTGAAAGGTAAAACAATCAAACTTTTAGGTGATAGCACAAAAGATGATTTTGGTGACTCTGAGGTAGGCAAAGATGTCTTAAGTAGGGTACCAAAAAACATTACAATAAATAAGAAGGTTGATAAATTCAATTACATTTTACTTAAAAACTTCTGTTCAAGAAAAAGACACTAAGAGCATGAAAGAGCAAACCCCAGAACATGGGGAAAAGTATTTGCAATCCATGGGATCTGCAAAAGATTCATACCCAGAAAAAATAAAGAAGTGCCAGAAATTAGAAGCAGGCAGGCCCTGCCGGTTGGCTCAGTGGCAGAGTGTCAGCCTGGCGTGTGGATTTCCTGGATTCGATTCCTGGTCAGGGCATGCCTAGCTTCTCCACCCCTCCCCCTCTCGCTTCTCTCTCTCCTTCTCACATGCTCTCTCCATTCTCCTCCCCTCCCGCAGCCAAGGCTCCATTGGAGCAAAGTTGGTCTGGGCACTGAGGATGGCTCCATGGCCTCTGCCCCAGGTGCTAGAATGGCTCTGGTTGCAATGGAACAATGCCCCAGATGGGCAGAGCATCGCCCCTTGATGGGTTTGCTGGGTGGATCCTGGTCAGGCACATGCGAGAGTCTGTCTCTGCCTCCCCTCCTCTCACTTAGAAAAAATAGTAGCAGCAGATCCTGTAGTAGTTAGTAAACTGGGGTCAGAGCCAGACGGCTCACCTCAGAGCCACCTCACAGTGTGACTCGGGGCACATCAGCCCATGTTTCCCTGCCTCCGTTTTCTCATTGTGACCCTTACATAAAGCTACAGCATCCACTGCATAAATGTGCAATTTACTGCTTCTACCAGTAGTATGGTTGGACAATTTGACAGAATTACTGAGGGCAATACAAAATCCCTAACATTTTAGGCTTAGCATGTGAGTTGCTGTTCTCCACTCTGGGCAGCAGAGGCCCAAGTTCTAGGTAGCCCACCCTCCCAGGGAAGCACCGCCAGACAATTCTCTCCAAGTTCTTCCCTGTCTCAGCTGGCTGTCATTGGCCTCCCGGGGAACAGAAGCGTTAGTAAAGCCAGCACATCTCTGGGGCCTTTCGACCTCATCCCTCTTCACGCTCGAGGAGGCGGCCTGCCTACGGATAGGAAGCAACCATTCATCGCGAGGCCCACGGTTCTCAGAGCGTAGTTGTGGCCCTTGCGGGTCGGATTTACCTGGGGTGCTTGTAAAGGCTCAGCACTCTGGGTCTCAGCTCAGACCCTCTGACTCGGAGTCTCTGGGAGTAGGAGTGGAAAGTTAGCGTTTTTAAAGCTTTCTGCCTGAGCCTGAAATTTGAGACCTGTAGAAACGAGTTAGAAAATCGGTGCCCAGAAATTCAAGCGGATTGTATAGTTTGTGAAAGTGAAGGCCAGTTGAATCCGTGTACGGATTAAATTCAAGGAAGAGGAGATTGGTGACGTGCGGGAAAGAGTGCCTGAAACATTGTGAGCACGCGATGTGTGTAGTCCCGATTTTCCTGGAGCTAAGGGAGTATTTTGCCTTGTTTCTGAAAGGTGAAATACAGAAAAAATAGATTTATTCCATGTCACCAATTTTACTGATGACTACAAATATAACTCTAAACTCCTATATCTTGAGCACTCTGTTTAAGATCCGAGTACTCTTCTTATCTGCGGCAAGTGTCTCGGTCAACCTATCAATTCAGGTAATTCTGCCCTTACTTAGGGACCTTCAGGCTGAAGGTCCTTCTAAGCTAATGAATGAACAAGTCTGCCGTGGTCATTCTTGGTGGCCTTCACTTGCCCCTTGTGGTTGGGTGGTTGAGATCATCTAACCTCCAATACCTAGAACCGCCCAAGGGTCTCGTAAAAGTGCAGTTTCTGATTCCAGGGGTATGGCGTGGGGCCCGAGAGTCCGCATCGCTAACGAGCTGTCTGGTGGTGCTGATGAAGCTGGCCCATGAACCACCGTGAGTAGCAGTCCTGCTTAAGAAGCACCCACCACCTTACTTCTGACCTCAGGAGGGGCTTTCCTGAGAGTCTTCAGGCCCTGGGTACCTCTGAGTCAGTCTGCTGACCGAGGCAGGGGACACCCCACGTGCCCTTTGCTCTCAGCAGTGCCCGCTGTGAGCGCCGTGCTGGCTGCCAGTGAATCACAACCTTCCCCTCCCTTCCACACCTGAGTTCAGGACTCAACCACGAGTCTTCCTAACCAGCTAGCTCTCTCTGGGAACGTAAGATTGGGACTTTGGTCTGTCTGGACTGTTGACGTGTCTCCTGGACTGTTGACGATGACCATGACTTACCTTAAAACCTCCTACGCCTTCCACGGCTGGGTGGTGTCTGCATCCCACGACGGCTGTTGCTCTTTAGTTTTCAGTTCCTGTCTTAGCTTTCAGGCCTGTTTGAGCTTTCCGTCCTGAGACACTCTGGTGCGAATTCCCCTTTCTGGCAGGAGTCTCACCTGGGGTGGTCGGCCTCCCCCTCCCAGCTCCTCTGTCATCCAGCCTTAGCAGGACACCCAGTCCTGCTTACTTTTTTAAAAAAAACATGGTGGTAAGGTCTTACTGGGGTGAAGGGATACGCCCTTGGGAATGGAGAGGGCAGGCAGGGTCTCAAGGTCTTTATACTGGAACGTGTGTCCATGTGCCTTCTAAAGAATTTCCTTGAATTCTTCTGCCTCCATCAGCTAAGAGTAAAGGTGAATTCTCTTCTCTTATTCTCACTACTATCCGGTCTGGGATCTTTCTTCAGTAACCCCTGGGGCTATATCTTCTTGGAGAATAATCTTCCTTGCAATATGAATAATATGAAAAAATATGAACGACAGTTCTGAGAAATGCTGTAGGGTGCTTTCTTTCATATGTTTTTCCTCCTTTATACCATGAAGTTCTTTAGTGAGTGCTGGCTCTCACTTCCTCGTTCAGTGGTTTGTTCTCTAATAGTTCCAGAGACAAACTGCTCTTGCTCGTGGGGGTTTCAAATAAACCCCTTTCTCTAATAAAATATTACTGACTTAAAAATGGATTATTAGATGACACTGTGTCAAATGTATGCCTCCTACAGTTTTCCGTATTGCAAAATCATTTCTTCTTTTGAAAATTTCTTTAATTCCAGTTTGACCTCCACAGTTTGGTTTAATTAAATATAAGTAGTTAACCCTGCAGGCACTGAATGCCTTCTGTGGCACTGCCCACAAATTCAGTAGTTACCAGATGCCAATTCTAAACTTTAAAGTAGAGAACTCAGAATACACACATACACACTTAAGAAACTACTGCCTTCTGATTTAGGTTTTTAAAGATTGCCTGACCTGTGGTAGCGCAATGGATAAAGTGTTGACCTGGAAACACTGAGGTCGCCAGTTTGAAACCCTGGGCTTGCCTGGTCAAGGCACATATGGGAGTTGATGCTTCCTGCTTCTCCTTTCTGTCTGTCTGTCTGTCTCTCCTTCTCTCTCTCTAAAATGAATAAATAAAAATATTAAAAAAAAATAAAGATCACTAGGTAATTCTGATCATCAGCCAGGTTTGGAAACTATTGAGATGGTTCCTGTGTATCCATCCATCCATCCATCCATCCTGCTTTCCTTATTCCAGAAAAAATTTAAGGTATTGACTTAAATATAATAACTTAGGAAATCAGTCATTTAAGAAAATAAATAATTAGGCCCTGGCTCAGTAGATAGAGCATTGACCCAGTGTATGGACTTCCCGGGCTCAATCCCCAGTCAGGGCACACAAGAGAAGTGACCACCTGCTTCTCTTCCCTTCCCTCTCCCCTTCTCTCTTTCTTCTCCTCTCCCAGCCAGTGGCTGAACTTGTTTGAGTGTGGCCCCGGGGATAAAGATGGCTTGGTTGGTCTGAGCATGTCAACCTCAGGCACTACAAATAGCTCAGTACAGGAGCATGAGCCTATGATGGGGTTGCCAGGTAAATCCTGATCAGGGTGCATATAGGAGTCTGCCTCACTATCTCCTCTCACCTAAGAGGGAATAAATAAATAAATAAACAAATAAATATTTATAGCAAGAGCCAGTTAATCTTTATTTGCTATCTCATAGTTTTTCAAATTTTCTTGACATGTATTATTATGATACTAGCTTTTAGACAGTGAAGCTTTATGAATTAAACAAAAGAAAAAATGATCCAGTCAGGATTGTCCTGTTTCTTTTTATATTTGGTGAGTTATCAGTTAACCAAATACTTCATTTTTATAACTCACCCCCCCCCCCCCCCAGCGAACTGAAAAGAAAAAGTTATGGCTGTGACTTTACAGATTACTGGTAAAATGTAAGACCTTTAAAGTTCTAGCAGTTTCTGTCCTCGAGGGTCCTGCAATACCTCCCTGAGAAATGATGCCCACAGTACTTAGGAGGCTATGTTATATTAAATGTGGAAAGAGCTTTCATTATTTGATTAAAATTTGAAACTGGCATCTAGCATATTAGGATCCGACTGAATCTGAGTGGAAAGAACCATTCAAGGTCCCCAAAGCACAAGGCTATTATAGCCAGTGGACTGCTTCCCCCTAGTGGTGGAAAGTGGTCAAACACTTCAGTGTTTTTAAAAAACGGGTCAACGTCAGAATCATAGTTCATAAATATCAGAAATTTATTTCTCACAGTCCTAGAGGTTGGAAGTCTGAGGTCAAGATGTCATCAAGGCCTGTTTCTTCTGAGGCCTCACTCCTTGGCTTGCATACAGCTAGGGTTTTCACAATCTCTTTCCTCTGTGTGCATCTAGGTCCTAATGTCTTCTTATGAGGGTATCAGACATAATGGATGAGGGCCCACCCTAGTAATCATATTTTAATTCCATTACCTATTTAAAGACCTATCTCCACACATGGGCACATTCTGAGGTGCTGGGCGTTAGGACTTAAACATACGAAAGTTGCGGGGGGGCGGGGCGAAAGGGGGGGGTTGCATAGCTCAGCCCGTAACAACCCTGTTCCCTTATATATACACGTCTTGCCTCACACTTGACCCCCACGGACGCTAACAGGCTTTGTGACCGGGCCATCCTGTTTCGTGCCTTTATGCCCTCGCTTAAATTTATGCCTCCTCACCCAAAGACCTTTTTCTTCACCTGCCTACTTCTTCCTCCTTCTTCAGAACAGGGCGGCGGGAGCCTTTCCTGGTTCCTTCCGGCTGATCACAGCGCTGGCTCCCATTACGCCCCCGCGCATGAGTGCACCTCGGGACGTTCGGAGAGACCGACCACGGGAAAATCAGCGTCATTTACTGCGGGGCCGCTTTGTTTGTCCATGGTTAGGAACTCTCTGCCCCGGCTAGCTGCCATTCGCGCTCCCCGGGGCCCGATGCTGTGGGGACACCAGGGGGCCCCGGGACTGCTGAGGCAGGTGGGTGAGTCTGCAGCCGAGCCTGGGCATGGACCAGCAGACAGGTGAGCTGGAAGAAGTGAGGACTTGGTGGTCTCTCAGGGGTCTGCAGCTGGTAGGATCTAAGATGAGGGGAAGCCTTTCAGGCATGACCGGACTCTGACCTGTTGGGAGAACATTTCATGAATTGTTTCAGCTCAGCCTCCTCAGACAGCCCCAGGGGTGGGGTGGGGGGTGGGGGGTGGGGCAAGCAGCAGCCAGGGGCACGGGGCCCAGTGAGCCCACCAGTGCACACCCAGGGCCAGCAGGAGGCCAGGGGATGTTCCTGCAATTGGGGTTATGTGTGTATGTATGTCTCCCTTTCCATAACCTCAGAGTCACCTTCCCGAGCAAGGCAGGGACAGAGAAGGCAAGCGACAAAATAGCATTTTATTCCAGGGAAGCTTAACATTACCTCGAGAGTTAGTATAAATCAGTGGTAGTCAACCTGGTCCCTACCGCCCACTAGTGGGCGTTCCAGCTTTCATGGCGGGCGGGAGCAGAGCAACCAAAGTATAAATAAAAAGATAGATTTAACTATAGTAAGTTGTTTTATAAAGATTTATTCTGCCAAACTTAGCGAAAATCCGACATAAAGTACTTGGTAAGTAATTATTATTCTATGCTTTAACTTGCTGTAACTCTGCTTTATAAATTTTATAAAGTAAAGTTACTTCCCTACTTTATAAATCACCATGACTGTGGAACCAGTGGGCGGTTAGAAAATTTTACTACTAACAGAGATACAAAAGTGAGCGGTCGGTATAAAAAGGTGGACTACCCCTGGTATAAATGATCGGGTCAAGGCTGAACTTAAATGGTCCTGAGCATTTATTATTCCCTTATGCTTATTCGTAAAGTGACCAGATTAACTATAGTCAAAATGAAGGAACTGCGTTTTCTCTCCACCTTTGAGTGACCACGCCAGTGAACTGTGTTGACCTCATCATCTCCAGCAACATCGCAGCTGCATCTGATGGGTCGTGGTTTAGAACTTTCAAGTGTCACAGACACTCCTGAAACTTTTGAAAGCCGTGAATTCTGTCACCAGGGAAATGCACACACAAACGCCTGCGCTTCAACTCCTCGGAACACAACCATCTGAGTCAAGGTTACCATTTCAATACGGCAAGTCTGCTATTAGGAGCACAACCAAATTCGCTCTGTTCTTGCTAGACAGTCTGCACCTGCCCGAGGGCCACGATCATGTTGAAGGTTTGACTGGGCTAAGGGCTCAGTGCCCCTGTCACACGTGTTCTCAGTATGTGATCCCCAGCCACTAGGAGACTGAAATCTCGGGAGGGCAGGGATTCCCGTCTGTTTGCTCATTGCTCTACCCCAGCACTCAGGTCAGTTTCAATACTTGTTGGATAAATAGATTTACCAGAGCCTCAGATGTTAATCACATCAACTGTTGCCTGAGTCTTCCGTATTTATGCTATTGATGGTTCTTCACTGTCAGCAGGACTTGGTGTTAAACTTGGTAGGAATTTGACGTTTCCACTTGTTTGGAGACAGCACGGCAGTTTGTCACTATCTTTTGCAATCATCTCCTATCGAGTTAACAGTCCCTTCCAGCCATGTGCCATCTGCATATTTGATGAGTGACATCAACCACTAATTAGCACTGAGGCTGTGTCTGGGATGGGGGTAAAGGGCTGGAAGAGACAGATGGGCCCAGTGAGAGGGGTGTCATAGGAATTAGGACAGAAGAGATGAAATTTCACATGAAATGAAAATATAGTGAATCTAAACCAGCTAATTTGGGGGATTAGGTAACTTTTACTTGGCATGAAGACAGGAGACCTGGGAAAGGATTCACCCTAGCTGGCATCACGGGACAAGGAATTAATAAGATGTATACCTGTATGAGTGAGGGTTCTCCAGAAAAATAGAACCAATGGAATGTGTGTGTGTATGTGTGTATATATATGTGTAGGTATGTAATATATATAAATATATTGACATACATGCATATATATATATATATATATATATATATATATAATATGGGAGTGGGGAGAGAGAGATTTATTTTAAGGAATTGGCTGACATGATTGTAGAGACCAGCAAGTCCAAAGTCTGCAGGGTATGCTAGTGGTCAGGAAAGATATGCATTTTAAGTCCAATGGCAATTGTTGGCAGAATTGCCCCTCTCCTCTCTCTCTCTCTCTCTCTCTCTCTCTCTCAACTGGAATGTTTCTTTCTTAAAGCCTTCAGTTGATTGGATGAGGCTCCCCAACACATGGAGAGCAATCTGCTCTATTTAAAGTCTACTCATTTAAACATAAATCTGGCCCTGGCTTGTTGGCTCAGTGGTAGAGCCTCAGCCCAGCATGTGGATGTCCTGGGTTTGATTCCTGGTCAGGGCACACAGGAGAAGTGAGTATCTGCCTCCACACCCCTCCTCCTTCCTCTCGCTCTCTCTTCACCTCCCACAGCCATGGCTTGATTGGTTTGAGTGCATCAGCCCCTGGTGCTGAGGATGGCTCCATGGAGCCTCTTTCTCAGGAGCTAAAAATAGCTTGGTTGTAAGCATGGACCCAGATGGGCAGAGCATCGGCCCCAGACGTGTTGCTGGGTGGATCCCAGTTGGGGTGCATGTGGGAGTCTGTTTATCTTCCCTCCTCTCACTAGGAAGAGAAGGAAAAACAAATAAACATAAATCCCATCCAAAAAAGTACCTTCACCAAAACATCTAGAATAGCGTTTGACCAAATATCTGGCTACTGTGGCCTAGCCAAGTCGTCACATAAAACTGACCATCACAATCCCACTTGGGAAACCGAAACCCCACACAGAAGAGCTGGGTTTATCCAACGGGAGAATGAGTCCTAATCCCATTGGTGTTCACACGCTTCCAAGCCCTGCTTGTCACCCACACTGGCCCTCACGACCGCCACACCCTGGAATGCCCCTCTCCAAGCCTGCCTCCGCCACCACTGGAAAAAACCTACTCATCTTTCAAAGTTCAGATCAAATGTCACCTCGGTGACACTTTCTCCAGTTCCACATGCCATCCTGAAGAACTAATTCCTTGCCCGGCCCCGTAAGCCTGTACTGTTACAGCACCGGCCACCCCGCACTGCAACTGTTTGCCCATCAAACACCAGACTGGCAAAGCGTCACAATGTGAACTCCGGCTCCAGCTTCCGCCATTCAGTTCCTGAGCCCAGCAAGTTGGCCAGCCTCTTTGTGCCCCGGCTTCTCATCTAAAAGATGGAAACAAAGTCGTACTGACAAGCTATGGTTGTAGGGAGGCCCTCAGAGATGCGAAACTCTCAGGACAGTTTTCAGCACGTAGCAACCACTAAAAATATCAATAAAAGGTTGCTATTTTCATTCTCAGTGTCATTGTTGCTGATTGCTGTGTCACGTGGAAAGAGTCAGTGTTTCTGGAGGGCAGGGGCATCAACATGTGCCCCCCAATAATGTGCAGACTGGATCAGGGGTCTATAGGCATTTATTGGGGTGCTCAGTATCTTATATTTGTGGAGTGCATTATGATACCCAAAGGTGGGCGACCTGAGAGCCCATTAAAACCTCATTACACTCTTATGAGGTCATTCTTATCCCCATTTTACAGAGGAGGGAACTGAGAAGTAGACATTCAGTGAAACTGTCCAATGTCACAACACAGCTGGCAAATGCAAAGTCTCCAACTCCACCTCTAAGTGCAAAGTCAGTGAGACAGAAAGACAGAACGCCAGGAATTCGGGAAGGCTTTTCTTTTCGGGCCCAGGTACCACCCTTCCTCCTTCCGTCTTCTTCTTTCTGCCACAATCACGGACCCGCTGGCCCGGAAGCGTGCAGAAGAGAGGTCTGCGCTCCCACCACAGAACTGACTTAGGAGAGGGTGTGACCAGCGAGAAGGCCATTAATACAAGATATCCTCGGCCGTGACCGTGGCCTCTTCTATTTTGGTCTTCATCTCTGGGAGGGGAATCTGGCTGATGGCCACCACGACCAAGTTGGCAGCGTGGGCGGAGGCGCTGGCCACGCAGATCCAGAACGACTCTTCGTAGCGCTCTTCCACCACGACGAAGCGGAACAGCCTCTCCTGGAAGTTGGCGATCCGTTCCGTCAGGTCGTGAGACCTCACCGCGGCCATGAAGCTGGTGATGGCCAGCGCCACCACGCCACCTGAAACCCAAAAAGGTGATCCTTATTCACAGAGCCTTTCGGCGGTTGTAATGACTTTACGGGAGGTGGTGTTTCTGCGGCACCAGCAACAAACTCCCTTTGGGGTAAAAAAAATTTTTAGGCCCTGGCCGGTTGGCTCAGCGGTAGAGCGTCGGCCTGGCGTGCAGGAGTCCTGGGTTCGATTCCCGGCCAGGGCACACAGGAGAAGCGCCCATCTGCTTCTCCACCCCTCCTCCTCTCCCTCCTCTCCCTCCTCTCCCATCCTCTCTGTCTCTCTCTCTTCCCCTCCAGCAGCCGAGGCTCCATTGGAGCAAAGATGGCCTGGGTGCTGGGGATGGCTCTGTGGCCTCTGCCTCAGGCGCTAGAATGGCTCTGGATGCAACAGAGCGACGCCCCAGAGGGGCAAAGCATCGCCCCCTGGTGGGCATGTCGGGTGGATCCCGGTCGAGCGCATGCGGGAGTCTGTCTGACTGCCTTCCCGTTTCCAGCTTCGGAAAAATGAAAAGAAAAAAAAATGAAAAGAAAATTTTTTTAACTGCTCTTTAAAGCCGCAGATAACCAGACAGTGTGAGAGGTGGGAGGTGTTGGAGATAGAGAATGAGCTTCACATCAGATGGACTTTCACCCTCGACCCCTCTACCCCACCCCCAGCCTCAGCCCTCCACCCATTGGGATGAATTTAATCTCTAAATATTTCGGGATTTGGATGTAGACCCCATGGGTGAAGTGGGAAGACATAAGAACATCTTACTGTGCAGATCGGGGTGTCCACAGAGGGTAGACGTTCTCTCCTTGTTAATGGCCCTCTGCATGCGCTTCAGATCAAGAAGAGGTGAGAGGAGGAGGGAAGGGGAGGATTCCAAAGTTCACACTGTGACTTCTGGGTCTCCCTGTCGCTCTCCTTTTCAACTGCTTTAGTTTTCATTAATATTTTAAAAACCACAGTTCCTATGCGTTTTGTTTAGATTGTTACCTCTTCATTGAAGGAGATTTGGACGCCAGAGAAAAATCATAAAGATAAAAATACACACTTACCTGTATCCTAAAAGGTGGATATAAACACTTCAAACACTTCAGTGTATTTCCTTACATTTCCTTGTCTTGAACAAAGTTGGTATCATAGTGCCCTGGCTGTTTTACCCTTGATTTTTCTCCAACTTGAACATGTTTCCAAGTTGTCAAATATCCTGTTACAGCACCACTTTAAACTGGTACATAGTATGTTATTCTGGCAATGCAGCTAATTAGTCAAGTTTTATTAGGTGTGATCTGATTTTTGGATATCTAGGTTGCTTCTAGTTTTTGGTATTAGAAAGCGCTGCAGTGAACTCCGTTTTATGTATATCTTTGTGTTCTTTTTCAGTGACTTTCTTAGCAAAATCCCAACTGGCGTCGTTTAATGAAAAGATTTTCATATTTTTTATGCCTTTTGATGCTAAAATTTTGTCAAAATGCCATTTTTTAAATTTAGAAAACTAAATTTAACAGGGGGACATTGATCAACAAGCGTACATAGGTTTCAGGCAAACATTTCTATAGTGTTTAAAAAGTTGATTATGTTGTATACCCATCACCCAAAGTCAAGTCATTTTCCATCACCTTATATTTGTCTTTCACAAAATTTTTTTTTTTTTTTTTGTATTTTTCTGAAGTGAGAAGCAGGGAGGCAGAGAGACAGGCCCCCGCATGTGCCCGACTGGGATCCACCCGGCATGCCCACCAGGGGGCGATGCTCTGCCCATCTGGGATGTTGTTCCATTGCAACTGGAGCCATTCTAGCGCCTGAGGCGGAGGCCATGGAGCCATCCTCAGTGCCCAGGCCAACTTTGCTCCAATGGAGCCTTGGCTGTGGGAGGGGAAGAGAGAGAGATAAAGGAGAGGAGAAAGAGTGGAGAAGCAGATGGGCGCTCCTCCTGTGTGCGCTGGCTGAGAATTGAACCCGGGACTTCCACCTGCCAGGGCCACAAAAAATTTTTTTAATACTCTGGTCAGTGGAGCTTGAGAGTATTGTCTCTCTGAGGAAGGAAACTGACAGCGATAAGAATTTGCTTAAGGAGCAGGACTGAGCACTGTCTCCATGCTCGCACTGTGAGGGTGCGGGTGGAGATGAGTGGGCACCTGTAGCTCAGGTGTGGGCGAGCGTGTATAGAAGTATTCTGTAGGATGGCCACCATCTGCAAGCACAGGCAGGTACGTAACAACTGACTAGCTGGCACGCTCTGCTAATATATAATCACACAGTGGTCCCTGAGTTTATACCTCCTGGCCAGCCTGTGTGAGGTAAAGGTGGTGGTGGTCCCTGAGTTTATACCTCATGGTCAGCCTGTGTGAGGTAAAGGTGGTGGAAGGCTGTGGCCATGCCACCTTGCTCACTGGACCTGGGTTTTCTGAAATGTCTCTCATTCCTTAGGATTTTGTACAAATGCTTTTTATTTTTATTTATTTTTTTCCAAGGTGACTGACTCACCTCCTAGCTTTAGCTCTTTTACAGATGATCTTTTCAAGTTTATCATTAAATGTGAATTAATTCCTATGTACCAATATACTCCCAAATCAACACACACACACACACACACACACACACACACACACCTTCTGTACTGGTGTTTGCCTGGAAACATAAGTCATGATGGTCATAAATGAGACCATGGATTCATGAGAAAGCAAAGGGCTTAGACTCAGTTTACCTGGGTTGAAATCCCATCTCTGCTCCTCGCTGCTGTGTGGCCTCAGGTGCGCCTCTTGACCTCCCTGAGCCTCAGGCTCCTCACTCTGTAACTACGGGTCTAACAACACTCACTACCGCCTTCTCTGGAGGTTGTGAGCTGTAGACAGAACAGGCAGGGAACGCCCAGGTCTGTCCTCGCCTGTCACGTGTGAGGGTTCCTCCCAGCCTCACAGTGGTGGCTGTCACCCATGCACGCTAACAGCATGGTCCTGCACTGAGACAGGGCTCTGCAGCATCCAGTAAAGAGGACGTCGTGGCCATCAGGACGGTTGTAGACCCAGGGAAGGGAAGGCGAGGCGAGCACGTTAATCCCTCAGACCTTCCCCCAGTTCCCCGGAACTCAGTCTGGTGTGGTGGTGCGGACAGTTCCCCCCCCAGGGGCCTCCCTTACCTGCCAGGACGTTCCAGAGGCAGATGCCCCCGGGGCCATTGACCGCCTTGTAGGGCACCTGGATCATGTTGAGAATGGCGAAGCCCATGCTGACCAGCGCCAGGGCCAAGGCCAGGAAGAGGAGCAGCAGAATGGTCACGTGGAGTCCGGCGTTGATCTCCTTCAGCAGCTGCGGGAAGACTGGGGAGAGAAGCATGGCCCTGATTTCCATGTCAGAGGTTGGCCCAGGTCTATAAAGCCCTCGCTCGGGGACCACGGGGGCTTTCCTAGAGGGGCGAGAGGGTCAGGCAGCAGGTGCTGGGTTTTCAAAGGGCTGCAGCCTTCCCCGGATGAAGCCATGGCCCCCAGATTTGCCACTTGTCAGCTGACCCAGGATCCGCTTTTCCTTGGGGACAATGCAAAGTCAGAATGTGACCTGGTTGGCAGTTTCAGTTGTGCTGCCCTGGCTGCCCCGGGATCTGGTGTGAGCTGGTGCCCACAGCCCAGATCCTGTCTCTTTAGTAAAGGAGGCTGGCAAGAGAGTCAGAGAAAGAGGGCCAATCGTGAAGCTTGACTCTGGGTTAGAGAGTTGCCTTCATTAAACCAGAACTGGTCTCAGGCATATCTGTGAGTAGGGTAGCAGGGTGTAGCCGAGTGAAGCCTAGCTCTGGCATCCAAAGATCTGGCATTCAAATCCCCGCTTTGCTAATTTGCCACAAGTATAAAGCCTGCCCTCCATACTCATCTTACAGGATTGTTGAGTAGATCAAGAGACATGCATAGGGATGATAACAGCGCCCCCTATTGGTCACTATGGGAAACAAGGAGCATCAGCTTGGATCTCATAATGACTCAGCAAGATAGACGCAATCCTTATGTTGCAGAATGCTCTTTCAAAATGTCCATATGCACCTGGCAGAAAAATTTGGTGAAATATTTATTTGTTTTTGTTTTCTCTCTATTTGCCTCCAGGTCCTACTTGTCGAGATTAAATGATATATCATAAGAGAGTATTTTAAATATTGCCTGGGAAAGAGTCAGTTCTCCAAAAGCTGACTGTGGTTGTTGCTGTTATTATTTTTATCTCTGCCTTGGGGGAAATCATGTGACTTCTCAGATCCTCGGTTTCCTCATCAGTGCAATGAGGGTAGTAATGCTGCGCAGTGTATGAATTGAGGATATCCGCACTTACTAAGCAGAGTCATGGGCTGAGCATTTTATGTTTGTAGTCTTTTTCAATCCCTGTGACAAGGATATGAGGTTGCTTTTATTAACCCCCTTTCCCCACAAGCCTGGAGACGTTAAGTCCCTTATCTTTGGGTGAGCTGACCCTGAACTCTACATGCAGGATGATGGCCTTGTATAGCGTATGGTATACAGAGTTTAGATCACTGTTTCCAGCAGCTATAAACGAACACTTTAAAATGATGGAAACTGAAGAACTGGGCATACCCATTCTGCAACAATTCCAAGGTTTCTACGCATACCTTCTGGTCAAGTTGGGGTCCAGCTTGTGAGCTCCAAAGTCCCTGCTTCTTCATTTGATATCACTGACCAGCAACCTGTTGCCCCCCCCCCCCCCCTCAGGAACCAGGACTCAAAGTTTTCCAGGTTCCAGGTTCCGCCCCTGCTCCGGCACCTTTGCTGACTCTCTGCCTCCTTTTCTCGATTCCTCAAAGGCCGGTGTCTGCCAAGCCTGAGAACTAGCATTTTTTGCTCCTTCTCCCTCTCAAGGGTCCTTTCCACTCAAGAGTTTCCAGACACCCCACGTTTCTGTCCTTCGTTTTGATCTAACTTTCTTTCCAGTTCTGAGTTTCCATTTATAGTTATCTCCGCCGGGTCATCGCATCAGCATTGGAAACTCGACCCTGGAAAAGAAACTTCTTCCCACGGGATTTTCCTGCGTCAGGTATCTCTCTTCCTTCCCTTCCCTTCCCTCTGGGCGCCCCTTAGATTGTATTTTTCCTTTCACACTCTCAGCCCCTTTTTACTCCAAACATGGTCGCTTATGCCTGGTTACTTAATTGTTTCATGATCCTCTTTCTTGAAATGCAATCCTGAGAACACTTGGCTAGTATAGTAATCCTCACCAAAGGCTTAGAACAGGAAATAATCACCTATGTGATTGGCAGAGATCAATCAGTTTGCTAATACACTGTGTTGATAAAGCGTAAGGAAGAGCTTTGTAGGACTGTTAATTCATATACCCTTGTTAGAGGGCAATTTGGTAATGCTCATCAAAGCAATTGCACAAAAGCACACCCACATGTGCTCAAAGCTGTATATATATCAGATATTCATTCATATAGTAGCAAAAGATTGCGGAAAAAACACAGTATGAAATTGCTGATCATGTGTTCTCAGGTATAAAAGCTGTACATCACTGGCTGTGATGTACAGTTGACCCTTGAACTACATAGGTTTGAACTTCATGGGTCCACTTACATGCTCATTTTTCCCAACTTTGTAAGCAGATGATGTAAGCTTACGGTATTGATCAAATGCAGTACAGTACTGTAAATGTATTTTCTTTTCCTTATAACTTCCTTAATATTTTCTTTAGCAAAAAGTTATTTTCTTTAGCTTACTTTAAGAATATAATATATAATACATATAACATACAGAATATGTGTTAATTGACTGTTTATGTTATCAGTAAGGCTTCTGGTCATAGCAGGCTTTATTCGTTACGTTTTTGGAAAGTCAAAAGTTATACACAGAATTTCGACTTTGTGGGGCATTGGTGCCTCTAATCCTCATGCCATTCAAGGGTCAACTGTATAGTTCTTTAGTTTTCTCTAGGATTGGTTTGGAAATTGATTCTCTGGGGTGAGTTTCCTTTTAGTATGTTCTTTATTTTCATTTCTTTGTGTGTGTGTGTTTTCAGACTTTTATATAATGCTTTTATTTTGATTTTTTTCTTTATTTTTTTGTTTTAAGGCTTTATTTATTCAGTTTAGAGAGGAGAGGAGAAAAGAGAGAGAAGGGGGGGAGGAGCAGGAAGCATCAACTCCCATATGTGCCTTGACCGGGCAAGCCCAGGGTTTCAAACAGGTGACCTCAGCATTCCAGGTCGATGCTTTATCCACTGCGCCACCACAGGTCAGGCTATTTTTATGATATAAAGATTAAAAATTTTTCAATTTAATTTTACAGAGAGAGGAAGGGAGAGAGGGGAAGAGGAGAAAGAAAGAGCGAGAGAAGGAGGGAGGGAGGGAGGGAGAGAGAGAGAGAGAGAGAGAGAGAAACATTGACCTATTGTTCTGCCTATCCTTGGATCCATCGGTTGACCCTTGTATGTGCCTGGACCAGGGACTGTACCCACGACTATGGCATATCTGGATGATGCTCTCACCAAGTGAACTGCCCAGCCAGGGTGTTATGTTTTTAATAGAGTTTTTTTTTTCTTCTAATAGCCTCAGTACCCCCATTCCATGTTAATTGCTAAGTAAATGCATCTATTCCTAGAGGCCTTTCTCTTGAACAGACATAACAAATATGTATTTCCTTCATGTATATAAAATGATATCAATTTGTATTAGTGTATTTGTCAATGGCCCAGCTTCTGTCTTAATAAATTTAATAAGATGCTAAACCTGGCCAGGTTCCTAAGAACTATAATTCTGAAATACAGAAATCAAATAATGAATACAATTTCTTATCCTCTTGCATCAGCACTATATTGATTATGATTTTGTAGGACATGGTTGTCACTACTAATCTGTTTTATTCTAACAGCTTGCTGAATATTACCTTTTTTTCCTTCCCAGAAGACCCTGCATAAGCCGATCATGGAGTACTGCTCTATTTACATCCAGAGCAGCTCTGACGTGACACTGGGTGCCAGCCAACACTTGCGCCTGTCATCTGATGTCTGTGCCTGCCCACGTCAGGGCCAGCAGTCCGGGGCCCTGCCCAAGATCTCCCCACCAGCAAACGTCCAAGCGGGGCTTTGAACTGCGGTAGTCTGGCTCCAGAGCCCAGGCACTGAGCCCCTTTTGCATTTTCTCAGACGACAGAACTTTGATGTAAACAGAAGTGGAAGCAGTTGCCACGCTCCTTGGAGGCTCACTGCTCCAGGGAGTCTGCTACACCTGCGTGCTGGGCTGGCTGCGTGTGCCCGAGTCACGTGGCCTGGCTCTGAAGTCTGGCTCTGCCGTTTCCTTGGCTGGGTGACCTCAGTCAAGTTATGCAACCCCTCCCCGCCTCAGTGTAGCCCTCTGCAAAATGGGATGGTGAGTGACCCCTTCTTGACAAATGTGTTGTAAGCCTTAAGAGACAAGCGGTGTTAAAGCACAAGTAGAATGTCTGATACATGTGGGCACTCAATATTTCAGTAGTTATTATTAAACATGGTAAGCTCAGAGGAATACAGACCCCTATGTCTAATGTTTCTATGAGCCTCTACAAGGCGAAAAATAAAAGGTCTCTTCTTAGTGCTGAACAAAAACTGCTGGGTTAGTGCAGACGTAGAATGAAGCAGAGGTCGAATTCCACAGTTAGATATAAACACCTTGCCAAATTTGAAACAAACAAACACACAAAGTGTTCTAAAGCATTTTCCGTGCCCCGAGTATACTCACTCGTGAACTGGGACTGGCGGCCGCCGAGCCCGCACTGCCGCACCTTACACCCTCGGAAGAGCCCGTAGTAAATGTCCCCGATGAACATGACCAGCTCCGGGTCGGTGGCGTTGACCAGGTCCACGCCAGTCTGACACAGGATTTTCCCACTCAGCCAGTGGGGCACTGCCAGGGCGACGATGATCAGGATGAAGGAGGAGAAGCTGAGTAAGGATGCCAGCCCGTACCACACCTTTTTGAACCATCCAGGCATCCTAGTGGGCGCAGGTCATCTCCCTGGCGTCCGAGCTGCGGTGGGGGCCGTTGACATCTTCCGGATACTCGGCAATCCTCTGGTCCAAGGTCGGCTCTTGGAGACACACCATTTCAAGACCCCAAGGCCGGCCCCTGTCCTCCTCAGTGCCCGTGCCCACAGCCCGTGTTTACTACGACCACATCCGGAAGTCTCTGCAGAGACAGCCTTCCCCTGACAGCGCGCAGAGGCGTGCGTTACTGAAGGGAGTAACCCTATACCTCCCTCTAGCCTACTGTTTCAGCCCAGGGTTTAATTGTTCCTCGTCTCAAGTATTTGCATAACCATGGTGTGGACCTCTTCACACGAGGACGTCATTAGCAGGCAGAACCTGGGAGAGGACTACAAAGAGGCAGAGACAATTCTCAGAAATGCGTACAGTGGACAGGGAAAAATAAATGGAATAATTAGTATTTGAATATGGCCTGGTGTCAAATGTCGATCACGCTGATGCGTGCCCGGGCATTTCCTTCTGTAAAATGTCACCGCTGTCAGAATCCCCAGGACCATTTTTAATACTGTGAGGTGCTCAAGGCTTTTAATTGAAATGTATAAACAAAGCTTTATGACTCCTGGATATGTCACTGGGTGAGTCTGCGCGGATAGAACTGCAGCATGGGTCCATTGGTGACTGCTGGGGTGACCTGGACCCCAACACTCACATTCCTCTCTTCTGCCCCCTACCTGTCGTGTCATGGAAATGGGAAAGGAAAGTGATTTTTTCATGTGTTAGTAAATAATGACCACTTTGCCTGACCAGGCGGTGGCACAGTGGTGGTGCAGTGGATAGAGCATCGGACTGGGATGCGGAAGGACCCAGGTTCGAGACCCCGAGCTCACCAGGTTGATTGCGGGCTCATCTGGCCTGAACAGAAAAAAAAAAAAAAAAGAAAGAAAAAAATGCTCATCAGCTTCGATGCAAGGTCCCTGGCTCGAGCAAGAGGTTACTTGGTCTGCTGAAGAAGACACATATGAGAAAGCAATCAATGAACAACTAAGGAGTCCCAACAAAAAACTGATAATTGATGCTTCTCATCTCTCTCTGTTCCTGTCTATCTGTCCCTGTCTATCCCTCTCTCTGACTCTCTCTCTGTCCCTGTAAGTAAGTAAGTAAGTAAATAAATAAATAAATAAAAATAATGAACATTTTGCTAGGACCTTTCTCTCTTCTCATAACTGAAGAGGTCTCTTTTTCTTTTAATCTGTAGGCATGAGGAATGAAATAGTCCCTAATTTCTATCTCACACTGTGGCGTTCAGTTTTTGACTTTCAGTCTATTGTTTAAATGTCAACTTAATATCTTGTGAGACAGACAATAGCCACTGTCAATAGCTTTGGGGAGCAAAACGGGGCAGAAGGGTCACAGTAAAATTCCTTTTTCTTGGTCACAGAAGTCCAGAGGGCATTTCAGGAGGTTTCCTTGCTAATCAATAGAAATTTCAGGAACATCAGTCACCTGGAGAGTGCTGAGGGGTAAGCAAGATGTGGGAATGGAAATGCCAGATTCCTTCCCTATAACTGGGGTTCCCTCTGTGTTCTCTCCACAATGAACTCCCCCAAAGTGCCTCTGAAGCTTCCGCAGAGCCCTCCCACCTACAAAGGGATTTTGCGCATGCTTGCTCACCTGACGCTCAGAAACCCTTTGTGGAAGGCACAAGGGCGCCTTCCCTCTCTCCTCCCGATGCTCAGAAACCCTTTGTGGAAGGCGCAAGGGCGCCTTCCCTCTCTCCTCCCGGGAGAAGGATGGCAGAAAAACCCCAGGTCAGGGCTGCGGCTGGGATTCAGGTCTCTGATGTGCAATAGCTTATCTTCACCACAGTGACTTTCAAAGAACAAATGTTTTTCTGGTAACAAATAACAAAATACACTTTTAAAAGAGTGCTCAGCACATCCACACTTGACCTGTCATGCTATTCTCATTGTAACGATCAGCAGGTTCTGAGGGGTGGGGCATGTGCAATGCCTTCGCATCACATTTCGGCCCCACAAGATGGATCTATGTCAACTTGTGGCATTTTCGAGATCAAGCAATTACTTTTAGAAAGATTCTCTAGGAAGCAACTGATTCTCAACAAGCCCTTTCTGTGATAAGTGCACGCGTGGTTAAGCAGAACTATTGAAGACCTGGGTTCAAATTCCTAATCTTCTGGGCGAGTGTATGGGACTCTCATGACTCAGGTTCCTAACCTGTCATAGCTTTGTTGTATGAGGTAAAACGGAATAGCACACGCAGATAACTTAGCCCAGCGCCCGGCACACAGAGGGTCCTAAATAAACGGTGTTCTCCCCATCCAGTCTTCTAGCAAGTCAATGTGCTGGTAATGAAGCTTCTGATCAGAAAATGAGCTGCACAAGGCACCTGCCCTCTAATGACGTATTTCTGCACGCCTCGTCCGGCACAAGTTTACTGAGCAAGCATCTGTGTGTCTGCTGGGTGCCAGGCCCTGTGTTTGGGTGGAGGGTGACACAGAGATGTGTATATAATATGGGTTCCTGCTGTAGAGGTTACAGCAGTGCGAGGGCAGTGGTTCCTAACCAGGAGTCACTTTGCCTTTCCTCCCCCTCAAGGACATTTGGAAATATCTAGTGATATTTTCTTTGTTTTATTTTGAAAAACACTTTATTCATTTTAGAGTGGAGAGAGAGAGGGAGAAGGGAGGAGGAGCAGGAAGCATCAACTCCCATATATGCCTTGACCAGGCAAGCCCAGGGTTTTGAACCAGTGACCTCAGCATTCCAAGTCGATGCGTTATCCGCTGCGCCACCACAGGTCAGGCCTCAGGTGATATTTTTGATTGTGATGACTGGAGGGGTGGGATGATGCTACTGGCATCTAGGAGGTAGAGACCAGAGGTGCTGTAAACATCCTAAAATGCACAGGACAGCTTCTTCCCCTACCTCCTATCTCTAGAAGTTAACTAATTTGTCACAGAGAAAATGCCAGACCCTGTTGGTGGGGCAGGTGGTGCTGTTTGGTGGGGCTCCAGCGTGTTCCTGTGGACCTTTTATGTCCTTGTCAAATGGGGGCTTACAGACAGTCACAGGAGTCTGAGGACAGTGTTACAGGACTTGCCATCATTAAACTTGGGTTCCTACCGGACCTAGGGCCTGTTATGTCCTCACAGCTTTAAGCAAGCTTGTAATAATTTTCCGCGATTTTTTTCACCTCTTTTTTTTTGTATTAAAATCATTGACTTGTAAAGTATAAACACTTAAAATATAGTATTGTAGAATTTTTGTATCACTCCTTTGGCCATTTTTAATGCTTAAATATGCCCCCAAAATAGACATATACCCCCCCACCCCCCAACACAATACACCTGGATCTCACAATGCCTGAGGCCCAGGTTATTGAAACAGCAGTACTGGCGAAAATAACTGCATTAATAATGCTCGACCAGCATTTATTGAGCTCCTACTAACTGGCTACACAAGCGCTAAGTACTCTAGCATTAGCTTTTTAAATCCTTGCCGAAACGTTAGGAAGGTAGGCCATCAGTATTCCCATTTTATTGGCGAGGAGACCAAGGCACAGAGCAGTTAAGTTGCTTAGGGCCATAAGGCTATTAAACAGGGTGGTCAGGCAGTAGGCTTAGTCTTATGAAGAGAAAAATAAATTATCGGTGGCTTCTCTTATCTCCTCAGCGGACTCTCACTCTCTGATGCTGAGATGATCCTGGGGCCATCCCCCCTCTCGCACCCCTGCTCTCCACCTTAGCTCTTCGCCCTGCACGCCCAGGGTGGCCCGAACCTAACGGCAGGGGGCGGGCCAGCCGGGTGGGGGCGCGGCCGAGAGCGCGGGTCCCGCGGGGTGGCTTTCCTCGCCGAGCGTGGCGGCGCGCTAGGCGGCAGCAGCGGGCAGGCGCGGGGCGCGGCCGCCGCGCGGTCCCTCTTGGCTGGATTGGCCGGCAGGGCCGGGGCGGGGCGCGCGGCGTTGGCTCCGAGCGCTCGGAGCCGCGGGAGCCGAGCGGGAGCCGAGCAGGAGAGCGGGATGGCGGCGGCGGCGGCGGGCGAGGCGCGCCGGGTGCTGGTGTATGGCGGCCGGGGCGCGCTGGGCTCCCGATGCGTGCAGGCGTTCCGGGCCCGCAACTGGGTAACTCCGCGGGCTGGACGCGGGGTCCGCCCGGAGGGGCGGGCAGGCGGGGATTGGGGTGCGGGGGGCGCCTTCCGATGAATCCTGGGAGGGCAGTCTGGAGGAAGCGGGGGCCCCTGGGCACCGCCGCACGTGGGTGCTTGCAAGTGCGCGCATAATTCCGCGCGTCCATTCCTCCGGGGAGGACGTGCCCACGGCGGCCGTAGGTTCGCGGCCTTTGCTCTGTAGCGGGGGAGGTGGGGTCCGCCCCTCCGACAGCGCTGGGCCCGGGAAGTCTGGCATGACGCAGGAGAGAATTACACGGCCGGGGGAAGAGGGGCGCAGGTGAGGAGAGAAGAGAAGGAGAAGGAAGGATCTGGAAATTATACTGCCTGACTCTGGTTACTACTAGTCCTGCCGCCGTGAACTGATTGCTCAACTTCCACAAACCTGTTTCCACGTCTGTAAAATGGGGGCAGTGATAGCATGTGCCCATTTGGAGAGTTGTAAGGATTACATGAGATCATTGGTGTCCTAGCATGTGAATTATATGACTCCACGTGTTTAAATGCTAGCTATTAAATATATACTTATTTTATATGTTGAAGGGGTTCAGAAGAGCCTCCCCCCCACCCCCAAGATGGCCACTTTGGCAGGTGAATTATTTTGAGCTGAAGGCAGTAGAGACCCTGTGGGTCCAGGAAAGACTTTTAGCTCTCCCTTTAAAAATTCAAATTAGGGGCCTTGCCCATAGAGTTATTACCAGAAATAGATTTTTAGTTCCTATCTATAGGACAGTGCCAACTTCTAATGACCAGACACCTGCTTTTCTTATGTCCTTCAAATGACCTTTCCCCCCAAGGCGCCTTACCTTGTCCTTAGCTCAAAATGTCATTTTAACGTTCTCTCTCTGACCTCTTGTGTATGTGGGGTTCCCATGTGTACGTCTGTAATTAAATTTGGTTATTTTCTCTTGTTAATCTGTCTCATGTTGATTTAATTGTTAGACCAGCCGGAAGAACCTAGATGGGTAGAGAAATGTTTCTTCCTCCCCCTGTTATTGATATATATTGATCTGGGCCCCTGTTCCTTTAGCTTCCATTGGACCTGATACTTCCAAGGCTCAGCCCCTCAAATACTGGTGGCTTCTTTGTTTTGTAGACTATTTCAACTACTTGGCATATTCAAGTATTCCCTCCCTGAAGGGGGCAAGTAGGAACTGAGCTGGTGAAGGCCAGGAACCCTGACCCTCAGCCTGCTGACAGGGATCAGAGCATTCCCTGTGGAGACTCCAGCATGTGTCTTCCTGCTGTATCTGTCACTCGTTCGAAGTCCATGCAGGTGTTTTCCTGAGGGTTCGGTTAGCAGCAGCTGCAGTAGCCTCGGTGAGGGCGTCCTGGGACCAGAGAGAGGGGGTCCCAGGGTTTTCTTCTAGCTCAGAATCTGTGCAGGAATATGCTTCTAAGGAAATCTAAGCACACTACCCCCTTCCTGCTACACACCTGCTCTGTAACCCAGGGAGTCTGCGTAGATGGAAAGTGGTGACAATCATAACATTTAAGGGGGTCCGTCCAGCCAACGGCCAGGTACTGTGTTCCCACATACCAGATCCCTTACATAGTCTGAATTTCTTTACTCTATGCAGTGGTTTTAATACATTAGTCCTGTTGGTATGCACATGTTCCCCTGGTGGAGACATGTCCCGCTGATGGGACACTTGGCTTTACCTTTGATTTGGTGGTGACTGACGGTGACTCAGCCCCACCCCTTCCGTTCCTGGGAGCTCTGGGATGGACACTTGCCTTTGTCTCTGTCTCTCCCGTGGCTGCTGAGATGGAAGTAGTGAGTGTTCTTGAATGGATGCTCTGTCCTTCAAAGCTTGTGGTTGTGATTTTTATCTCTGGGGCCTGGGGACCTGAGGGCCTGGGGCTTTCTGAGTAAGAACCGTGCACCTGCCACCCGTGCTGGCAGCCTTACCCTCCTCTGTTTCATTCGATTCTCACACTAACCCTGTTAATGGTTAACCCCCACTTCACAAGTGAGGTCCCTCCGCAGAGCGGAGCCCGAGAAACCACTATAGAGCAGAGCCCGGATTCAACCCAAAGGCCTGAGTCTCAAACCCCAAGCCACCCCTCCGCTCCCGGCAGGTGTCCAAATCTCTCCTCGGATATCTGTTTCTGTGCAGCCAGGAGCTAAGACTGGTTTTACATTGAGTGGTGCAAAACAAATCAACACAGGAATCATGTCGTGAGACGTGAAAGTGACAGGAACTTCATGTTTCAGCCTGGGACGTTTCATGGGGACGCAGCGCAGGCATGCTCATGGCTCCCCTGTGGTCTGTGGCCGCTCTCCCATTAGAACCTCTCCCATTAGAACGGCAGAGTTGGGTCATTGCAACAAAATATATCGGCTCTGGCGCTTGTCCAGGGGCCGGCTCTGGAAGTGCATTTGGCTTTCAGAGGTGAGAGTGGAGGAAGAGGAAGATGAGTTTGGAGGCAGAATGGGCTGGGCTGGGGGAGGGGAGGCTCAGGTCAAACCTCCCTGTAAGTGCAAGAGGTCTGTAGCTGGCGGGTTTTCCTTGAAGCTTCTAGTCTGTCCCTACTGCCCCTACTTCTGGGCGTGGCTCTTTAAAGGAATAACAATTTACTGTCTCTTGACCCAAGCTGTTCTCTTCTTGACTCCAGTGGGTGGCCAGCATCGATGTGGTGGAGAACGAAGAGGCCAGTGCCAGTGTCGTCGTTAAAATGACAGACTCGTTTACTGAGCAGGCGGACCAGGTAATTCCAGGAAAGCCCGTGCCAAGCCTGTGGGAAGGTGCCCTGGGGAGAAGTATTCACTGGTGGTGATGCGTTCTTCTTTTTTGAGTATTATTTCTCTAATTATGAAAGCCATGGGTACCCATTGAGGGAAATTTGGAAAAAGTGAAAAAAAATGCAATGAAGATAAATTATAATCTAGTTAGCCGACTGTTCACATTTTGGCCCATTTTCCTTCCTGTGGGTACAATTATGTTACTAGCATTACAAGTTGAGATGATCTTGTATTTTATATTTTATGATCACCTTTTTAAAAATTTACATAAAATTATATTTAATGTCAGTACTTTTCCAGATCACTTAAAAAAATCCCTCTGTGTCAACATGTAATTTTTAATTTGGGGGCTTGGCCGCAATTTTCTCAGTTTCCACAGGTTGAACATTTAACTTCTTTGACATTTTTTTATGTTTACCATGAACAGATACAGCGTGGCAAACGTCTTTGTCTCCATCACTGATTATTTAGTAGTTAGGATGCATTCTGAAACATGGAGCTCTACCTAGCTCAAAGCAAAAATACTAACAAAACGGGTTATTTTGAATTGTAAAACGCTTAGCGTAAGACAAGAAGGCAAATGGAGCTCTGTGACTATCTCAGTCAGTGGTGACCTGAGATGGTGTCCCCCCACGAGGGAGCTGTGTGAGCAGCTCCGAGGATGGCCTGGCACCCCAGGCGGAGCTGTTCCCGGTGGCTCCTGCCTGAGGATGTCCTGGTACCAGAGGCAGAGCTGCTCCTCCATGGTCCCTCCCCGAAGGGCGCGCCAGCTGTGGTCCCGGTGCCAGCAGCTCCCCAGGAGATGACAGCCTTCTTTGTGTGATGGGCTGTGTTTACACAAGCACTCAGGGAGGCGGGCGGGTGGGGTGGCGGTCCCATGTGTAGCTCGGGACTGAATTTCAGGCACTAAGGGACACGGCCAACAAGCTAGCTGGTGGTGGAGGCGGGAGCACGGACCTCCCAGCAAGAGACTTGTTGACCACTGACTAACAACTTGAACGAGCCCAGGGTCTGTTTTTGTGTTTAGTTACATTCTCCCCAGTCATCGGAACACGGTTGGGGGGCTGATGTTTGGTGGTCCTTACCTGTTTATTATAACATGAAAAGAATTTAAAAGTTATGCATGTACAATGTAGGAAGTACAGTAAAAACAAAGGAAGGGGAAAATCAAGTCAAATCTCACTATGCAGTTAACATGTGAGATTTCCTTCCAACCCGTTTCTTCACATAGCCACACGTCCTAAGAAAACCCCAAATTGTGAGGGTACTGCTCACTTCCTTTCTAAAGCATCAGTTTGACATAGGTTAGACTATAAAGAGCCAGCTACCTTCTGCCAGGATATAGATTTTTGCTGTCCTTACTTTTCATAATATGGTCCCAATGTTTCCTATACCATTGGCCTAGCGGGCTTAATAATAAAAATTGTGATGTCAGGCACCATTCTAAGTGCTTTCTTCACATTATCTCACTTAATGTCCACAACACCCCCAAGAACAGAGTTTCTAATTTATGTTTCTTTTAGACATGGGGAGTCTGAGGCACAGAAGGGCCCTGGTATTTGCTCAAGGTCAAACAGGCGGTAGGTGGCGTAGCCAGGATTTGAACCAGGGCAGGGTGTCTGCTCTGGGTTCGATGTCTGTGTCCTAATTGCATGCGAAGCTGCCTTGCCACAAAACAGCTCCGTGTGAGTCAAGTAAGCAAGGCTAAGTGGAGCGCACGGAGGCGGGGCTCGGAGCGGCCAGGCCAGCGCGGCTCCCTGCAGGCCTCTCTCCTGTTCTTGCTGGTTGCAGGTACTGATGTCGGTGCGCTTTTCTGAATGCGAAGTTGTCCGTCTCTGAGACTTGACTGTATAGTGCTTTTAAGCTCTAGTTAAGAATTCCTGTCCAACTGCATGACATCCAGTGTGTGTTTGTAAAGCTCTAGAAGAGGAAATGCAATTCTAATCCGTGTCACCTTGGCCTCCTGGGCAGGAGTTCCCTCGCGACAGTGAAGAGATGTAGACGGGAGGGAGGCCCGAAATCTAGAAAACTAGTGGGCAGAAAGCAGACTTTAAGGAGGAGGAATTATTTATATTTATGTTTAAAAACTTTTTTGCTGACTTTATGGGGGTGACATTGGTTAATGAAGTTATACAGGTTGCAGGCGTACAGTTCTATAATAATACATCATCTGTATATTGCACTGTGTGTTCGCCACCCAAGTCAGGTCTCTCTCACCATCTGTCCCCCCTCCCCCCTTCTATCCCCCCCCCTTCCTTGCAGTCCCCACACTGTTGTCTGTGTCTGTGTTTTTTTTTTTCTTTGCTTAATCCCTTCAAGGAGGAGGAATTTAAAAATGCACAGATGTAGGGGCCAAAAAGAACAAGTCAAATGAGCATTGTTGCTGTGGGTACCAGGCTTTCCTGAAAAGTAGAACTTACAGGCATCAGGGGAGGTAATCAACTTCTGGCAACAGAGCATCTGGGGTCTTGGCAACAGGTCGTGGCTTAAGAGTGAAGGGAGGGACCAGCCTGGGGAACCAGGGTGACAGGCGGAAGGTCAGCGGAGAGAAGTCGGGATTAGGTGAGATCCTCACACAGAGGCCAAGGGAGTGTCAGAACTTCTTAGAAGGAAAGCTTCGTGTGTGAGGCAGAGGGAAAGATTGGTGTCCGTTGCCTAAGGACTCTTTGAAAGCGTAGTCGGAGGCCTCAGACCTTGCGGGAGAGGGGGCCAGACTGGACCCTGCTGCTGAGGCAGATGTGTCACCCTGGAGTGAGTCCACAGGAGCTCGGTGTCCGGAGGCTCGGAGAGTCGTCTCAGCTGTCCCAGGGAAACAGGGCAGAGGGTCGGGGCCCAGGCCCAGGATGGCCTCGCCAGACTTCGGTTTTAACAGGTTGTAGCAGGAAGACATATATATTTTTTCAACTCTTAAAAATTTTTTTATACCAGCAGAAACAAATAAAATGAAGCCCCATGTACTCAGGACTTAAAGCCATTTTGTTACTGACTTTTTTTTTTTTTTTGCTTTAAAATAATAATTTCTCTTTGGCGTTTCCTTTTGGAGGGATCTGTGTCTTGGGGGAAGAGTAGGATGATCTCAGATTAGGATTCTGTGATTTATAAAGAAAAAGCTGGAAAGAAATATGCCAGAAGGTAAGCTGTAGGAATCGAAGCTTTGGGTGACTTTTTAAACTTTTTCTGACTTTTCTTCTATTTTCTATTGTTAATTGTTTTGTTCCAGAATGCTTATAGCCCCACCCTTTACACTGTCCAAAGGAAGATTCTAGGTTACTTGATAGAAATCACATTGACATGTAGATGGCCTTCACTAACCCAAATGGTTCTTGGCGATTGGTCCCACACCCAGTTTTCAAAGTGCTCATTGCCAGGTTCTGTTAACTGTCTGAAAAGGAGGTGGAAAGTGGACTGAAGCACCTTTTTCTGTTTCCCTGACATCTCTTCGTCCTTTTTGTTCCAGGTGACTGCCGAGGTCGGAAAGCTCTTGGGTGAAGAGAAGGTGGACGCGATCCTCTGTGTGGCCGGAGGTTGGGCCGGGGGCAATGCCAAGTCCAAGTGTGAGTCCTTCTCTGGGTTCATCATTCATTCCGCTCTGCTCTTCGTCCTGCGGGCGGGGGTTGGGTCGGTTCTGTGCCCCCGGCCAGGTGGCTCCCTGTGTGTCTCCCAGAGTCTTTACGGTAGCGCTGTGAGGCGGGTAGGGGTGAACACCCCACTGTACAGGTGCGGAAAACACTCCCCATAAAAGGGGTCAGTGAGGGAGGGGGCATTGTGGCAGAGTGAAATCAGTATTAGTCCCGCCCCAGTCTTACCTTGCATTACTGGGAATCAGGGGATGCGTGTGCAATGGAGAGATCGTCCCGCAGGTCAGAGGGAACTCAGAATTGAGCTTCCATGAGCGCCGAGCACATTTCCCAGCTTTTTATGACGAGCATTTCCAAACCCGCAGAAAAGCTGGAGGAAAGCTCAGTGAGCACCCGGGACCCGCCCTGCGCAGTCAGAGTCGCTGACGCTGGCCAGACTGGCTCTCTCTGGCCTCCTTACACGTGGGTGCTATGGGGTGTGTCTTTTTTTGTCAACCGCTTGCAAGTAAGTTGACACTTGACCGATTTCAGCGAGCATTCCCCCAAGAATGTCCATTTTCCTATGTTAATCATAGTACCATTACCATATCTACGAAAATTAATAGTAACTCTATAAGATTAATGACATCCAACACATATTCAAATTCTCCAACTTACTCATATCTTTTATACTTATTTTTTTTCTTCCCTAAACCTAGTCCAGTCAGGGTGTATGCTTCATTTTGTTGTTGTTTTTAGTCTCTTAATCTAGAATTTTTTTCTTGTGATAGACTTGGTGAGTCAGGGCAGTTTTCCTATAGAACAGGGGTCGGGAACCTATGGCTCGCGAGCCAGACGTGGCTCTTTTGATGGCTGCATCTGGCTCGCAGACAAATCTTTAATAAAAAAAAATAATAACGTTAAAAATATAAAACATTCTCATGTATTACAATCCATTCATTTCCTCCTGCTCATGTTCATGGTTGCGGGTGGCTGGAGCCAATCACAGCTGTCCTCCGGGACAACACCAAATTTTTATTGGATAATGAGTAACGCACACGGGTCGTTGTATGGGTCTCACAGAATTACATTTTAAAATATGTGGCATTCATGGCTCTCTCAGCCCAAAAGGTTCCCGACTCCTGCTATAGAATGTGTACAAATGAATGTGTCTCCTTGTTTCTTCAAGGTGTCATTCACCTTCTTCTTGTATCCCTAGTGTTGCCTGTGCACTGGGCTTCAAGTCTAGGGACTCAGATCCAGGTTCAATATTTTGGAGGGGAGAATTCTTCCTGAGCAATGTGTGCCTGTCAGATGGCCCTGCCTCCACAGTGATGGCACATTTGATGCTTGGGTAAGGGTGTAGGTAGCTTGTGGACTTCTGTTGTAAAGATCCATTTTTCTGTTTGCAAACAGTAAGTGACCTGCGAAATGGTGCTTTTGTGTTATGTGTGACTATCTTCTTCCCAAACCCCTCGAGACACCCACATCTCTGAAACCCTAAGGATTTTAAGCAGCCACGGACAATCCTTGCCTGAATCAGTTACTCCAGTGGGGGTTGGAAAATGATAGCGTTCTAATTCTGTCATTGCTTTCCTACATTTGGTGGTCAAAGCCATAAGCCATGTAACAAGGAGTCGATTTACCGTGAACCGCACTTGACCGTAAAGCTGGCATTTTGGGGGGCAGTCAGGTTGTCAAAACCACCCTCACGGCCCTTTGTGTATTTTGGGAACAGGGAGTGATAAATGTGGGGCTGTCAGTGTTTCTGTGTCAGTCCTGTTCAGTCGGGGAACGCAGTGCACAGTGCCGTGGTTGTCATGCCGTGAAGACTGCTCCCACGGTGTCGGCATCGGCATCGGGAGGGCTTTCTGTCTGGGGACAGCGTCCCGGGGTTCCTCCTGCCTTGTAAGGAGGCAGGGGACAGCTGCCCAGCCGCCGAAGCCGCACGTGTTACCATTACATTTTTAGCAAGGCCAGAGAGTTAAAATAGGTGTGAAATGGCTGCCGTTTCAGCTTTCTTTTTAAAAGGTCTTTAAAGCTGGTGTTAAACATTCGACTGTGAACAGTACAGCTCTGTGAAAGCGCTCTCGGGGTCCAGGTGGTCACAGCTTTTTATCACGGGCGACCCCTGACTTAGACACGCCGGGTCTTATTCCAGATCGTAAAGCCCTTCAGAGAGTAGAGTGGTCTTCAGATTAAAGCCAGTCCCGTGTGTCTGTTAGCGGTCCTCATTTATTGGGTCCAGTGTGACCGGTTTGCAGGTGAGGACGCTGAGACTCCGGCGACCGCGTGGTCTGGATTCGAACCTGCGTCTCTCTGCCAGCCACTCCCGCGCTGCCTGCACCGGCCCCTGTCGCGGTCACGGCCGGGAGAGTCTGGTGCGTCGGTGCCAGGGCTTGATTTCGCCCTTCAGCTTGTCCACCGCTGGTGCTGAGCCGACCTGTTGTTCTCTCACTCAGCTCTCTTTAAAAACTGTGACCTGATGTGGAAGCAGAGCATCTGGACGTCGACCATCTCCAGCCACCTGGCCACCAAGCACCTCAAGGAAGGAGGCCTCCTGACCTTGGCCGGGGCCAAGGCCGCCCTGGATGGGACTCCTGGTAAGCCTTCCTTTCCCCGTCTGTGAAATGGGAACATGCTTAGTCCCTGCTCACTGGGGCTGCTGGGCGTTTGCCTGAGATGAGGGGTAGCGAAGCCGCTTGCCCTCTGAGGTGCTTTGTGTGGGTCGGCTCTGCTTCCTTAGGTCTGACTCTCCTTAGGACTCCTGATCCTCTTATTTATGTTGTCCTTGTGTTCCTGGTGGTTAAGGAATGCTGTAATCTGCCCCCCCCCCATCTAGTTTATTTAGCCATGATCCACTCGGGATGAATAGTGTTGTAGTCAACAGGAATTAATTGACAAACGGGTATTGTCACGTTGTGTCTGTCCCCGGGAAGCAGCTCGACAGCTGGAAACAATGTCGGTTGTAGAGTGAGAGAGGCTCGGGTGGCTTCTTCACCCTAGCGGTGTGGCCTTGACCGGATTTCGGCTGTAGTTTCCTTAATTGTGATGACAGTGGTCACGTCTGCTGGGAGTAGCTGGGAGGCGTCGGAGGTCGGAGGTCAGAGGTGTGAGTGTGTGAAATCGAGTGCCCCGGGCGTGCAGGGAGGGAGTCTCCCCATAGGTCACTTGTCTCACGTGCATTCCCATTTCATCCCGAGGCCCATGTCATTCCTCACCTTTTCTGATTTCTCGGTAAGGAAGCCAAAACTTAGAGCGGTTAACTCACCCGTCTGGGTTTATGCAGTAAGTTGGTTGTCATCCGACTCGGAGCCAGAACCCTGGTCATCTCTAACTTGCGTGCTTCTTCCATTATTGTCACACAGTCCATTTCCTTTGTGTTTTTTACTCATGTCCCTTCGCTGGGGCTGCCATAGCAGAGTGCCACTGGGTGGCTTCTGCAACAGACATTTGTCTCGTAACGCCAGCAGCTGGAAGTTCAAGATCAAAGTGTCAGCAGGGTTGATTTCTGGCTTGCTTTCTGGAGCGTCTCCCCTAGACATTGGTCTGTCTTCTCCTGTGCCCTCACCTGGTCTTCCCTCTGTGCCTGTTAGTGTCCCAGTCTCCTCTTATAAGGACACCAGTCACACTGTGTTAGGACCCACCCTCACTGATAACCTCATTTTAACTTAATTACTTTTTTAAAAACTCCATCCTGGAGCCCTGGCCGGTTGGCTCAGTGGTAGAGCATTGGCCTGGCATGTGGATGTCCCAGGTTTGATTCCCAGTCAGGACACACAGGAAAAGTGACTATCTGCTTCTTCACCCCTCCCTCTCCCCCTTCCCTTCCTCTTTCTTCCTCTCCCACAGCCATGGCTCACTTGGTTCAAGTGCATCTGCTCCAGGCACAGAGGATGGCTTCATGGAGCCTCCACCTCAGGCACTAAGAATAGCTCAGTTGCGAGCATGGCTCCAGATGGGCAGAGCATCGGCCCCAGATGAGGGTTGCCAGGTAGATCCTGGTTGGGGCACATGTAGCAGTCTGTCTCTCCATCTCCCCTCTTCCTCTCACTTGGAAAAAAAGGAAAAAAAAAGACTCCATCTCCAAATACAATCACATTCTGAGGTACAGAGGGTGAGGACTTCAGCATATGAATTTGGAGGGGGTGGCACAATTCAACCCATGACACTCCCTTTTGGATCCGGTTGAAGGAATTCAAGTTGGGGTTTGGAGGGTACAGCACAGAGGCAGAAAGTGTCTGCCTCCCCTCCCTACAGTAGACTCTAATATAAGGGGGGCCTGTTTTCCAGCCTCCTCAGGGTGCTAGAGACCTTGAACACCTTTTTCAATTGTCATGTAAGTCACTCAACTGTGAGGCTCTTACAAATCAACCATTTCTTGCCTCTCATTTTCTTAGGACGTTTCTCAGTGCATCTGATCTTAACCAGCCTGCGGCTGTTGCAGTCATTAAAGCTGTGTAAATGTCAGATGTTAGTTTGGTTGAATTCTGATTTTTAATAAAGGTTACAGAGAGCAGAGGCACTAGAAAGTCAATAGAGAAATGAGTCATAACTTGACATTTAAAGAGAGAAAACCCTAGGACCACAAGACTATTTTCTGAAGGACCAAACAGTCTCCAGCTCTCCTTTGCTTTGTAAATACCTGTCTTTGTTTATAGTTTTGGATACTGGTTAAGACTGTGGGCTCTGGGGCAACACAGGTTGGGTTTCTACTGTGATTTTGCCACTTACTGTGTGATATGTGGCAAGGTACTTTAACCTCTTTGAGCCTGTTTCATTATCTGTAAAATGGGAATAAATAATAAAACCCTTTGTACCGTGGTTATGACTTACAAACATCTTAATGGATGTAAGTGGCTTAGAAAGACATGACAACGTTCCTGACTAGTTGGCTCAGTGGTAGAGTGTCAGCCTGGTGTGTGGATGTCCCAGGTTTGATTTCCGGTCAGGGCACACAGGAAAAGCGCCCATCTGCTTCTCTACCCCTCCCCCTCTTGCATTCCCCCCCCTTCTCTTCCTCTCCTGCAACCATGGCTCAATTGGAGCGAGTTGGCCCCGGGCGCTGAGGATGGCTCCATGGCCTCTGCCTCCAATGCTAGAATGGCTCCAGTTGCAACGGAGTGATGCCCCAGATGGGCAGAGCATCGCCCCCTGGTGGGCTTGCTGGGTGGATCCCGGTTCGGGAGCATGCAGGAGTTTCTTTGCCTTCTCTCTTACTGAATTAAAGAAAAAAAAGAAAGACATGACAGGGAGTCAGCCTTGAAGGTGAACTGGTGTTACTGTTTACTCCAGGCTTGCTTCTGCCTGGCGACTCCTGCTCCAGATGTGAACACGAGTGCTCCTCTCTACGTTCTTTCATTATTGGTGTTACACTTATCTGAGTCACGAAATCTTTCAGCTTTGATTCAGACCCCGAAAAATCTGGGGAAATCCATGTATAATTTGAAAGTAAATGACGAAGAGGCTTATAGTCCTTCAAACCCAAGAGAAGTTGTTCAAAAATGAAAAGTTTTTTTTTTTTTTCACTTGGAAAGATACTCAGAAAACTGCCCCACCTTCTTACTTCCAAGGTTGTATTTATACATTATCTACCAGAGGATAAACTTTATTAAAATGAGAGTGACCACTCCTGTTTTGCTGTGTTTGGACATCGGGCTTGAGGGGCCTTACCTTAATCATTTTATAATTGGGAAGAAAGTATTTATCTTCTTATGAAATACTTTTGTTTTTTCATCTTTTGCAAGTGATCTCCTGACCTGCCTTGTGTAGGATGCTGGAGAGTTAAACCTCTAGGGCTGCTGGTGGCCCGTCTCCGTCTCTGTGGGAGCCCGCCCTCATGCTGTTTGAGTGGCGTTTGGGGGCCCGGGAGCGAGCTGGGGACGCGGCTGGTGGATGAGACTCGAGCTGCTTTCTGTTAGTCCCTGCAGAGTGCGACCTGTCTGCCCCTGCTGGCCCCCTGTCCCGGATTCAACAGGGAGGCGGAACGGTGAAATACTCTGCTACCTGAAATACTCTGCCACGAGACCTTGACCCGCTTTTGCAATTCAGGGTTGCTATGGAAGCGCTGTGGTGATTGGTCCCTCGGCGGGGCGTGGTCCCCACCGCCCTCTGCACCGTTGTGCCTCCTCAGCGGCCCTCCTTTGGAGAGCACACGTGCTGGGAGTCTGTCCAGAGGCTGCTGACTTCTGGAAGAAGTTTTGTGGAGGAGAGGTGTTTAGGGCAATAAACCGTCCTTTTTTGCTGTGATAGTGAGGTAGTGAGAGTCTGCAGCTGGGTGCCGAGGGGGCTGGGGAGAGGAGAGACCCTGCTCCTGCCCCAGGTCTGCAGGGCCAAGGAAACCTGTCCCGATGAAGGCGTGCCCTGCTCCCTCAGCGGACATCCGCTCATCAGTGGGGCACAGGCCGCCTAGTGGGTGCGTTGTACACGTCTATCCCAGCCGCTCAGTGCTGCAGTTCACGCAGGGCGTTGGACTCGGGGGCACATTACTTCTGTCAATCTGATGGGAAACATTTATTTGAGTGCCTACCCTGTGCTGAGCCCGGAATTAAGTACGAAGTACTGCGTCCCCATTTCACAGATGGGGTAACTGAGGATTAGAGGGGCGATGAACACTCGCTCAGGATTTCTTTAGTGATAAGTGGAGGAGCTGGGATTTGAACCTGTGCAGCCTGACTCCAAATGACAGCTTGGTTTTACTCACACGCAGTTAACAATCCAGGGGTTCAGAACCCAGCTCATACCAGGCCTTTTGCGTCTGGATGGGCTTCAGAGCAAGTGTGTGTGTGTGTGTGTGTGTGTGTGTGTGTGTGTGTTCAGTGAGTTAACATGGGTTAACTCACTGAATTAACATGGGTATGTTATTCACCCCGTCTGCGCCTTGGCTTTCTCAACAACAGAAATAAAAGTAGGACCAACATGGTGGCTTTTGTGATAGATGCTCAGTGTGAGGTGAAGGTGGGTGCACTTGAAGTGTTAGGCGCCTCCCATGCCCTCTCCACAGGTGTCCATCCTTCTCGTCTTCCCGGCCTTCTCTGGGCCCTGGTGTGGTGGTCCTCGGACGCACGGGTGGTGGCCGGTGGTCACTGAATTGTTTTCTCCCCCCTCCCCAGGGATGATCGGCTACGGCATGGCCAAGGGCGCCGTCCATCAGCTCTGCCAGAGCCTGGCGGGGAGGAGCAGCGGCATGCCGGCCAGGTCTGCGGCCATCGCTGTGCTCCCGTGAGTGCTTGGGGACTCCGCCCGCCCGCCTCCACTAGAGTTCCCCCGGACGTGTGCATGGGTCAGCTCGGCCCCTCAGACTCAGCCCGGGCCCCACAGAGCCTTCCGCAGGTGCAGCATGAGCCCGGCAGCCAGGGCGCGGACTGGCCGGTGGATGGGTCTGCCTTTCTCGTTTCTTTCTTTCTCGTTTTCTCTCCTTCCCTCCATCCGTCCCCATGCTTTCTCCTAATTAAAAGTAGCTTACACGCTTTAGTTTAACATGGGTGGTCCTGTCTTCCACGTCATTGTAAGGTCACCATGGAAGAGAGACTGTGTTTAGTCTTTGGGGGGGATGGGGAGGAGTCGGGGGGAGAACATGGGGAACTGTGGGCAACCCTTCGAAAACCCTCAGAAACGAGCCTACTACGTTTTAGGGAGCGGTTGAAGACACAGCAAAGTCTTTACTGAAGACTTGACCTCAGTAAAGACTATAATCTTTTAAAAAGCCAAAAATGTGGCTCTTTCATTTTGTTCCTGTCTGCCTAAAGGGTGAGTCACAAAGCCCTCACTGAATTACGTTCGGATGTGACCTCTGGCCATGCAGATGGCTTTCCGGCCTCGCTCTGATTGTCATCGTGTTATCTCTCCACATAAAAGGCTGACATGGTGGGGCCAGAGGCTCCTGTGTGTGTTCCTGGCCCGGGAGGTCCGCAGCTGCTGTTCTAAAGGAGGTTATAAATGACAAGCTTATCTCTGCACTGCAGGGTCACCCTGGATACCCCGATGAACAGGAAGTCGATGCCCGAGGCTGACTTCAGCTCCTGGACGCCCTTGGAGTTCCTGGTTGAGTGAGTGTCACAGTCATAATGTCGGTGGCCATGCTGCTCCCAGCCCCCTTTCTTCACCCTTGGTGGGCCGGCCTTGTGGGCGTGCTGGGTTCTGTTGGCTTACCAACACAGATGGTCTGGGAGTTCACTGGCCTCTGAGTGTAGCTGGTACTCAGGGTGATTCTCATAGAGCAGGGGGCTGGGAGGGTAGACCGGCCAATGGAGGTATCCCCCAGCTCTGCCCGGCCCCCGGAGGCGGGGTCATGACGTATCACAGCACTTTGGGGAGTTTTAGCAGCGCTTTGCCTTGTGAGCCCTGGGTCTTCTGTTGGCTGTTGAGCCCTCAGAGTGGAGCTCCAGAGCCTTGGCCGGTGGACATCAGTTCTGGTCCGGAGGGTACAGATAGGCACTGAGGACTGTCCCAGGAGCGTGCCCCTGAGTGCTTTCCCATTAAGGTCCAAGGTCCCCGCTGGGGGATTGTCGGAGGGATGTGAACTTTACCCCCGAGGGAAAGGTTAAAAATTACCAGTTGCTGTTCAACCTCGTGGGTCTCTCATGCCTCCTCTCCTTCCTGCCTCCCCGAGGGGGTCTTCTTGACTCCTCTCCTTCCTGCCTCCCCGAGGGGGTCTTCTTGACTCCTCTCCTTCCTGCCTCCCCGAGGGGGTCTTCTTGACTCCTCTCCTTCCTGCCTCCCCGAGGGGGTCTTCTTGACTCCTCTCATTCCTGCCTCCCCGAGGGGGTCTTCTTGACTCCTCTCATTCCTGCCTCCCCGAGGGGGTCTTCTTGACTCCTCTCCTTCCTGCCTCCCCGAGGGGGTCTTCTTGACTCCTCTCCTTCCTGCCTCCCCGAGGGGGTCTTCTTGACTCCTGTCCTTCCTGCCTTCCCGAGGGGGTTTTCTTGACTCCTCCGGCAGGGTTACCCTTCCCCACACGGAGTTAGTAAGTGTCCCTGTTCTAACATTTAATGTATTTTATAGGAATAGTCTGTGTTTTTGTATTTTTGTTTCCATTGCTGGACACAGCCATGGGTGCTCCATAAATGTTTGCTAGAGAGAGAGATAGAGAGAGAATGAATTTCTCCTTTCTTTCAAGTATCTGAGAAGGTAATATAGCACAGTATCAAGTATTGTGCACGGGTCTGTCTCTTAGAGTGAACTAATTGAAGTTTTTTTAATTACTTATTATACCACTGTATTATAAAGTATTAGCAAAAAATTAAAAAATTAAGGTTTAAATCCTGCCAGATATTGCCACTCAGAAATCAGAACGAGTCAAGTGCTGACCTCACTGGGGACCTGGTTGTGTGTCCCTGACGCCCTAGTGGCCTTTTCAGCGCGGCTCCACCCTCCCATGCCATTTGCAGGAAGATAAGCCTGTGTCAGATTTCGCTTTCAGAATGTAAAGCATGTCTTGCTTGTTCTAGAACCTTCTACGACTGGATCACAGAGAAAAACCGACCAAGCTCAGGAAGCCTGATCCAGGTGGTCACGTCGGAGGGAAGGACAGAACTCACCCCCGCATATTTTTAAGCTGTGGCTCCGTGCCTGCGAGGGGCCCGCCAGGAATGCCCAGGTGTCTCCGTGCAGCGGCGTCGGCCCCGTGTTCTGTCATCCTGCTTGAGATGCGAGAGAGGGAGGCCTGGTTTGCTCTCACCCCGTGTGCATTTGTTGTCCCGAGTCAGTGTCAAATGTCCGTGTGAAGGAAGGATGTGTGAGTGGGACTTTACAGATAGCCCCGCGGTCCATCCGTGCTGGCGCCCTAAGTCTCGGGGGCCCCTGAGGCCCCCCTGTCCTGGCGTCTTGTTGAATTACCGTTGAGACTGTGTGTCTGTCCCTGACGACGGCTGTCGGCTTGGCTGGTTCAGAGGTTGGTTGGGCATTGAGACACTTGGGGGCCTGAGTCATTTTTGAATGTTATGTCTATGTCACAGATGTCGTTTCTGCAGCCTCACATTAAACTGCCTTAAGACTCCCTTTGTGGTGTGAGCAAACCCGCAGGCTCTGTCAAGACGTCTTTCCTGTCGGCCGCCAAGTGTGGGAGGGAGCCCTGCGTGACTGTTTGGAGTTTACCTTCCTAATAAATACACTACATTGATTGTGTTGTCTTCTGTAACCAGAGCGTATCTTACACACACCTGTAGATCCGTGTGCTAGAATCACGGGCTGATAGCCGTCAGTAGTCTGGTGCATTCGACAGGAGGTTGGCCCGAACCCTGGAATACGTTTTTTTCAGCACTGTGAAAGCACAGGTCTCTCTTGGGATGGTGGGTGGGCCTGTGCGTTTAGAAGCCATGTCCCACGGGTGTGTCAGACTCGGGATGGTGGGGTGGCCCTGTGCATTTAGAAGCTGTGCCCCTCGGGTGTGTCAGACTCGGGATGGTGGGTGGCCCTGTGCATTTAGAAGCCGTGCCCCTCGGGTGTGTCATACTTGGGATGGTGGGTGGGCCTGTGCGTTTAGAAGCCGTGCCCCTCGGGTGTGTCAGACCCGGGATGGTGGGTGGCCCTGTGCATTTAGAAGCCGTGCCCCTCGGGTGTGTCATACTTGGGATGGTGGGTGGGCCTGTGCGTTTAGAAGCCGTGCCCCTCGGGTGTGTCAGACCCGGGATGGTGGGTGGGCCTGTGCGTTTAGAAGCCGTGCCCCTCGGGTGTGTCAGACCCGGGATGGTGGGTGGGCCTGTGCGTTTAGAAGCCGTGCCCCTCGGGTGTGTCAGACCCGGGATGGTGGGTGGGCCTGTGCTTTTAGAAGCCGTGCCCCTCGGGTGTGTCAGACCCGGGATGGTGGGTGGGCCTGTGCGTTTAGAAGCCGTGCCCCTCGGGTGTGTCAGACCCGGGATGGTGGGTGGGCCTGTGCGTTTAGAAGCCGTGCCCCTCGGGTGTGTCAGACCCGGGATGGTGGGTGGGCCTGTGCGTTTAGAAGCCGTGCCCCTCGGGTGTGTCAGACCCGGGATGGTGGGTGGGCCTGTGCGTTTAGAAGCCGTGCCCCTCGGGTGTGTCAGACCCGGGATGGTGGGTGGGCCTGTGCGTTTAGAAGCCGTGCCCCTCGGGTGTGTCAGACCCGGGATGGTGGGTGGGCCTGTGCGTTTAGAAGCCGTGTCCCACGGGTGTGTCAGACTCGGGATGGTGGGGTGGCCCTGTGCATTTAGAAGCCGTGCCCCTCGGGTGTGTCACACTCGGGATGGTGGGTGGCCCTGTGCATTTAGAAGCCGTGCCCCTCGGGTGTGTCATACTTGGGATGGTGGGTGGGCCTGTGCGTTTAGAAGCCGTGCCCCTCGGGTGTGTCAGACCCGGGATGGTGGGTGGGCCTGTGCGTTTAGAAGCCGTGCCCCTCGGGTGTGTCAGACTCGGGATGGTGAGTCGGCCCTATACGTTTAGAAGCCGTGCCCCTCGGGTGTGTCAGACCTGGGATGGTGAGTCGGCCCTATACGTTTAGAAGCCGTGCCCCTCGGGTGTGTCAGACCCGGGATGGTGGGTGGGCCTGTGCGTTTAGAAGCTGTGCCCCTCGGGTGTGTCAGACTCAGGATGGTGGGTGGCCCTGTGCATTTAGAAGCCGTGCCCCACATGACCTGGTCCACGCTGTTCTGACAGAACTAGAGATCTGACCCTACCCTTCACTGTACAGAGGAGGACACAGTCGACTTACCATCCTCACTACTGGTAAGTGGCAGAACAAAGCCCAGAATCCTGGTCACCAGATGGCTACTGTTTATGAAGTTCTGTCCCATATGCTGTTTTGATTCTTTTAAAAATTTTTATTGATTTTTAGAGAGAGGAGGGGGGAAAGAGGAACATAAATTTGTTCTACTCATTCATGCATTCATTGGTTGATTGTTATATGTGCCCTGACCAGGGGTTGAACCCACAACCTTGGTGTATCAGGAAACACTAACCAACTGAGCTACCCAGCGAGGGCCTTTGGTTCTTTAAAATATTTTTTTTTGACAGAGACACAGAGAGAGGGACAGATAGGGACAAACAGGAAGGAGAAAGATGAGAAGCATCAATTCTTTGTTGTGGCACCTTAGTTGTTCATTGATTGCTTTCTCATACGTACCTTGACTAGGGGGCTGCAGCAGAGTGAGTGACCCCTTGCTCAAGCCAGTGACCTTGGGCTCAAGCCAGCGACCATGGGGGTCACATCTGTGATCCCATGTTCAAGCCAGTGACCCCATACAAGCTGGTGACCTTGGAGCTTCAAACCTGGGTCCTCCATGTCCCAGTCTGATGCTCTATCCACTGCACCACTGCCTGGTCAGGCTTAAAATAAATTTTTTTAGATGAAATTTACATAACAAAATCACCCATTTTAAAGTGAAAAAAAATTTTTTTTATATATATATTATTGAGAGGTGGGGAGGCAGAGACAGACTCCTGCATGTGCCCTGACTGGGGTCTACCAGCCAAATCCTACCAGGTGATGTTCTGCCCATCTAGGGGCATCCCCAGTGTCTGGGGCCAACTTGTTCAAACCAATTGAGCCATGGCTGTGGGAGGTGAGAGAAAGGGAGGTTAAAGGGTGGAGAAGTAGATGGGAGCTTCTCCTCTGTGCCCTGACCAGGAATTGAACCTGGGACATCCACATGCTGGGCTGATGTTCTACCGCTGAGCCAACTGGCCAGGGCCTAAAGTGAAGAATTCAGCAGCGTTTAATAAGGCCATGATGTGCCACCACCAGCTCTGTCTAGTTCCAGAGCACGTTCATCACCCTTCAGTAAAACCCTGTGCCCAGTACGCAGTTGCTCCCCCTGCCCCTGCTTGCGGTCCCCCGGCAACCACCAACCCACGTTCAGTCCCGAATTTCCCTGCTCTGGATATTTTATGTAAACAATCATGCATTCTGCGGCCTTTTGTGTCTGGCTGCCTCCACTCGGCGTGTTACTGAGTGTGTCCATGTTGCAGCGGCGGCTGTTAGAATGTCCCTCCTTTTTGTGGCTGAATGTTGTTTCTGCTACAGTTTGTTAATCCGTCCACCTGTTGATGAACATTGGGGTTTCTGCTTTTGGCTGTTGTGACTAGTGCTGCTGTGAACATGTTGTGCAAGTATTTGAGTGCCCGTGTCAGTTCTGGGTACACACTTTGGAGGGGGCTGCTCTGTCACCTGGTAATTCTGTGTTTAACTGTTTGAGGAGTCTTTCTTTTCTTTTTTAATTTATTCATTTTTAGAGAGAGAAGAGAGAAGGGGGAAGGAGCAGGAAGCACCAACTCCCATATGTGCCTTGACCAGGCAAGCCCGGGCTTTGAACCGGCGACCTCAGCGTTCCAGGTCAACACTTTACCCACTGCGCCACCACAGGTCAGGCGAGGAGTCTTTCTTGATTCCTAACATTTATCCTTCAGAATGATATCCAAGATTTATAGGGGATGTGACCGGGGCTCAGAACGGTAGGACTGAATTGTTCCCCCAGTGCTATGGTCTGAATATTTTGTGTCTCCCCCCACCCCCAAATTCATTTGTTGAAATCCTGATGCCCAATGGGATGGTATTAGGAGGTGGGGCCACGCCCTGACCTCTGGGAAGGGGAGAGAGGCTGGAGGTTGCATCACCTGTCAGTGGCCCGAGATTTAGTCATGTTTAATGAAGCTTCCCTAAAATGAAAAGGAGGGTGTTCCCGGAGCTTCTGGGTTGGTGAGCACGTGGCGGCGAGAGGAAGGTGGTGCCCTGCTCCCAGACCTGGCCCTCTGCGTCGCTTATCTGCTGTTCCTGCGTTGTACCCTTTTATGATGAACGGTCATCTAGTAAGTAAAATGTCTCCGAGTGCTGTGAGCCACTATCGTAAATCAGTGGAGCCCAGGAAGGTGGTCGCTGAAACCTCCAGTCTGCAACCGGTTGGTCAGGAGCACAAGTGACAACCTGGACTTATCTGAAGTGGATTGCAGGGCGTGGGGGGTGGTGCATCTTGTGGGACCCAGCCCTTAACCTGGGGGATGTGACGCGGTCACCAGGCAGACAGCGTCAGAACGGAGTCGAGCTGTGGGACAGCCAGCTGGGGTTGGAGAACTGCGTGGTGCGGGGAAGACACCACGTGCTGTCACTGGTGCCAGGGTCCTTACCACGCCCAGCTCCTTTGCCACGCCCCTTCCTTTCTGCGTCTGAGTTGCGCTGAAGGCTGCATGGGGGGGGCACAGACAGGTGGTGCTTTGGGCCCAGTGGGGACGCCTGGGTCGTGGGCACTCAGCTCTGGTCTCGTCCACTTCGTGTGAGGCAGGTGTCGGGTGCGTCCCTGCCTCTGCTCTTTTGGAAACAGCATGAAGATCAGAACGGGTGAACGTGACCCTGACTTCTCTTTACCCCTCACTGTGCTCCAGCCGGACGGACTGCCGCCTGTCCCTGCAGCGGTCCACGTGCTCTCCCTAGCTCCGGCGGCGGAGACAAGGCTCATGGGCCTGTGTGGGCCGCTCGGGAGAGCTCAGAACTCGAGCTGCTGTGGATGGATGTGGAAAGTGCCTGCTGTGGAGAAGTAGATTTTTGATTAATAAAAATTTCATGTAGTTTGCTTTTTTGTTTGTTTGTTTTGTTTTTCCTCTCACGGGTAGAAGCAGACCCAAGATTTTGAAGATGTTTTGCAGCCTCACTTGTTGGCTGTGTTTATTCTGTATTCACGCTTCTGCTGTCTGATCTTCCAGAGCAGACTTCTAGTTCCCCCGAGGAAGGGACTGCAGTTACAGACGTCTAGAGCTAGGAGGCAGCAGAGAGGCAAATGTGACCTGACTCAGAACCACAGTGCCCCGGGGAAGTGGGCTCTTAGGTCCAAGTGTGGAAAAGGAAGAAAACCCCACTCAGCTGGGAGTATTAACAATGTCTCCTGATGCTGTCAGCTTAGGTGGAGTGTGGTTGGCTTTTTTGGCCACTCATTCCCATGGGTTTCAGGGACCCTTAGAAACGGACGCCCCAGACCATTTCCTAACTCCTTGGAAGACAGGTCCCACCCACAGTTACAATGAAACAACTTGCAACCAGAGGAATAGGTTCTGGAGATCTAGTGGGCAGCCTCGTGGTTAAGGTCCACAACTCGGCTGTAAGGAGGAACCAGCACAGGTCGCTTGTGAACAACAGAAATGTATTTCTTGCAGTTGTGGAGTCTGGAAACCCGAGATCAGGGTGCCAGCCCTCCCCGGGGTCCCAGCAGTCTCACTGTATCTTCACGTGGCAGAGAAGGCTGGGGAGCTCCCTGGGCCCCTTTTATAAGGGCAGGCAGTCATCCCATTACTGTGGGGTCCCAGCCCTCATGACCTGTCTCCTCCCAAAGGCCCCGCTTCCTGATGCTGTCACATTGCATATTAGGGTTTCAACATATGAAATTGGGAGGGGGCGACACAAACATTCCAACCATTACCATCCCAGGGAGCCAAGCCCTTTCTGCTCAGGTGGCAGCCCTCCGGTCAGGAACCCAGGAACCGTGCCTCAGCCTGGACCACTCCTGCTCTCCTGCTTCCTCCATCTGCTCATTCATCAAGTCCTGCCGGTTTCACCTCCAGTTACTTCCCCGCGGTGCCCTTCCTCGCCTGGCCCGCGGTGCCCTCCAGCTGCGTTCTCTCCATCCCTGGTCGCCTCATTTCTCCCAGAGCCAGTGCGGTACCCCCCCCCCCCCCAGACCTCTGGAGCTGCAGCCCCACTTCCAACCGGAGGCTGGGCTGAGTTAGGTGTCCCTCCCCCGCGATGCCCTGCACCACCGCTGGACCCCTCTAGCGCCCCGTCTTGCATCCCTGTGCCTGCGGGGGCTGCCAGCCCCGACCCGTTGTCCAGCCTCCCTCGCCTTCTGCTCGGCGCTTGCCTGCCTTTCCGGAGTGGGCTGCCTGTAGGGATGGGCGGGGCACAGACCCCGGAGGGAGGGGAGGCGTTCCCACCCCAAGGGGCCGCTCTAGCCCTGGCGGATGAGAAGTTCCTTGTGGCTCCTTACGGAGTCCCAGTGGGAACCAAGCTCCACGTGCTCCCGTGACCCAGCTTCACAGAGCGCCGTGTGTTGTCATTCCTTCCCGACCTGACCGGGTCACCCTTCCCAGGCCCCCCTCCCCCCGTCTCTCTTCCCTAGGACCACTTCCCAAAATAAACTGAAGTCTACAATCCCTTCTCTTAGGTTTGCTTTTGGGAGGATCTCCGACTATCTTCAACTTTACCAATGCCTTTGCCAAAATTAAAAATAGAACAGTTATGTGAGTCTGTAATTCTCTCTCTTACGCCTGACCACCAGGTCTTTAAGACTGTGCCTTATCTGTCACCCACGTGGTTCACAATTAATGCTGGTTAAATAGTAGAAAGGGCTCTGGTTGGTTGGCTCCGTGGTAGAGCGTCCGCCTGGCATGCAGGAGTCCCGGGTTCGATTCCCAGCCAGGGCACACAGGAGAAGCGCCCATCTGCTTCTCCACCCCTCCCCCTCTCCTTCCTCTCTGCCTCTCTCTTCCCCTCCCGCAGCCAAGGCTCCATTGGAGCAAAGATGGCCCGGGCTCTGAGGATGGCTCTGTGGCCTCTGTCTCAGGTGCTAGAATGGCTCTGGTTGCAATGGAGTGACGCCCGGATGGGCAGAGCATCACCCCCTGGTGGGTGTGCTGGGTGGATCCCGGTTGGGCACATGTGGGAGTCTGTCTGACTGCCTCCCCATTTCCAGCTTCAGAAAAATACAAAAAAAAAAAAAATAGTAGAAAGAACACGATGAGTTTACAAAGAGCAGCTGAAGGGTGTCGGGGCGTGTCGCTTCTCATGCTGCATCTCTTTCAGCTCCACAGCAGCCCCGGGATAGGTGCTATCATCACCCTCACCTTACAAAGCAGGCACGGCTGGGAGACGTTCTGTACCTGCCCAGCTAGCCAGGAAAGAAGTTACGGTTCTGAGGCCTGGACTGATTCCCAGGTTGGTCTCATCACTACGACGGTTGATTGTTGGGGGACTAGGGAAGCTGGTTATCCCTGGAGCATACAATGCTGGCGGGGAGCATGTGGAGAGGAGGTTGTCTTGGTTGGCAGGGGATGGATCAGTGAAGTATCTCTGTCTAGGGATTTTTATCTTGTGGGCAACAGGAACCTCTGAAAGCCTAAAATATGTTCCCCTGAACCTTTCAAGTTTCCTGGTTATTTTAGAAAATACAAGCAGTTTGAGGAATGGCCACAAGGGGGCAGGCGTTGGCAAAAGATGAGAACCATGTGGTGGAAAACCTCTATGTGCAGAAACTTGGTTCACTTCTCTTTTCCTCCTGGGGCCTCTCTGCTCAGCTCTCTGAGTAGATCTAAGATTGATAAGTAACCTCGAGCACTGGAGACTTGCTGCTGTTCTTTCTGATTTTTGCTCCTCCCTCCCTCCTTTCCTCTCACCCTTTCTCCCCTGTTATTCCTCTTGTTTACTTTCTTCAATGAAGTGGAAATTCAGGTTCAAAAAAGCAGCGGATGCTTCCTGAACACTATCAAGCTTGCAACATTTTGAAGCTCAATCCATAGACAAACAGATGACAACTCACACACACACACACAAACTACCACCACCACTCCAGCAGCTTAGACTGCCAGAGTGTTCACTAGCCACCGGGGAAAAGTGTTCTGTCCTGTCACTGTGTCAGAGGTCCCTGCAGAGCTTCCGTCACCTCCCCGGACTAGGGGACGCTTGAAGGCTGAGGTCGAGGAAACGTGGCTATTTGGGAGTATAACTGCCTGCTCATGAGGGAAGGTTATGTCGTGGGAGGGCCCCTTGGAGGACAGGTGGACCCAGGGTGAAATCTGGGCATCAGGCCTGGAGGAGGCTGACTTGGCCCATGTAGAAGCCTGAGAAGACTTCGAGGGGCGGGTGATGCCCAGCCCTGCTGCGGTGGCGTGAGGCTCGGGACACTTGAAGACGACGGTGTTCTATTTAATCTGGAGTTCTCTTCATTCTTGTCGTGTAACCTCTCTGTCTCGTCTCATGCTTGGAGAAGTATAAAATTGCTCTCTCTCTCTCTCTCTCTCTCTCTCTCTCTCTCTCTCTCTCTCTCTGTGTGTGTGTGTGTGTACATGCACTTGAAAAAGATTAATTGTCTCTCACTGGCCAACATTTTTATCCTTGCCTCCTCCTCCCTCCGGATTAAGGGAAAGGCTGGTTTCCACATCCGGGTCTTGAGGGACTGAGTGAACGGAACCCCTGGCAGGATGGTGAAATGGGGTGCAGATCGAGAGGCGAGACCGGGGCGGAGGCGACTGTGACGGCGAAGCATTTGCAGACACCTCAGGGGGCGTGTTGCTCATCTTCGCACGTTTTCTCGGTCCGTCTCACCAGAACCTCTGAGACCCAGAGAGGTCGTGCCGCCAGCTTACGTAGACCAGCTGGGATTTGAGTCAGAGCCGTGCGGCTGATGCTAAGGCCAGCTCCGGAGTTTGAGGTCCTGAACAAACAGGCCTGGCGAGGGCGTTTTGCGGACAGGGCGGTCTTAGAGCTAGAGTTCACACCCGGCCTGGAACTCACGTTGCATAAACAGTGCCTCCAGGACCGACCTTAATGAGGATGCTCGGAGACGCCTGTGTGGAGAGAGCTGTGCTTGCTGACAGGGTAGGCGCGTTGCATTGGTGTGGACCTGTGCTGTTTCCCAAAGTGTGTTCCTTAGAACACCGCTGTCTCGGGCTGGTAATAGGTGTCCCTGAGAAGGGTTCTGTAAGTAAGGAAAATCCTGAAAAACTGTCTGTCTGTCTGTGCATCCATCCATTCCTCCACCTGTCACCTATCTCTCATTTTTCCATCTGTCTCTGTATTCTTCGCGGGGCTTGTCAGAGCCTCTAACACGTGCATTGGGAGTGGCCAGGAAGGGCCTGTGAGACGCAGCATTGCCCAGCGGGTCACGTCTAGAGAGAGTGTGTGACGGGCCCAGAACGGGCACTCTGCCAGCGCATGGGAAACGGTACAGACCAGGTAGTGCAGGCATTCAGAGAGGGACAGACAGGACTTCCCTGAGCGAGACGCAGCGTTGCCCAGCGGGTGCCCACACGTCTAGAGAGAGTGTGTGACGGGCCCAGAACGGGCACACTGCGAGCGCATGGGAAAACGTTACAGACCAGGTAGTGCGGGCATTCAGAGAGGGACAGACAGGACTTCCCTGAGCAAGACGCAGCTCAGGGCTCCGGCCAGGACCGAACGGAGTGGAAAATGTTTATGGAACATTTGCTGTGCTAATAGCTACCATTTACTAAGTTCCCTCTATGTGTCAGGCAGAATGCTAGATGCTTGCTTATATGACCTTTTTCTTTAGAAATGGGATCGAGAGGTGTGAGCAGTTATTTTGGGAGGGCTTCTGCAGGCTCTGTCTGCACAAGCAATCTTTACAAAGCGATGGCAATAGCTCAGTGAAGACTTGCCTGAAATCTGCCATCGGACTCGGGAGGACCACAGACCGGCTGACCCCTCGCGCCGTTTGAAGTGCCGGCGATGAAGGACAGGGTGTCATGCATAACTGGACACCACTGGGGTGCAGCTCGTTGTAAAATGTGGCAGTTACACTGAGTGTCAGTTGTTCCGTCAGAAAACTATCAGCACGCTGTTAAGTGAAAGCAAACAGCTTTCCAGGTTAAATTCTAATTAAATGTTACCATTGTTATTTGAAATATAACAGCTTAGTGTTGGTGTCAAATTGACTTTTATCAGCAGGTGGAATTATGAGCTTTTTGTCATTTTAGGGCTGTCTAATACACATGAATACAACTGCCCGAGAAACATTTCTCAACATTAGTTAAGGATGAAACAAAGAAAATGAACATGGTTAGGATGGAACTGAGGGAGTCCTGTAGCACAGGAAAAGGGTTCTGTCGTTCCATCTGGTTCTCTCTGGGGCCTGTGCCCACTGTTTGTAAGCAGGCTGAATCTCTTCCTGTGCTGTGAATTCGAATAGAAATCATGCTCCTGGTTGACAGTTCAATGGACAAGTTGTTCCCTTTTCCTGGGCAGTTTCCATAAACCGGCCGTCTGAGCACAGAAATGACTGGGCTTTCCCAGCGGGCAGAGGATGAAATATGAGAGAACTTTGAGTTTTCAGCAAGCACGTACTTCTCAACAGGACAAACAAATCAGGAGCCATCTCAGGACGGGAAGTAAACATTGATATGTCAGCTGTCAGGGAGGCTGCACAGTGGTAGCACTGAGCAGCAGAGATTTACGGGCTGCTGCTGGTGGAGTCCTGCTGGTTGCCAGCACCCTGGAGTGCCCTGGTAGTACCAGACGAGTATCGCCTTTGAGGCTCTTAGACTCCAGAAGCCTGGGGAAGAGCTAGCATTGAGGGTGACTGGGAAGTGACCGAGACTCCACGTACCAACTCTCGCCATGTCTCTGTGACCTTGGACATATGACTTCATCCTGTGATTCTCAGACTCCTCCTCTGTAGAATGGGACACTACACCCAATGCACAGGCTCCCTGTGAGCTGAAACGCTGGCCTTTATTAGAAGGTCCAGCATCGTCCGCTGCGTGCGCATAGCCCGTCCTCGGCACCCTTCCGGTGTCCTTTCTCCTAGTGCCTTCCTTCTTAGATGTGAGAATGACTTTGACTGGACCAGCAAGAGGAGACTTACAGCAGGAGACACAGGTCATGCCCGTCCTGGACAACGATAAAGAGTGAGGAGGCAACTCGATCAAGGGGTTCTGGCTCTTCTCCCCGGGGTTGACTTTTAAGCATGGTTGGGTAGATGTCATTCCGTGAGGTCCACGGAATGATCTCAGCCCAATGGCGCTGTGCTCTTGAGCTATCAACTTTAACTCACAAGTGTGGACATCATTCACTGTTTTATTCCACAGACATCCATCAACTGTATGGGTGTTGTGGGTGAGGATGGGTGACTGACAGTGACAAGAGATTGGTACAGTCCTTAAATGAGATGAGATAATGAAGTAGTTAAATGAGATAATATATGTTCTATAATTCATCTATATACAATACCTATGCATATATAATAAATAAAGGGGTTGGTACCCAAAGTTACATATGATATTATAATATATCTGAAAAACAGTAAGCTTCTTAAGCGCTTGTCTGGTAGACAAGCGATTTGTATCCTGGTTAAGTGCGTTGAGCTTGGTGTCAACCTGAGAGTTTAAACCTTATTGCTACTCCTTCCCAGCTGGTATTCTTGAGCGAAGTAGATGCCTCTGAGACTCAAGATCCTCAAACTGAAAATGAGAATAATAACATCTTCCCACAGCGTTTGCGAGGATTCAGTCGAATATAACGAACTTCTGCGTGAGGGTGAGGGAGGGGCTTGCTGGCACTAAACCAACCCTGCCAGTGACAAAAATATACAAGTCGGAAAGATGACAAAAACAGCTGCTTGAAGGCATAAGAGAACAGCCAAAGCAGCCACGGATTTTGGTCACATCCTATTTTTTGATCCAGGTAGCAGTCGTGTAAATGTGTTTGCTCTGCGCATATTGATTGAGCTGTAGACTCATGAGCTTTTCTGTTTCAGTAGGAAAATTTACAAAAATGTGGAATGGGTTGTCAGAGGCATTGACCACAGCTCTAGAATGGAGGGTGTGTGTCCAGATGTTGTCTGGTCTTTTCCTTTCTCTCTTTTTGTGATGCCCGAGCCTCGCCCTGTGCCCTACACTGAGAAGGTGCTTGTCAGATTGCTGAAGGACCTAACTGAATTGCGTGCTGGTTTATGTTTCCTGGTGCCTCTGGAAAACATACTTCCTCTCCTTTGTTCCCCCTCTCACCAGCCCACCGGCATATCAATTTCTTCCTCTATTGTTTAGAGAGAGCTGTTTAGGCAGAAACTTCATTTGCACCCCTTATCCCTGGGGGGAGGCATTAATAGAATACTGAGTTCGATTATAAGGAGATGTAATTTCTCCAGTCCCATGAAACAGTCTGCCGAACATGCAAACAGTCTTCCAAACACACCTGAGCACACGGCACACCCATGCACGGTGTCTCATGACCTCTCCCCACCACCGCAGTGGCTTCTCTGAGCGATGTGCTCTTCACGCCGAAGCCAAGGGTGGCAGACTTCTGGCAGAGAGAATCCCGAACAGGTAACTATTGTCCGTATTGATGATTAGGTGAAAAAAGAAAAGAATGTTAACGCAGTTAAGAAAGCTCAGCTGTTGACTTAAAATTAAGGCACCGCTCTACTTTTTAATCCTTGAACTAAAAGGCTACATTGGGAAGGGCGCTTTCGTGAACTGGAAATGTAGGGTGTTCTGGATGGAAAGTCTGTCAGCAGGGAGGCTTCACTGCTCAGCAGGAGGAGGGGCGGGGAGCCCGACTCCCACTCTCAGACCCCCTACTCACCTCTTCCTCCTCTCCCCCGATACCCACCTCTGAGCAGCAAATCCATTTCTAGTTGTCCCTCATAAGCGAGTTACAGCCCTGGAGAGCACCACTTTTATAGACAGGTAAAACTAATAAGAAGAATTGGAAGTCAATCTTATAAAGGGGTGAAAAACAGAAAGAATTGGCTGCCATAAGCAGACCCTTGGCTGTGGCTCCCACCCCTCCCTCCGCCTCAGTCAACCACCCAGAAGAGCTTGTTCCAGGCCTGTAGGGAATGGCCCCAAACTCCAGAGTGAAAGTCAGGTTCAAAGCTCAGCTACCTCCTGCTTCTGTTTTGTTTGCTCTTGCCCCGTGAAGATGCCTTACACTTGGACCAGCTTCCTTAGTGGTGCCTTTAAAAGATACTTTTGAAAGATTTCTTTTAGTATTTTAGTGACTTTTCTTTGGAAAAGTGGTTCAAAGTACCTGGTGTGTCATCCTGCCAGAATAAAAGTCCCATCAATTATTATCCAAAAAAGGCAGTTCTCTCCCTGCGAAGAGTGTAGGTCTAGTTTTTAAAACATTTTCCCTCCCCCTTATGGCCACCTATGTGGATCTGGTCATGTATTTACTCAGCAAACACCTGAGAGCCCACTGTGTGCCAGCCACTGCTTTGGATACTGGGGATACAGTGAACAAAGTAGCCCTGTTGTAAAAAAAAAAAATGCGCACACACTGGCATTACTGTAATTTCATGAATGATGTCTCCTGAAAATGTGTAGAAAATCAAATGTAAGGAAGTCTAAACATTAGGCTTACTTTGTGTAAGAGAGGGTCTGTTCTCAAAGGGCTCCATCTTGCGTTTTAAGTCGCAATCTTGCTGATCCATTCCCAGCACTTCCGGGTCTTCCTCAGTTTGTTTTTGCACTTCCGTAATTGAACACACAACTGATGGGGGCGAGCCCCGTGTGCACCTGTTCGTAGACAAAGACTTGTTACTTTAGACACCTGTGCACTGATCTCTGGGTCTGCCTCAGTTCTATTAGGCTTATGATGTTTACACCTCCAGAAGAGAATTTAGCATTTATTCCCCCCCCCCAGGTTTTCACTCATTATATGAGATAAGGATCCAATGCTCTACAACTTGATCAAACAGAAATACTAGTTGATTTGTGTAAACGGCTACTGTGTTATGAGCGCTTTGTTAAGGGAACATGATCTCACTTACTCCTTGGGTCTCCGGGTCACGTTACAGGACTGCATTCTGCTTGGTTAGTTATTAGAGAGAACGGGATGTTGAGGCAGCTGGAACGATCACTGTGCAGTAGTAACAAGTATTACCCAAAAGAGAGGATTGGCATTTGTTCACATTTCTGCGTTCTCAAATAGAATGATACTTATGTCAGTGAACAAATGATCTCTTGATTATATGCTTCAGGTAATACTAAGTCTAAGAACGGCTGTGTGCCAATAACTGCTCCGTGCTCCTTGATCTGAGGTGGATTTGTGGGGCCCCCTCATCATGAGCCAGATGATGTGGGCTGAGGTCCCCTTTTCCACTCTAACTATAATAGTTATGGCCTTGGGCCAACTACTATATTCCCTGAGCCTCAGTTTATCTGACTGTGAAATGGCAGCAACCATGACAACCTTAGAGGGATGTAAAAAGGATGAAATATCTCAGTATTTGTAAAGAGCATATCGTGTGAAGCTGGGAACATCATAGTCGTGCAGTCAGGCATGCTGCAAGTCTCCAGTAAGTATTTCTTGGAGGTGTTGGATTATGTTACTAATCAAGCAAAATGGGGAATAATATTAAAACAAAACTGTTGTTGCGGTCGGAAAGAGGCCTGAAACCTTTCAAACCTCGCTGCCTTTACTTTCCTGCTCAGGGATCCCCTTAAGGATGGATGTCCTGAAATGGCCAGTTGTTTTTGTTTGTGTGTTTAATTCCTTTGGTTCTTTCCTAGATAACCGGTCAGGACACTGGTTAAACAAACATGCCCAGGGAAATAGGACCGTAGATGAGAACAGGGAGGCGAACGACTTCCTGCTCCTGCCTCTGCTCTGTGCAGGTGAGGTTCTGCAGCCGGGGGTGCCGAGGACACCCCTCCTGCCTCAGTCTTCTAAGGGCCGTCTTCTCGAGGGGGTGGGGCGAGAAGCAAGCGGCCTCTTCGAGCCTGCCTTCCCTCGGTCAGGTGCCTGGAGAGTTTCCCAGGGCTGCTCACTCGGGGCGTGGGCTTGGTGGGAAGGGCACCGCCCCCTGGGGTGGTATCGCCAGAGCTCATCAGTACCTGGTTTCCCGCCCCGTCCTGGCCCACAGAGGGCTCCGGGTCCCAGCCTCCTTCCCTGTGACCGGGGATCATGTCTGGTTCGGGCCAGCGTGGCTGTGGCTGATCAGTACCCGGTTTCCCGCCCCGTCCTGGCCCACAGAGGGCTCCGGGCCCCAGCCTCCTTCCCTGTGACCGGGGATCATGTCTGGTTCGGGCCAGCGTGGCTGTGGCTGATCAGTACCCGGTTTCCCGCCCCGTCCTGGCCCACAGAGGGCTCCGGGCCCCAGCCTCCTTCCCTGTGACCGGGGATCATGTCTGGTTCGGGCCAGCGTGGCTGTGGCTGATCCCATGTGTGTCACTTCTGAGCTCAAGTGCGGAACATGCAGGTGTGAGGTCCTCGTGCCCTCCCTTCACCTCATCCGGAGAGGTCACAGGCACCAGCTGAGAGGCACCTACCACACTGAGTGACTGCACTTGTCACAGTTGCCCTGGAGAGTGGCCCAGACCCCCGTGGACTTTGCAAAAGTAAGAAACAAGGTATTATAGCACAAAGGCACACTGGAATCTAGGCACGGAGCTGTTGGTTACTGCCTCGCAGACTAGTGGATCCGACCTCTAGGAAGCGTTGGCACAGGGTTGGGAGCATTCCATGCCAACCAACTTCCTATGTTCATAAGGTTCTGCCAGACAAGTAGCCCTGTCCTGCATGGTGGAGAAGCGAGACTCGGAGAGGCGGAGAGGCGAGGAGAAGGGAAGCGATGAATTAGACGAGCTGCAACAGAACTGCTGTGTAAAACAGCCTGATTGCTTTCTCTGAGTTTTGAATTAGCTTGTCAACTTTCTGGATTCCCGCATTCTCAAAATAAAGTTTGTGCTCTCCCTAGCTCAGAAGAATCCCCCTGAAGACTAGTGTTTTCGAAACGCCTTGAAGATGGTTCACAGCAGAAGGCGGCTAATGAGGCCCCCGCCTGTGGCCGGGCTCCTTTGCAAGCTGGGAAGGGTCATCACGGGACTTACAGGCCGTCATTCTTCCTTCCCTGGGAGCGAACGAATTTGGGTCGGCACGTACGGATAGGGGGCCTACCAGCTCGAGCCGTGTGTTCGGCTCTGGGCTACAAAGATGAATGATACATCTGCCCCCCCTCCCATACACCCTCAAGAGAGAGGAGAGAAAGAGGCAGACAGAACAAGCCCCCCAAGTTAGCCCGGGGAAGGGCTTCAACAGAGGCACCAGCAAAAACCCAGGCTACGCAGGAGGAGAGAGCCGTTCTGATTGGGGGTCGCTGGGAACACTCTGTTTGAGCCGGTACTTGAAAGACAGGAAAGACCTTGATGATTTTTCTGTGAGCTGTGGAAGGGGGCCAGCCTTGTCTCTCTTGCCGGTGCGGTTTTTATTCCGGTGATGCTGAGTCCTCATTCAGGAGATGTGTCATTTGGGCCTTTTTAAAGGCCATGGAACCAGAGATCTGGGCTAATGGGAAGAGAGTCATAATATCGTCACTGTAAGCAAGAACTTGTGGATGTATTTTGCTAAATTGCCCTTATTAGTTACGCAACCAATTTTTTTGACATCTGGCTTTAAAAAAAATATCTCGCGGCAGAATTTAACCCATACGTATACACACCCAGTCCTGACCCTAGACAGCAGTCCGAAGTGGGGTGTGTTTTCCAGATGCAGCTGTTGACATAACAGACTTTGGAATTCAACAACAACGAATGAATGTGAGGGGGACAGAACAAGTCGTCCGTGGTGTATGAAGATCAGTGTCTCTTCCACTGGGGTCCCCAGAATATTTCTGGAAATATAAACAGATGTAGTATTTTTAAAAAGGTATATGTGCTGTGTTTTCAATCAGTATGCCAGCTGTCAACTTGTTGCCTCTGGGTTCCAGTTCACCCCTGAGGACAGCACTACTAGCTCCACCGAGGAGCTTGAAAGCTTCAAGCTTAAATAGCGAACATATTAAGCTTTGTCAAGAGAGGGCGCTAGAGGGACATGGTGGGAAGACAGGATGCTCTTCCTGGGTCCAGATTGCTTTTGTTTCCTCTTGCTTCTGATGATGGATGCACCCCTGTCAACAATACTCAGCCCGTCGGTCGTAAGCCCAGAGCAAGCTCACCGTTGGGGCTCAGCCTCCCTCCCACAGTCCCCCCCCAGATGTGGACAGCGTGCACTCTGGCTGTGCGCTACCTGGATAGCCTCACCGCCCACCCCTCTGCACTCTGGAAGGGTGTTTCCCGCTTTTCTGGAGACTGTGGACCAGTTTTGGCTTGGGCAACGGAGCGGAGTTGTTGGCTAGTCACTGGGTTAGAGCCACGCCTTCTCCTCGGCCTTGGGGAGGGGTCCTTTGGTTTTGTCCTTACTTGGGTACTCTTTCTTGGCCCCTGGACATTACTTAGAGTTCTCTTTCCGTCTTTAGAGTTACTCCATTGTTATACTGAAAAACTCTTCCCAGTTAATACTTCTTTTATTAAACGTTCCCTGTTCAAGTTCCTGTGCGGCTTCTCTCTGCTCACTGGATCTGACTGGGACGGGACATCACAGTGAAGGTTCCCGTACATGTTTCCCCAGGGCCCCTTTATGGTCTTAAAATTACTGGCAACTCCCAAAAGCCCTGGTTCATGTAGGTTATGTCTATATTTGCCATGTTAGAAAGTAAAACTGATACATTTGAAGCACATTTATTTACTACTTTAAAATGGCAAGCCATGTAAATTAAATAATAATTAAAATTATATTTTTCAAAACCAGAAGTAATAGATAAGTAGTATTGTTTTATATTTCTGCAGACATCTTTCATGTCTGGCTTAATGAAGATAGCTGGATTCTCACATCCACTTCTGTAATCTGTTGTGATACGTTGTTTATCTTGAAACTGATGAAGACAACCTGGCCTATCACCGATGTTCAGTTGGGAGGAGAGGATTATTAGAATAGCCTTTTAGGTAATTTTGTGCATTTTTGGATGCAACCCCCAAACTCAACAGGTGGTAATTTTCAAGAGATTAGTTGTGGTGTGGAATCTGAAATTAAAATCCATTGATCTGGGCTCTGGCAGGTTTGCTCAGTGGTAGAGCATTGGCTCAGCATGTGGAAGTACAGGGTTCGAGTCCTGGTCAGGGCATACAGGAGAAATGCCTATCTGTTTCTCCACCCCTCCCCTCTCGCTTCTCTTTCTCTTTCTCTCTCTCTCTCTTTCTCTTCTCCTCCTGCAGCCATGGCTTGATTGGAGTGAGTTGGCCCCAGGAGCTGAGGATGGCTCTATGGCCTCTGCCTCAGGTGCTAAGAAGAGCTCAATTGCTGAGCAACAGAGCAACACCCCAGATGGGCAGAGCACTGCCCCCTATTGGGCCTGCTGGGTGGATCTTGGCTGTGGTGCATGTGGGAGTCAGTCTCTGCCTCACCCTGTCTCACTGAATTAAAAAAGAAAATTTCATTGATCTGTCTTGTACCTTGAGTGTCTTTTACCCATGACTGGTATGTCATAGGTTATCAATTAACACTCCTCAAGTGGATACATGAGTAAAAGAATGGAAGGCTGCCCTGGAAGTAAGATTTCTTTTTTGTAGCCTTTCATGCCTTTTATTGTTTGTACCATTTAAGTGGCACTTATTACTGGAAGTGCCAGTATCACCCTGGTTTGATACCTGGTCCAGGCACATACAAAGAATCAACCAATGAATGCATAAATAATGGAACAACAAATAGATGTTTTGTTTTGTTTTTTCTCTTCTTTCATTCTCCCTTCCTCTGTCTCTAAAATCAATCAATATATAAAATTTAAAAAATGTTTGAATTTATAGAAAAGCGTCGAAGCTCTCAACAATTTCCAATTTATTAGACATAAAATGCAATTTGGAAAAACAGTGTGGGCCATTTTATAAAAACATTGAACATGATAAAACCATTAATTCTTTAGAAAATACTTTTGAAATTGTACTAGAGGCAGATAAATTGAAGTATTTGATATATGAAGAATAATTTTTCTGTTTGTTATTTTAATGTTCAGAAGAATCAATACTAAGAAAATTTCCTCCCATTTTCTAATGGTCATCAATATATTTTTTTTAAATAAAAGACTTAACTTTTGAAAGCAGTTTTTGAATAGAACTATTTTATAGGTCCACCAATTTAATAAAATCAATTTGGTGGTTAGTAAATATATATTTCAAAAAATTCAATAATTTTAACTTAAAAAGTTCTTTACTTATAAGAGGGAAGTGGGAGTGGGGGGAGGTAGGAGAGGTTAAGGGGGACAGATGATGATGGAGGGAGACTCGACTTGGGGTGGCAAACAAGCAGCACAAGATGCAGACGATGTATATATTATAGAAGTGTACACCTGAATCATGTAGTATTTTATTAACTAATTGTACACCTGAATCATGTAACATTTTATTAACCCAATAAATCCGGTTAGAAAAATAAATTAAAAAAATTAAAAATGCCATAGTTTGAAGGACAAATCACATGGTCACTTTAAGGGTGGGAGTGACCAGTCCCTCTGGTCATCTGCAGGAGAATGAGCGCTGGGGGTCTCCCCAAAGGGAAGGAAGAATGGATGCTGTGTAGACAATACCAATGGCGCGTCCCCAAGTTCTAGGTCAGGACTCCCGGTTCCTGACTGTGATGCTTCAAAGTACCAAAGTTCATTTTCCACTCCCACCCCCGCCTCCTTTTAGGTGGTAAGATTTCCTGCCCTTGTCCCTCTGTTCACCAGGGCCCCAGGGCAGCTCCAAAGAGCACAGCTTCCTTGGGTGCCCTGACAGCAGCCCCAGAGGTTTGTGTCGTCTTTAAACATTTCTGAAAGCTGCAACAAGCACTCAATTCATTGCAGAACAAACTCAGGATGCTTAAATCATTGTTCTCAGCAACATGAGCTAAAAAGCAGAGCAGAGGCAGATGCTTTCAAACAAAGCCTCAGGAAAAACGAGAAGAGAGACTAAAATATTTAATATATAACTCGTATATTTCTCTCCCACCCTGTGGGTTTTTTTTTTCCCTCCTGTAGTAAGTTGTAGTTGCCAAAGCAAAGCAGTCACGCCATTAATTATAAAGTAAGGGAAAAAATGGGTATTGATCTTAAGCAATTCCATTCTACTTGTTCAGTATTAATTGAAAGTTATTCCTCCGGTACCACTTCAAAGAAATCTTCCGAGGCCCTATAGAAAATAATGCTTAAAATATTCATTCAAGGTTAAGTGAACTCAAAGCTGAGTTCTATAAAACAGGACATTGAAAAATCTGAACTAGATTTCATGTGAGTGACAGGATGATTTCTGAGTTCTCTTTAGACCTCATGGTTCAAGAACACACCTGCTGACGCACTTGCTGGGGACAGTCAGGGTGTACGTCTGTCCAGCATGAGGATAGTGTGCTGTCCCTTACCTAGACACGCCCACTTGCGAAACACATCCATTCATTGACTTACTGATTGAGTCAATCACTCTTTTTGAGCACCGGGATCTTGGTAGGACACCAATCTAGATGTAGTGTTCTACTGATCTGGGTATAATAATACCTTGGGTTAAAGCTTACAGAATGCTGACTCTATGCCATATTTTGTTCCAAAAGCTTTATACAATACATATTAACTCATTTGACCTTCACGACAGCTTTTGGGGGAAATACGCTCATCATCACCTCCCCTTCACAGAAGAGGAACTGAAGATAAACCACCCCCTGCCACACATCCGGTAAGTGGTTTAGCCAAGATTTGGACTCAGGCAACCTAGCTTTAGAATCTGTGCTCTTAACCACTATTCTATGCTGTAGCTATGAAAAATACATTTTCTACCTATTGTAATGTCTAAGATGTCCTTTGTGACTATAAAGCAGTTTATGTCTATCCCCACACTTGCGACAAGAACCACATACAGCCAGGGTAAGCATATTATATACAGTAAGTACGATACAGTGTGCTTTTGGTGTTTATTTTTAATCCCTTTTTAAAAGAATTGGTGAAAACCTTTATTTAGAAATGGCTCCAACTCTGCTCAGGTCAGTTCTGGGTTATGTTACATTATGCTATGTTATATTATTCGTGGAATGCTTAGATCGAGGAGTAAGAAAGACCTAGCTTGCTATCCAAGCTCCATTAGTTCTTCCCCAGGAAAATGAGAATACGCCGGCTTTGCTAGGTTGTGGATAAGCGATGGTAATTCTCGACTCCAGAGACATTTCACAATTTACTTTCGCTGTAACTTGGTGCCTATCTTAGTGCCTGCTACATCACAGGGGTACTGCACATGTTAATCGAGTGATGAATGAAAATGCTTGGACTGAAGTATATTTCTTTGGCTCCCAGAGCTCTTGCTCATATTTTAACTTTTCCAAAACTGGGAGAGATCCCACAACCAATGGACTCTTACAGGAGATCTCCACCAGATCGCTACCAAGATGTAGTTCTCATGGTTCTGGGATAAAAGTCCTTTCAAAGCTGGCTTTTAAGCGTTGTTAGGCAGGACTAAAAGAGACCTTAGGCCTTCCTACTGAGCCAGTATCCTGATGTCCCTTGCATTCCGAGGCGGTGCAAACACGAACTATTCTTGGTTCATTTAGAGCCCTGGTGATGACCCCTCTGTTCCTGCAGAGTATGACTCCTGGGGCCAGGCCGTTTGCTCAAAAGCTTCAGTACTCAGCTAAAGATTCCGTGATCTTTAGATCTCTTTCTCTCTATCTATCATCTATCTATCTATCTATCTATCTATCTATCTATCTATCTATCTATCTATCTATCATCTATCTATCTATCTATCATCTATCTACCTATCATCTATCTGTCTGTCTATCTATCATCTATCTATCTATCTACCTATCTATCATCTATCTATTATCTATCTATCATCTCTCTCTCTCTCTCTCTCTCTCTCTCTCTCTCTCTCTCTCTCCATCTCTGTCCTGCAAACTCAAGCTCCCTGCCCCCAGCCCCTAGACTCTCAGCTTTAACAAGTCAGCTCAGATGCTGCCAACCTGCCCTCCCTTTCCCCTTTCTGCTCTGCCCCGGGGGCCCTTCCTAGGGACAAGCTGGGGCCACAGTGGGACTCACCTTTGATTCCGCTTTCCCGGGGCCCCTGCACCTCACGCCCTGGTGTCCAGGGAAACTTTCCCTTCGTACGTGTGTCAGTCTGTTTCAGTTCAGGGCTGTGCACGTAGATAAACCTGGGTTTGATTGCTGGCCCTATTGCTTATTATCCGGGTGACTCCGGAAAATGGACTCACAGTTACTGTCCCCGAGCCTGGTTCTTCACCTGCCGAATGGGAACGATCACAGCCACCTTGCGGGGTTACGGAGATAATGTATGCGAACCACACAACAGTAGGTCACTTGTATTGTTAAGCACTTACGTACCAGGCTTTTTAAAATGGGGAAGGACCAATTTAATCCTTATAACGATCTCGTGAAACAAACACTGTCTTCTCACAGAGAAGGAAATAGAGAACTTGTGTCATCAGGGGCCAGCTTCCAAACGCGGGTCCCCTGGCCCCAGCCCCTGCGTTCTGGGTCGCCCCTCCCTCCTGCGCCCCAGGCCTGCGCAGTTACTCCAGAAATGGTCCCCGCTATGATTCACTGCCTGTGGCATCCAGTTTTTATATGGGTTTGCGTCCTGCTGATCAGAAACCCTAATTGGCATTGTGAGCAATAAAAATATATAAAGAAAAACTGCTTGCCTACAGCTTGGGAATGTAGATATTTCAAAAAGAGAAGTCTGCGGGTATGCTTCCTCTCCATTTATGGTGTCCTCAGCTTAGTACGGGTCTGCACCGGAAAGAGCTGGGTGGCTGTTTAGATTTACACGAATTAAGATGAAAGTTAGCTCCTTAGGGCACCGGTTGCATCTCAGGAGCTTAGGAACCCCATCTGGCTGGCGGCTCCCCCACGAAAACTCGGTGAGGGGACGTTTCCATCATCACAGGAAGTTCTCTGGGACGCCCCGGTCTAGGTTCTCCCGGTTTCCCAGCCACGTGGCCATCTCAGTGGTCTCCAGGTTCCTAGCGGTGCCTTCCTCGTGCGTTCAGGACACACCTCCCAGGTGAGCAGAGCCAGGCGGGGGCCCTTCCCAGCTCCTCCAGCCTCAGCAGCAGCCCTGCAGGCCGTTTCTACGGGCTCCCAAGGCATCTGTTTCAGGATGTAAGCCTGAACCTGTCTCTTTTCTTGGAAAGAAACCCCCATCCCCACCCCAAATAAATTCCCGGCTCCTTAGTATGTGCCAAGGCCCTCCCAGGTGTGGCTCCCACCTCTACCTCCAGCCCTCGGCCACCTCTAGTCCAGGGGTCCATGTGGTGCCTGCTGCCAGAGGCCTTGCTGGGGGCAGTGACACTGGCCCCCGCGTTCCAGTGGCCCGCTCTGCAGCCTTGCTCTCCTGGGCACGGAGAGCCTGGGGCTGGGAGCCGACCCCCCAGCCAGGGCTGGCGGCCGCGTCCCTGGCTGGAGACCTCACCAGCCACGCAGCTCCCGACTTTATCTTGGCTGGCCCTAGCTCATCCTCCGAGGGTTGGCTCAGATAGATGGCACCTTCTGTAACACGTTTTTCTGGCTCCCAAACACATCGTGCCCTTTCTCCCTGGTGCCCCTGGGGTATCCTGGACCAGCCTGTGTCACAGGGCTTGAAGTGCCAACCATGCAACCGGCACTGCATACCCCCTGTGTGCCACACACTCTGCTAAAGGCTCAGGATGCAAAGCCAGGCGAGACTGGTGCCTGCCCTCTGACAGCTGACCCACCGAGCCACAGACGTAACCAGAATGTGACCCGCATGCGGTCATGACAGAACACAAAGCAGGGAAGTCATGCAGAGGCCAGAGAGGGTCTCTAGAAGGGGCCGTGGCTCAAGGGAGCCTGCTGACTAAACACACTGACTGTCACCACTGTCTTTCTAGTTGTGGAATAAATATCTGCATATGGATAAGAACCAGCGAGGACTGAGTACCTGTGATGTGGTCACCCTGTGCATTCTGTCACTCATTCTCTCACTTATAACCACCTATGAAGGTACACATAGTGGCACCATGTGACAGAGAAGGAGACTGAGGCTGAAGTCTCCTGCCCACAGTCCCCCGAGCCAGTAAGTGCTGGAGCGGCATTTGAGTACAGGACTGTCTCAGCCGAAAGCCTGGTCTTCTTATCACCAATTCAAAGTCCCGCCCATTGTGAATGCAGTAGGGTTTTGTAGAATGAATAGGAGTTTTTCACCTGGCCAACAAGAGTGACGAGCGTTCAAGGTGGAGGGAAAAGCAAAGGCATTTTAGAGGTGGGAAGCTGAGAGAGGTGAATTGCTTTGCCCAAGGGGACACAGTGGTGAGGGAGAGTTTGAGCGTGTGTCAGAGCTCTCCTGAAATGCCACGCTCGAGAGGGTGAGAAATCGGCAGACGTTTTCTTTTTCAAACCCCCCTTTTCTCTCCCTTTTGCTATGGAGAATGAAAGGACTATTGATTGGTAGCGCAGAATGTGCAGTTAGTAATGAGATTCCCCCTGAAAAAAGCCTTTGCAGTCTTCATAATTAACTTATTTGGGAGGTGCAACAAACTGCCCATGAGATGAATTAATATGAACATTGGGTCCATGGCCCAAGGCTGCGTGGCCTGATGCAGGACGCCGGGATTCAGGTCCACGTACCGGAGCTCCGTCACCCTCCAAACCATGTGCTGTGAATCGGTTCTGGGTCACGGCCTGCTTGGAGCAGTCATTTCTTTCTGAGCTGTTGCAGCTCATCCTGCTGTGGCTTCTGCCCCTGTTCTTGCCTTGTTGGGTGGAGCCGGGAGGAGGGCGCTGGGGGCACCCCAAGTCACACTGACCACCCTCGGCTGCGTTCTCCCACATCACGTCCCTGATTGTAACCAGTGGAAACATGATCACAGGCAGCCTAGCTTCTGAGAAGCCCCTTATCACAGGTCAGGGTAACCTGGGTCAGAAAGGATGCATTAAATTCAAGAAGCAGCAAAGCGGATGAACGCTGATGAAGCCAGAACAGTGCTTCCTGGGTGGGCGGCGTGTGGGCCGAGAAAGGACAGCCCGCACGCCTTGACATAAAAATGTGTGCCTCGAGCCCAATGGTCTCCTGATACAGTTAAGGTTTGTACATTTTCTTTCTCTTTTCTTTCTAACGAGCAAGAGAGAGAAAGAGACAAGAGAGGCAGAGAGAGGAAGGGAGAGAGATGAGAAGCATCAACTCATGGTTGTGTTAATTTAGTTGTTCATTGATTGCTTCTCATACGTGCCTTGACTGGGGGATGGGGCAGCGACCTCTTGCTCACACTAGCAACCTTGGGCTCAAACCATCAACCTTGGTCATCAAGCCAGCAACCTTGGGCTTCAAGCTAGTGACCTTAGGCTCAAGCCAGTGATCATGGGATCATTTCAATGATCTTACGCTCGAGCTGGTGATCCTGCACTCAAGCTGGCAACCTTGGGCTTTCAAACCTGGGTTCTCGGTGTCCCAGGTTGATGTTCTGTTTACTGCACCACTACCTAGTCAGGCCGGGTTTGTGCATTTTATTGCATATAAATTATATACTTCAAAAAAGGAAGAAGTGAATTGTATTTATTTTCTTTGAGTATAGGAATATTAATAATAATAATAAATAATGGCTAACTCTGAATTCACACTTTATACTGGGCATTGTTCCAAGCATTTATTTTAATTAAACATTTCTTATTATAAGAGCAGTTTTAGGTTCACAGCAAAATTTAGGTGAAGATGCAGAGAATGCCCATATATTCCCTGCCCCTCCCCCACACAGTCTCTCCCATTATCAACACCCCCACCAGAATGGTAGTTTCGTTACAACTGATGAACCTGCATTGGTACCTCATAGTCATCCATGTCCATAGTTCATAGTGGGGTTCACTCTTGGTGTTCCACATTCTGTGGGTCTGGGTGACTGTGTAATGACACGTACCCATCATTATGATATTCATTTCTTTACTGCTCTAAAAATCCTCTATTCTCTTCCTCTTCATCCCCTTCCCCACTTCTAAGCATTTTTCAATCTGTCCAATCCTCATGACAATTCTATGAAGAGGGTTCTATTATTAGGCACAGAGAGGTTAAATAATAGCTTGCCTCGGTCTTACAGGGACAGGAGCAGGACAGGCACTGTCCCTCTGGTGTGGGTCCTTATGCTGTCCCTAACCCAGGGTGTGTGCACTGTTGACTTGTCACCCCAGGGGAGAGTTAGCAATACCCTGACTTCCAACTCCAGACAGTGGAGCTGGGGCTGGTGGGAGAAAGGCGATGTTCAGGGAGCTGAAGGGGAGTTGAAGGGGAGAGGAGAACTCCTCCCCAGGGAGGGTTGGATCTGCGGAATAAAGAGGTGGGGTCCTGTGCCCCACCCCAAAACAGCACACGGGTTTCAGGACCTCCAACAGAGGGACTGTCAGGATGCCTAGGTATGGGACACCCAGCATGCACCCCTGACCCGGTCTCAGCAGAGGCCCAAGAACTGAGGCTGGTGCCAAGGTGTGAGTCCAGTGGGCACTAGAGGTGTGCACCTTCCATCACAGCCTGATGGCGTGGACAGTGAGCATCTCAGGGGTCTGCTAGTTTGCTGCTAAAGCCCCGGGACCCTCCTACACCCACGTGAGGGCCAGCCTGCCACCCTAAGGCTGGGATTAAGGTTCATATCAACACCGAGATACCAAATAAGAAACATATTATGTCTGCGTGTCAAAGGAAAAGTCACACCGGTTACACGGTTTTGCAAAAATATTTTTTTACAAATACCATCGTTTAATCTTAAGAACAGCCCTGTGAGAGAAGGATTACCGTTCTCATATGACAGATCTGGAGAGAATGAAAGCTTAAAGGGGTGGATAGTGGCTGAGACAACGGCGAAATCCGGGAGCTGAACTCCAAATCCACCACTGCTTCCTTATCCCACTGTGTCAAGGGCGTCCTCTGAGGGGAAAAGCATCGCCCGACCGTGTCCCGGGGGAAATTATCTTGATACAACACTAACTCTAAGGAAGGCTAGCAGAAAGCTCTTGTAACAGAAAAGCTCAAGGAATGAGTTAAGATGCTTGAATCTCATGGCTCAGTGTAGAAATTTAAAACATACAGTGCAAAGCAAGAGGAACGGGGCGGGTGGGTGGTGCACTTAGGATCAGGTACCGGCAGGGGACAGGGGCCCCACTGCCTGAATGCTGCTGGTTCACGCGACGCTCCTCTGTCCCCTCTCTCTGCTACGTCCGCCCTCCCTGAGGATGGAGAGATGACGAGGAGAAGAGTTGGGGATGAAGAAGGAACAAGGTGCCTGTGGTCAACACGGTGTGCTTGCTCGCAGAGAGCCGGGCAGTGATGTCCGGCCCCTCATTGTGACTGGCCAGTTACCCTGGTGAGCAGCTGTGGTTCTCATTTGGCAGAGGACTTGTGGGGGCTGGAGTGGCAGTCACCAATGGGCGGCTGACTTAAGACCTCGTAAATGTTGAGTGCCTCGTGCATGCTAAATGTGTTACGAGGACTTGGAACCTCAGGTGCCTCATGTATATTTAGTGAGTCACGGATATTTGTCGCCTCCTGGTCTTTCACCCCTTTCTGTGTTCGGGACACCCAGGCTCTACTTCCTTTGTCAGTGCTACTGTGTCTCCACATGCAACCAACATATTTCCATGTACTTAACACAGCTCATGAGTTCCGTGTGTGCTTCCCAAGTTGCTTGCTTCTGTACTGGGTTTCATTTATTTTCTCTTGTTTGTGTTCCTGATTTTCTCTAGCAGAATTGAGTGTCTTAAACAGCTTACCAAATGCATTCTTAACATGTAAGGGAGCCTGTGGAGGTGTCTTTGTGGTGACCGGAAAGTGGGACCCCCGGGACTCCTGGATCCGCAGAAGCAGTCCCATGCAGGGTGTGTGTGTGACCTGGGAGTTGGGCCCGAGCCAGAAGCCAGCTCCATCCTTGATGGCTGGGGGTGATCCTCACCTCGCGGACCCTTGGTGTTCCCACATAAGGAGGGCATAACCACACCTACCTCCTAGTATGGTTTGAAGACCTAATGACCCTCTGTATTAAGCATTAGCACAAGCCCTGGCACGTGGCACGTGCTCCGTGAATGTAGTTTTAGACCCGGATGAAGGACTCATTTCCTGTTTGCTCTGCTTAGGACCCACCCGAAGAGCCATGGTTTCAGTTACCCTTGGCAACTTTACAACCAGAGAAGCTGACAGACAGGAATGCCATTCTAAACCCTGTGTGCCCACTCTGTCCTGACGGGGCCACCAGGCACGGTGGGGACACTCTTCTTCTAGCGCAGAGGGGGGCTCTGATAGGTCTCCCTTGAGATGGAACTGTAGAGTGGGCAGGCAGTAGCTAATTCACGTGGGGAGGAGAAAGATGGAAAGTCTTGTTTCAGGCAGAAGGAGAAGCCATAGGAAGGACTGAGGGCAGGAGAGAGCTTAGCACACGTTGGGGACCTGCAGGTGACCTGGCCTGGCTCCTGTGAGTGGGACTGTTGATGGGTGACTTCTCACCAGAGTGAGACCAGACTGGCGCTTATTAAAGGCAAAGTTAAAAAAATTAATAGTTGCCTTTATTCAAGTCTAAGGAGTAAGAACGGCAGTGGAATTAGGAACATGAATGAGGAGGAGTGAAACGTCTTCATGATGGTGGGAATTTCATTTTTTTAATGTGTGAGATGCTTCTAACCTCCAATTACTAATACTCAGTATAAGGGGGGGTTTAGCTTAATTCTGGGAACATGGTGGGAATAAAAGGTCTGAGATGCCCTTTCCAGGATGTTTTGTTAATATGTATGAGGCTAAGAAGACAGTGCACCTATTTGAACTTGGCAAAGTTGGAATTAAAAAAGCAGTTCTGACATAACAAAGAATGTAAAGGACTTATATAATGAAAACTATAAACCATTGTTAAGGGAAATCGAAAAAGATATAATGAGATGGAAGAATATACCTTGTTCTTGGCTAGGAAGAATAAATATAATCAAGATGGCTATATTACCCAAAGCAATATACAAATTTAATGCAATTCCCATCAAAATTCCAATGACGTTTTTTAAAGAAATAGAGCAAAAAATCATCAGATTTATATGGAACTATAAAAAACTCCGAATAGCCAAAGCAATCCTAAAGAAAAAGAATGAAGCTGGGGGCATAACAATACCTGACTTCAAACTCTATTATAGGGCCACGACAATCAAAACAGCATGGTATTGGCAGAAAAATAGACACTCAGACCAATGGAACAGAATAGAAAGTCCAGAAATAAAACCACATATATATAGTCAAATAATTTTTGATAAAGGGGCCAACAACACACAATGGAGAAAAGAAAGCCTCTTCAATAAATGGTGCTGGGAAAACTGGAAAGCCACATGCAAAAGAATGAAACTGGACTACAGTCTCTCCCCCTGTACAAAAATTAACTCAAAATGGATCAAAGATCTAAACATAAGACCTGAAACAATTAAGTACATATTAGAAGACATAGGTACTCAACTCATGGACCTGGGTTTTAAAGAGCATTTTATGAATTTGACTCCAATGGCAAGAGAAGTGAAGGCAAAAATTAATGAATGGGACTACATCAGACTAAGAAGTTTTTGCTCAGCAAGGGAAACTGATAACAAAATAAACAGAAAGCCAACTAAATGGGAAATGATATTTTCAAACAACAGCTCAGATAAGGGCCTAATATCCAAAATATACAAAGAACTCATAAAACTCAACAACAAACAAACAAACAATCCAATAAAAATATGGGAAGAGGATATGAATAGACACTTCTCCCAGGAAGAAATACAAATGGCCAACAGATATATGAAAAGATGCTCATCTTCTTTAGCTATTAGAGAAATGCAAATCAAAACGGCAATGAGATACCACCTCACACCTGTTCGATTAGCTGTTATTAGCAAGTCAGGTAATAGCAAATGTTGGAGAGGCTGTGGAGAAAAAGGAACCCTCATACACTGTTGGTGGGAATGTAAAGTAGTACAACCATTATGGAAGAAAGTATGGTGGTTCCTCAAAAAACTGAAAATAGAACTACCTTATGACCCAGCAATCCCTCTACTGGGTATATATCTCCAAAACTCAGAAACATTGATACGTAAAGACACATGCAGCCCCATGTTTATTGCAGCATTGTTCACAGTGGCCAGGACATGGAAACAACCAAAAAGCCCATCAATAGATGACTGGATAAAGAAGATGTGGCACATATACACTATGGAATACTACTCAGCCATAAGAAATGATGACATCGGAACATTTACAGCAAAATGGTGGGATCTTGATAACATGATACGAAGCGAAATAAGTAAATCAGAAAAAAACAGGAACTGTATTATTTCATACGTAGGTGGGACATAATAGTGAAACTAAGAGACATTGATAAGAGTGTGGTGGTTACGGGGGGGAGGGGGGAATGGGAGAGGGATAGGGGGTGGGAGGGGCACAAAGAAAACAAGATAGAAGGTGACAGAGGACAATCTGACTTTGGGTGGTGGGTATGCAACATAATTGAACGACAAGATAACCTGGACTTGTTATCTTTGAATATATGTATCCTGATTTATTGATGTCACCCCATTAAAAAAATAAAATTATAAAATAAAAAAAAAAAAAAAAGAAATGGTATCTGAAACCTGTATAACTGTCACCCCAATAAATTCAATAAAAAATGAAAAAAAAAAATAAAAAAAATAAAAAAGCAGTTCTGAATTTTATTTTTTTCTTTTCTCCCCCTGGGGAAAGTATTCAGGTGGAGATTTAGCATCAACCAAATTCATTCTGATGTCTTTCTGTCCGAGAGCCTCCAGCCCAGCCGGTCCCCTGTCCGCTGCAGCAGGAGGTGGCCTTGAGAGTTGGCGTGGAGGTTGTTTTAATGTAAATAGAACTTTTAAAAGAATCCTTCCAGGAAGCGGGGCCCAGACAAACTCTCTGACAGGTCTGAGATCTTATTGTATTAAGTGGGTCTTGGGGGGAGGGGGGATGCGAGCGAGTCGGGCCACCTCTTACCCTGACACGAGCTTTCTTCAGGAAGGGACCCATGAAGCATCATTATGGAAAGCAGAAGGCCCATTATGAACCACTTTGCTGTAGCTGCGGTTGGGTTGGCCATTTGCTAATTTAATAAAGGTTGCATATTCCCCGCAGCTGATACTCAGAAATTTGAGATGTTACGCCCTGAAGACTTCAGCGGAGCATCTTAGAAGAGAGCTGGAGGTAGACACACTTCCCGATTTCTAAGGAGGGGGATGGGTCTGGCTCATGCTCCACGGGAAACAACCATGTGCCCAGAGGGAGCCGTGGACTCAAAGCCACTGGCCTGGGCTGGACTCCTGACTGGGACACTTCTGAGTGAACGACTTGACATCTATCTCTGGGTCTTAGTTTCCTCTTTGGTAAGAATGGGCGTAACGATGTCTACTTTCAATGTGCTCATTGGATAAAGTGGACGACACGCTTAACCTGGTGCCTATAATACTAAATCTTCAAGTGAGTTGGAGCTGAGATTGAGAGAGAGAGAGAGAGAGAGAGAGAGAGAGAGAGAGATAGATATTTGGGTGAGGGATGGGAGATGGATCAAATGAAAAATGTAAATGAGGATGAAGTTAGGGAGGAATAATAAAACACTAACGACACCAACAGCTGACATTGAGCGAGTACAGTGCTCACTATGCGCTGATACTGTTGAAAGTGCTTTACACGCATCATTTCTCTGAGACTGTCATTAAAGGGGAGGAAGATGGAAGGCACATGGTGGAGAGCAGCAGGGGACACTTTGCATAAGAGATGAGGTGTCACTAACCAGTAGCTGAGAAAACCACTCATATCATAGTCAACAAGTATTTACAGAGCCCTGATTAAACCCTCGCCACTGTGCAACTGAAACACCTCAAATCTCCGCTGTAAGAAACCAAAGTTTGTTTCATGTTAGCTCAAGTCCACTGTGCCTCTGGACAACTCTCCAGGGCAAAGTGTCAGTGTCGTGGCACCTCTGGCTCATCACATGGCCTCTGATGTCCGCATGACCACCCAGCAGGGGACGAGGACAAGGAGCGGGCTGCCCTCGCCGGTAGGCACTTAGCCTTCCGAGCAGACCCGCCACGTGTCTGCACACCTCCCTACACACACAGTAAGACAGCGCAATCCTTCTAGGATTAGAAGAAACCTGGATATGAGACCGGAGGGCCAGCAGTCACGGCCATCACAGCCAGGCAGGTGCAGGTTCCCATTAAATTCAGGCAGACGGTAAAGAAACTGCGGAGCCAAAAACTGGTGGGCCATTCCTTTATTCTAGCCTCACACCCGGCCGGTGAGTAAAAACACACACAGGGCACCAAAACCCACTCACACATTCTCCGGTTCCACAACCAGGAGGATCTTTTCCGGTTTTTCTGAGAATCAAAGGCCCCCGCCAGTCTAAGTCACCTCTGATTCCCCATCTGCCAACATGGCTTCTCACTCTGCAAAACTGGTTTCTCTCGCTTTCCCTTCCATTTTGGCTTCTTTTTTTCCTTTTTCTCCTAAAAAAACTTTTTGGTGTGAAACCCCTCCTCCATCACACATTAGCATAACAATGGCCCTTCCCAAGCTGGAAGATAATTAGCAGTTTCACAGATCACATACCTGGGCAGAGGCCATTTTTAACAATAAAAGTGAGCAAATGCAAATAACACAAATTTTACAAACTTATTTGCCCAACAGAGACATACTAGAACTTCGTGGTATTTCTGGGGTCAGATCCTTCCTTCTTTTCTCCTTTCTTCCCTTCCTTCCTTCTCTCCTTCCTTCTTTTCCACTTTCCTTTCTTCCCTCTTCCACACTCTTTGCGCCTCCCCTCACCCCCAATTTGTTTTCAGGATTGGTGCTAGAGTTAGGTCCAAGACTTGACCATGAGTCCCAGAGACATCTGGGGAACTGACCTTTGTCTTAGTTCCACGCTCTAAATTCAGCAAGTGTAACATCTGGACCAGGCTGCACCTGTCCAGGAAGGCGGCGGGTGATTAATGACTGTGTCCGTGCTTGGCCGTACAGTGGTGTACCACATTTTCAATCATCCTGTGCATTGCGTAGCTCTAAGATTGATGAGGTGCACCTGCTCTAGGTGCGGCGGGCTCCAGGAGATGCCCGGGACTGCGCCCGGTGGGCAGGGCCAGCCAAGCTGCCAGGAAGTTAGACTTTTTTAGCAGTTGTTCAAGTCTGACATTCAAAGTGTGTGGAAAGTCTCTCAGGAAATTAGATTTCTTTTCAAGATTTTCTTTTTCTTTTTTGCATGGCTGGATTCTCTTGTGTATGAAGTCCAGTCTATTATGCATTTTTTTTGTGGCTTTGAAGTGATAATTTTCAGATTATCTCAGTGGCTTCTTCATCTGATTGAAGGGGGTCTGTGGGTCAACTCTTTCAGGCTTGAATTATTTCAATCCCTGCTCCTGGGTGTCCATCTGGAGTCACCCAAGGAGGCAATAGAGGCACAAAAGCTTATTATTCTTAACACCTCAAAGAAATTCATGCCCATAGTCTCCCACCATGAGGTGGCACAGATATACAAAACCATAAAATTTGTTTTGTTAAGAATATATCAGCAAAATAACCTAATGGTTAGAACTATGGCTCCTGCAATCAGACTTAGTTTTGAATCATGACTTGGCCACTCCTTGTCTGTGTGACTTTGGGGAGAGTGTTTTTTGGGCCTTGATTTTCTCATCAAGATGGGAGAAATAATAGTCCTGATCTCACAGAATTGTAGAGAGGATCCAGGGAGTCAGTGCAGAGAAGTCACTTAGCCAGCACCTGGTGGACTGTGGGTGCCCAGTTCACACTGGTTTTCATCATGAATAAGCCCTGTCTTATGCTGTTTTTATGGAAGATAGATCTTTATCCATGTCTTTGTCTAATAAAACTGGAGAATGAACCATGACTTCATAAACAGCATTTATTTACTGTTTGAATCTGCCAGAACCTTGCCTCTAAGTAGGAAAATCAAAATGGGGCTTTTGGTGGTAAAGAGAGAGAGAGAGAGAGAGATGGAATCAACATCCCATAATATAAGGCAGACGTTGCAAACTAGTTCACCAGCAAAGGTGCCTCCAGAGGAATTTGAGGTGCATAAGGTTTGGTGGGGTTAAACTTGACTAAGCTGCTAATGTTGAAGAAACAAAATATTTCACATAAAAAGTTATCTCCTTTTTGGCTGTGTCTGGCCTGTTTTTATCCCTACACATTGGAAGGCAGACTCAGGGTCCTCCAAAGATGTTTATGTCCTAATTCCTGGAACCTGTGAATTCACGTTAGATGACCCGGCAAAGGAAAGTTAAGGTTGCAGATGGAATAAAGGTTAATTATTTGACCTTAAAATAGCAGATGATCCTGGATTGTTGGGATGGGCTAGTGTCCTCCCAAGGGCCTTTATACGTGGGAGAGAAAAGACAGAGAGAAACGTGGTTATGAAAGAGTGTTGGCAAGGTGCAATGCTGCTGGCTTCAAAAACAGAGGAAGGGGCCATGAGCCAAGTTATGTCAGTGACCTCTAGAAGCTGGGAAAGGCAAAAAATCTGATTCTCCTCCGGACCTTCCACAGAGAGACGCAGCCCTGTCAATACCTTGGTTTCAGCCCAGTGACGCCCGTGTTTTCAGTGTTAATCTTGAACAAAGCATGACAATGACACCATCTTGGGATACATGGAATTGTGACATATTCCACAATTTACTCTCCTGAACGTGTTTACTCTGTCTCGTGTTCTCTCACGTGTCTGAGTGTTATACTCTTGTAGGACATGTGTGAGTTTCACTAGGACTTGGAGGGGGTAGACCATAAGGGAAGGGTGGGCTTACTGCCCACACTTCTCTAGAAGGGTGGGCTTACTGCCCACACTTCTCTATCCGACACCTCCCCACCCCGCACCGGGCCATCCCCTCCGCCAGCCACTGCCTAGTCATTGAGCCTCAGCCTGGAAGTTCCAAGTGTGAGAATGTTCAGAGTGCCCCTCTGAACAGAGACGGTCTCCCAGAATACATTTCCCCCCTCCTATTGCTAAGACTTAAAACTTGGAAACACCAAGACCCTTCCAATACAGAATCTTATATTCGAATGCTTTGATTGCTACCACATCCAAGAGTTTAAAATTCACTCCATGGTGTAAAATCTGCCACTGAAAGGAGCGTCTCTGATTTGTGTTTTCAGAAGTTTGTGACTTGACCATTCTTTTCTGTCACTGCACTATAAAGCCGAGCTGTCCCTGAGCACGGCCCAGTGCCCGCCTCCAGTGTGACAAATGTTGAATGTGTTTTCCTAGATACACTTGTACACCGGCGTGATCTGCCTAGGATGTCTTTAGGCCAGCTTGACCGGGAGGCCAGCTCGGTGACTTGGAATTGCTTGAGCAGTGGTTTTCAAAGGTTTATGGTTTAAACGCAGGTATGACTGTGACTGGTCTGGGGGCGGGGAGCAGGGAGAAATCACATGCCCAATAACCACCCGAGCAGCGAGACTCTGACCCAGACGCCCTTCCGTCCTCCCTTGTGCCTGGTAATTAATGCTCCAGGTAGAACCAACAAGCTTGTGGGACTTTGTACTGCCTACACCAAACCCAAGTGGAGCAGGTGAAAGTCTGGGAGTAATTACCTGTGCAGAGGCAGGATTTCCCTGAGGTCTCCAGGGGACTCCAGCTCCCAGGGGAGGCCGCGGAGGCGAGATTTGGAAGTGAATGCGTAGGTGGGGCTCCATGCACTGACTTCTGTGTGCTGACAGTCCTGAGCAACGAATGATTCTAGCTTTTCTGCCTTGAGCTACCGCCTCTGGTTTCTAGGAATAGGGTTAGACTATTTCTCACTTAGTGACATTTATCACCACCCCTCCCTTCATAGCAAAGCTCAACCTTCATCTTCCGTCTCCCAACCTCCACTGAATCTTGTATTTCAAAGAGCCCTCAGTCTGTTATCCATCATTAACACTAAAGTATGAATGCGGTGGCAAAGGTTTGTTTTTACCATTCTGACAACCACTGAGGTAGATGTCCACATCCCAGGCGGCGGGGAAGTTGCCGGCAGATTCCAGTCTCAGGGAGCATCTGGGCTGAAACAAGTTGGGAGCCCAGGCACGTGGCACCTGCTTTGTGATGTAGACGGGTCTGCGGAGTGAGCGCAGAATGAGAAGATTTGATTCATAGATGCCTCATCCTGGGGGGCATGGCCCTGAGAAAGTGGGTTTAGCGGACGTGGAGTTCTCATTGGCATGTGTGTTCACGTATGTACATGACGTGTCCTTTTCTGATCTTCTGACCTGTCACAACTCTGGCTCAGAATTGGTGGCTATTTGGCATTTACTTTTTTTTAATTCTATGAGTCGAGGAGTCTCTGCAGTAGGAGTGTGCTGATGAGTGATAAAAATGGTCTTGGTCATCTGTCAGCATCACTGTCCTCCTCCTCATTATCACCATCACCATCACCATCACCATCACCGTCACTGTCACCGTCACCATAACCATCACCATCACCACCAACACCACCGTCAACACCACCACCATCATCATGACCATCACCATCACTACCATCATCACCATCACCACCACCACCACCATCATCACCACCACCACCATCACCACCATCACCATCACCATCACCATCACCATCACCATCACCATCACCATCACCACCACCATCACTACTACCACCACCATCATCAACCACCACCATCACTACTACCATCACCATCATCACCACCATCACCACCATCATCACTACCACCACCACCACCACCACCACCATCACCACCATTGCCATCACCACCACCACCATCACCACCATCACCACCACCACCACCACCACCACCACCACCACCACCACCACCATCACCACCATTGCCATCACCATCTCCACCATCACCATCATCATTGCTATCATCATCATGGTGGTCGTTACTACCATCGATGTGATCATCTTTCCTGAAGCTCACTAAGAGTCGTCTCTGCTATGTTAGGTGCTTTAGAAGAATAATCTTATTTAACTCTTACAACAACACTGCAAATTAGATATTATTATTCCCACTTGGCAGTGAGGCACCTGGCCCTCAGAGTGGTTAAATATCTTATACCAGGTCACAAAGTTAGTGACAGGCCAAGAGACTTGACCATAGATCTCTTTGACTTCAAAGCTTCTATTCTATCCTCAGATTCATATTATATTGTCTTTCTTAGAGATCTAGCTAATCATTTTTCTAAATAGAGATTTTGTCAACATCCAAATCAGTGGGATTGGTAAAGCCAGATTAAACAAAAAACTTTTATTTTTGAGAGAGAGAGAAACATTAACTTGTTGTTCCACTTTGTTGTGCATTGATTGCTTCTCATATATGCCTTGACCAGGGATCGAGCTGGTGACCCTGTGCTCAAGCCGTTGACCCCAGCCTGCAAGCTCAGGTTACAAACTGGTAACCTTGGCATTCCGGGTGGATGCTCTATCTACTGCACCACCACATGTCAGGCACAAAAAACTTTCCTTTTTTAAAAAAAATTTTTTTTTTCTGCATCCTTCTGAAGCTGGAAACAGGGAGAGACAGTCAGACAGACTCCCGCATGCGCCCAACTGGGATCCACCCGGCACGCCCACCAGGGGCGACGCTCTGCCCACCAGGGGGCGATGCTCTGCCCCTCTGGGGCGTCGCTCTGCCGCGACCAGAGCCACTCTAGCGTCTGGGGCAGAGGCCAAGGAGCCATCCCCAGCACCCGGGCCATCTCTGCTCCAATGGAGCCTCGGCTGTGGAAGGGGAAGAGAGAGACAGAGAGGAAGGGGGGGTGGAGAAGCAAATGGGCGCTTCTCCTATGTGCCCTGGCCGGGAATCGAACCGGGGGAATCGAACCGGGGTCCCCTGCACGCCAGGCTGACGCTCTACTGCTGAGCCAACCGGCCAGGGCCACAAAAAACTTTCTTAAAGCTGCATTCTGAGATGAAACTATGTACTTCTTAGTGAGTTAATTAGGGTGCATCTAGTTTTCACTGCAGCTAGTAGAATATTAATGTTTTAGAACTTGACATTTCTGTTTGATTTTGTGTCACTTTGACACTTTGCAAATCTTCAGATTATTGCACTAAGTTTTCCTCTTTTATAATAGAGCATTCTCATGAGTGACTGTTTTATTAATTTTCTTGACTTCAGGGAAGGACAAGGTTGGAGAGATTGTTAGCTCATAAGACTTCATAATGTCTGTTGCTCATCAACTTTATCTATGAGCTATTTTCTGCTGACCTCTATCATTGTTTCTTGACACGTTCAGGAGCTCAGCCTGTGTCCATTTATTTATTTTATAAGAACAACCTTGGATTAAGGTATAAGGAAAAAATCATTCTGGGGAGAGGCCGAAAAGAGAAGGGGGCTTTGGTCAGAAAATCTTTAAGGGAAGCATGTAAACTGTCATTTGTTCTCGCTTTAGCTTTTTTCTTTAAAAAACCACAGGAGTAGGGTCTTAAATGTGAGGATCATTTTGGAAGAGAAGAGAGACATTAAAATTAAAACAGGAACAGTAACCGGCGAGGGTCTCTTGGTTCTAGTGAAATCTGGGGAATGTGTTTCTTAAGCGGAGAGAACTTTTGGGTTCTCCATCCATGCACCCTAAGTTCCTTTGGTGGGCTCAGCATTCTGGGACGGGCGCCCGGGGGAGGGAGTTTAATGAATGCAGCAAGCTAGCAACCCAAGCGTGCTTTGCAGACACGCCCCAGCGCAGGAATTCTCCTGTCCCTGCTCCAGACGGGGTTTCTTTCCTTGTGGAAGGGATGGTGGAGGGGAGCCGTGAGGAGCTCTGGGCACACAGATGTTTGTATCATTTATCCTCACTTCCACCTTGTCAATGGACGAGGCACTGGAGAGCCTAGGATGTCCTCAAACTCCTGCACTTAGATACAATGCCCAGTATTTGCAATTAAGGGTATTTCCTCGGGATTCCCCCTTCTACCCCTGAACACCCGCTCCCAGACTTCTTCCAAGCCCCTCTCTAAGCTAATTAAGCCGAATGTTGCCTTTAGGTCCAGTTACCTTCATCGGCTTTGTTTCCAAGGCAACTGAGTTTGTCGCTGGTGCTTTCTCAGGGTCCCCTGGAAGCTCTGCTCAGTTTGATCATTTGCAGAGGGCTTTCGGTGCTACGCGGCCGGTTTAAAGCTTTAAATCTTCTCATTATCTCCAGGATAATGGGTTCCTGGGAGCCCAGGGACAGAGGGGTCTGAAAAGACAGATTTGAGCAAGGCTGAGTTCTGTTTGTCCCTATGGCATGGGGTCCATGCACCTGGCCTTGGGGATAACGGGCCGTCTGTGTCAGGCATTATGGCCCGGTGGGCGGCCTGGCACTCGGGACTCCTCACGTGACCCTTGCCTGGCATCTTGCTCTCATCCTGGGTCCCAGCAAGTCTCTTTTCCCCATTTCGGGCAAATGCTCTCAGCTCACCAAGGCCACGGGGACACCACGCTGTCCTACTGAACGCCTGGCCCAGACCCTGGCATATGGCATATTTTCTCATATTTGTTGAATTGTAGGTGACACAGTCAGTTCTTCCTTTTACCTTTCCAAGACCTAAGTAACCAACCTATCACTCAAACAAATCGTTATTAAGAACTATATTAATTTGCTCAGGCTGTCCTCACAGAATACAAGAGATTGGGGGACTTAAGGAATGGAAATTTATCTTCTCCCAGCTCTGGAGCCAGACGTCCCTGACCAAAGTGTCACCACGTTTGGTTTCTTCTTCTTGGGACCTTTCTCCCTGACTTAGAAGTAGTTGCCTTCTCTCTTCATCCTCACACGGCAATCCCTGCGGTGTTGTTTTGTGTCCAAGAGCCCTTTTCTTATAAGGACCCAGAGCAGGTTGGATAGGAGAGGAAGGATACGAGGGACCTACCCTTTGTCTCAGTCCCAGACGACTCCGAAGGGTTATCCGAGTTCCGGTGCTCCCGGCAGGATCTGCTGAGGGCTCTGCTGTGACCGTGTCCTGTCCCAGCCCGTTAGTCCTGCGTCCCTCACTCCCCCACAGATGCTGCTTTGAGTAGCACGTTCTGAAAACCTCCTGCCTTCAATCTCTGTCTCAGAGTCTCAGATGGGAAACATGACCTAAGACACATGCAGAAAAAAAAATTCCATCCACAACCTATGCTTTTCGATATTTTATGATGTTCATTTAAAAAGTTAGGATATTAAGGCTTAAAGAGGTTGAGTATCCAGAGGACAGAGCTAAAAAGTATCTGAAACGTTTCTGCCTGATACCCTTGAAGGTGGCAAGGAAGCTGGGCCTTCAGGGATGAGCTGGGCCCCCAGGGACGAGCAGGGCCCCCAGGGACCAGCAGCGCCTGGGCCAGTGTGGATTCTGAGGGTGGCTTCGCCCAGCTCCCGGGACCACCTGTGTGGGCTCATCTCCTGGGTAAGAATCAGGCCATTTACTATTAATCCTAAAAAAGCCACTGTTCTTTTTTCCTAAAGGGTCTCTGTAAATGCAGCATATTGATCTCAGAAAGACAATCTAAGCCATTAAAAAAAACAACCCCACTATGAAAATACAGCTTTTATTAAAAACTTGCATCTCCGAGAGCCATTTCGGTTTCTCGTGACTGTGCTGTATGTAACCTCTGACTCTCCTCCCAGCAGACCAGATGTGAGTGGTTAGGGCGCAGTCAGGACATGCCTGCCAGCCTTGATGGACAGGAGGCTGAGTTCTCTTACTAAAGCACGGGGGCCCTCAAATCCCAGTGTGAGCGGGTATTTAACAGCCAAGGACACAATCCTCCGGTGACTGGGTGACTGGAGAGTCACACGCAACCCGGCAGGTCGGTTTTGGTATCTCTATATCACAGACGAGGGAACTGGGGCACGGAAGGACTCAAGGGCCCCAGTGTGATCATGGCTGCTGCTGTTATTTCTCCATTCAAAGGACCCGTTTTCTTTCATTGAATCGACTTCTTAAAAATAGTTTTTTATTTACAATTTGTTTTATATTTTACTGATGTATATTTTATAGAAAGGGTTGGGCAAAGTAGGTTTACAGTTGTTTATATAGAAAATAATACATGAATTAATAAATAATATAAGAATAAACTCGTGTTTTGTGGAATCACAACTCTAAACCTACTTTCGCCTCATTCTGTAGTATGCCTTTCTTCCCTTTTCTGTATACTTATTTTTTATTTTTAATTTCTTGAAACGAATTCTTAGATAATTTATCCCAATAGACATATCAAAGGCTTCTGAATACCACTGAAGAGGCATCTCAAAGATTTTGTTAGGGAGTGTTATCATTGGTATTAATTTTTAAATTATCTATAATTTTGGTTTGGATATCTGCCTTTACTGAGAAGTTACTTAGAAGTGCTCTTTAAAATTTCTAAATAATTATTTTGTGGTTGGATGCTGCTGGTTATTTTTTGTTATAAATTTCTAATGCCATTGAATTGTGAAATAACCTCTAGTTTTACAGCTTACTGAGATTTTGTGTTACCTTTATTTTTAAATAATTCTTGGGTGGTTAAAAATGAATAGTTTATGTTGTGTACAACTTCATATAGAGTGATTTGATTAAGCTTGTGAATTGTGAAATTCAGCTCTCCACTTCTATATAGGAACACAATAATTTGTAAAGAGGTTACTGTTAATCCAACCTACTGCTTCTATGAATTTGTCAGTTTCTGCTTGGTTTTCTAACAATTTTACTTTATATGTTTGCAATTATGTTGTTAAGTTCTGTAGTAGGTATTTGGTGGATTTTAATTTTGTTAATATGAAAATTTCTTGTGTGTCAATGTTTCAGCCCACTGAGTTTCACTGCACCTGCAATTACAATACTATTATGATTCCCTATACTATTATGATGCGGTTTTCTTTTGAGGAGGACAGATGAAGGAATAGTACCTACCATTTGTTGGGTTTAATCTTTCTCCAACACCTTATTTTTAAACTTCTAAGCTATTATTTTAATGGGATTCCTACAAAAAGCATACAAATAGGTTTTATTGTTTGGTTTGCTTAGTCTTTCATGAACAATCTAGGAGTTTCTGTGTGATGAATTTAACCCAAATATATTTGTTGCGGTTATTGATACATTGGACTTATTCTTACTATCTTATTTTATGTTCTCTTAGTTTCTTTTTTTCTTTATTTATTTTATTGAATATATAATGTTTTGGTTACATTTTTTCCCTCTATAGATAGTTTTTTGAAATATAAGCATGCAACTTACATTTTTCTAGTAGGTCCTTTTAATTACTGACATACGTTTAAATACATATACACACTAACATCTAGAATTATTCTCAATGGGTGTAATCTGTCACTGAGTTCAATTGTCTAAACTTGTTACCATGGGGCTGTGGTCCTGGTCTTTTGCATGTTATGGAATAGTAATAGTTCCGAAAAATTAATTGTGGACCTATACAGGGTTATCGAATTTTATTTTGTTAAATAAGGACATTAAAGAAAACAATAACAACCCTCTTTGTCACCTCCCATTGCCACCATTCATAACACATAAAATATTTTAATGTCAATAAATTAAGGAGGACATAATAAAGGCTAATTTGAAAAAAATTGAATAAATACTTTATGTATCTACCGTTAGAGAAAATTCCATGTTTTTCTCATTTCACTGTGGATCTATGAAAACCCCATCATGGCTGACACTGACATGACATGAAGCCTGGCGTTTGGGACGCAGAGGGTCACAGCTAGTCTTCTCCAGCCTCCCTTCCCCTTCCCCTTCTCCACGCCCTGCTGTTTTGCTTCTCGAATATTCCAAACGCTCTCCTTGCTTGTTGCCATCCTTCCCCCTCTCTCTCCCTTCCTTTGATCCTTTCTTGCCTCTGTGTACTTGCAAATACTTTTCAACCTCTTTCTGGGTTGCACATTCCCTTGCTGTCAGACAAAGAGATGACATTTTCTCAGAGGGGTAGAGTTGGGAAGAATTTGCATAATTCAAAACTAACATAATTAAAGATTCATCTTCCCTCAGACCTGACGAAACCGTTGCTGAGGGTGCATACTTCCGCTTACCAGCTCAGGTGGTAGTGGTGTCAACACTGCTGACAATTCCTCGGCATTACAGCCCCGAAAAGGCAACAGTTCCTGGTGAATTAACCAACGGTTTGGCAACTGCATAATCTCACATTTACTGCATAGGTTGGGACTTCATTAATCTCTTTATATCACACACAGACTTTCAGATTGATTCCATGTGGCATAACATGCAGTTGCCCTTGATCATACTCCCATCCCTAATTTCTCAGTACTGCTTAATTGTATCTGTGTTACAATTGCTATAGTTGCAGCCGGAAGCTTCCCTCATTCTCTTCCAGAAGCGGGGATGCTGTTCCGAGTGGGTGGAGTCTCAGCCTGGATTGGGCGGAGAGAATGTTTAGCGAGGAAGAGTCCCGTGCCTGAAGGGGAGGGTGGGCACTACGTCCAGCTTTCCTGGGACAGCCCTGATGAGCTACCTTCGCCACCACGTGGTCAGCCCCCTCAGGACTCAGGAGCCGCAGGACCCCTCGTGGGGACCGCACTCTTTGTGCATCCTGTTTCCAGGTGGCAGACTTTCCAGCACAGGGCCTGCCACATCTTTTGGTCCCTTCTGGGTCACTGCACCTGAGAGTCTAAGTTAGGGACGCTCTGTCCCAGATCCTACCATCCAAGATTCAGGGCAGGGGTGCGGAGCAACTTTTCCAGTGCGGCGTGTACCTGCGCACGAGGTGGTCAGCGATTCCAGCTGCTCCCCCTCCTATTAATAACGGCGTGCTCTCTTTTCTCCTGGTGATTTGAGTGTACAGCTCCCTGTAGAGGGGAGGGAGGCTTGAGCGTAGATTCACAGCCCTCTCCCCAACAAGCACATCCCAGTGTTGGGTGGTTGCGTTTAAGGCGGCGCATCCCTTCCCCATCGTTCGGGTGAAACTCCCGGAGCTCCGGGTCGTGTCTTATTTATGTTTTAGGCTCAGTGCCAGCAGACCCCGACGCTCAATATCTCTGATTAAGTGAAACTGCCTTCTCCTTAAACCATTACCTCTAAATAGATGTGTTCATTCTTGCTAAATGAAATATCTTCTTGACCGTGTATGAAGTGTCATTTTTCCCCTCCGTGTGCATGGGGACCATCTGGCAAATGCCACTTACTGTGTCTCTTCTGGTACCTGAAGGCAGATATTGTTATCTTGAAATTCTATTTCTCGGGATTAAAAAGCCACAATACATCCAATATCGCCCCACTGTGCTCCTGGGATCCAACAATGGAATCATTATCTCCCTTGGATCTTCTCCAATTTTTTTCTCATCCTGCTATCAATGTGGAGGCCGGAAATGTGAGCCTGGCCCCGAGGAAGGGCTCCTCACTGACCCTTCCACGTCCTTGTCCCTCGCTCGCCCCACCCCATCTGCACCCTGCACACGCCTCTCATTCACTCCGTTTTCTTCCATTGCGGTCCCTGCAGGCTTCATTCTCTTCCTATGTCTTCATGGGTCATCGACCCTCTTGTACCTGTGGCTTTTCTTTGTTTTCGCTTACAGTCTGATATCTTTTACATAAAGCCTATTAAGCTGCAGCCTTGATTTTGTGGTTTGTTGAATGCAAAGTCAACTTGACAAATTATATTGTGGATGTTCAGCAAGTCAGCCCAGGTCTTCATAAACTGTGTTGATTGCTGCTAGCCATCAGCTCACTGTTGCTTGCTCCTAGCAATCAGTTCACTGTTGCTTGCTCATGTAAACTTTAGTGTTCTGTGGATATTTTGTAATGTACAGTACATGACTTAGGACAGTTTTGTATATATAAAGTTTGCCAACAGCGCAGGTATGTTACTGTACTCAATTTCTTTTTTATTTTTATTTATTTTTTATTTATTTTTATTTTCTTCTTTCTGAAGCTGGAAACGGGGAGAGACAGTCAGACAGACTCCCGCATGCGCCCGACCGGGATCCACGCGGCATGCCCACCAGGGGCGACGCTCTGCCCACCAGGGGGCGATGCTCTGCCCCTCCAGGGCGTCACTCTGCCGCGACCAGAGCCACTCTAGCGCCTAGGGCAGAGGCCAAGGAGCCATCCCCAGCGCCCGGGCCATCTTTGCTCCAATGGAGCCTTGGCTGCGGGAGGGGAAGAGAGAGACAGAGAGGAAGGAGGGGGTGGGGGTGGAGAAGCAAATGGGCGCTTCTCCTATGTGCCCTGGCCGGGAATCGAACCTGGTTCCCCCACACGCCAGGCCGACGCTCTACCGCTGAGCCAACCGGCCAGGGCCTGTACTCAATTTCTTTAAGATGGTGGGACGCACAGCCAGGCTGGCTGCCGGCTGCTTGGTCTGGGCTTGCACCACGAGCTCCTGTTCTGCCTCTGTTCTTCTAGTCATAGCATTTGTAGTTTTGCCTTTCCCTACCCGGGGTTGACCTCTTGCCCTCCCTGACCCCTTGGATGCCAACCCCAGGTAGTGGCGTGTGGGCTAGCGCCCTAAGGAAGCAGCTACAATATCCCACCTCTCTTAACAAAGGGACGACTTGGACACCCTTTATGACCTCTGCAAACCGTAGCAGCCCAGGGCCTCTAGGCTGGAGAACTTGGGTCTTATTCAACCACATTCTTTTTTATTTTTGTTTACCGAATTGCAAGTTTTATTCAACATTTGTTAAAAGCTTCAAAGAGCCAACTTGCTATTGCATGAAAGGTGACCTCTGTTTTAATTTTTGTCCAGTCTATCATGGCTTCTTTTGTCCAGGCCACTCCTGCTCCCAGAATATTCTAACCGTATACAACAGGTGGCACTGTGCTGAGTCAGCTCACAGTCTCGTTTTCACCCATCCAGGTACTAACCAGGCCTGACCCTGTTTAGCTTCCGAGATCTGACGAGATCGGGCGTGTTCAGGGTGGTATGGCCGTAGACTACAGTCTCGTTTTCACCCCTCACCTTGAACCCGTCCGTGGACCGCCTTTCACCCCACATGTGACTGGCACTCCGGCCACCCTTCTGGCTCAGCTTTGGTTTCTGCCTTTTTTTTTATTATTTATTTGCTTTTGCAAGGACTTATCTTCCTGTGTCTGAGCTGGGCTTCTTCTGACAAGGATCTGGACCTGCTCCCATGTTGCTTGGGAAAGTCTTCTCTGGGAATGAACATTGTCCAAGTCTTCACAGCCTTTTACTGACTTGATCACTATATTTTCACCTCGTCTTTCCCAGTTCTTCTGGTGACGTCTCAGATTTCTTCGGCCTCTCAACTTCATTTTCATTCGATTGTCTCTGGGTCATTTAATTTATGAGCCGGAAGAGACCTCAGGGCTTGCCTAGCCCACGCCCTTCATTTTTTCATGCAGGAACTAAATGGAAATGGCTCGCTCTAAGAGTGTTGTCAGCTAGAAGAGAGCTGTCCTTGGGCTTGGAATCTCCTGATGTATTTACTTAGTTATTTTTTAGTGGTTGTCCTTCCATTTAACCAATAGTCCCAACATTTTCTGCTAAAAAAAAAAAAAAAAAAAAAGTTCTGTGATTAAATTGATGTAGGCAGCCATGGGTTAACCAAATGTCACTAGGTCTCTTTGCTGCAAGAGTATTCTGAGCCTTTAAGATGGAGACCCATAATGTGTAACTCCGAGGTGGGTGGGGGTATACTATAGTCAACAATTTCTTTATTCCCCACTTATCTGACAATATATTCTATATCCATCCAGAATTATGCTGGATAGTGTGCTCTAGAATAGTTGGTAGATGTGACATTTTTTATTTCTTCAAGGACAGAAGTCTGGATATTTATGGGTAATCAAGTACTCCTCACATATACATTTTCCCCCTCCTTTGCCCACCAAGAATTCTTTTTAATAGTAGACTAATTGATTATTGAATCATCTTTCCTTGATGAGGTCGAAGTGCAAGATGCTCAAAAGGAGATGGTTTGGCCCTAGCCAGGTAGTCCGGTTGCTTAGAGCAACCTTGATACGTCAAGGTTGTGAGTTCGTTCTCTAGTCAGGGCATGTACAAGAATTAATCAATGACTGCACAAATAATGGAGTAACAACTCAGTGTTTCTCTTTCTCTTTCCTTTCCTCTCTAAAAAAAAATCATTATATTAAAAAACAAAAATAAAAAGGAAAAGATGACAATTTCATTCAGGTTTGCGTTTCACCCCCGTAGGGGAATGCACGGGCTTTTTGGCATTCTGCTTTGTGTTTAAGTTGGGTCCCTTTTGGTCACATCGTTAGATTTGGCTTGTAAATGTCAAGGTTAAATGGAAATGAAACCAACCAGTTCTAGGAAAGCCAAGAGGCAAATGCTGGTTGTTAATCCGAGTCCATTCTCAGGGCATTAGCCTTCCTAGCCATTAGCTCTCAGACACTGTTATTAGCACATAGACACCCAACCACCCATGTGCATCAGCCAAATTAGATGTGTTGATTAGTCTTTAATAATAAATGTGATACGTTTATATATCAAAACAAGATGGTTTTAGTTTTACAGGAGAGCATTTGCTGTGTGTGTGTGTGTGTGTGTGTGTGTGATAGAGAGTGAGCAAGAGGCAAAAGAGATGTGATAAATTACCATAAAAATCTTTATTTTGCAATTTAAAAAGAAAAAGCCATCTCTGGCAAAAATCTATTTTCCCCTATCAGTCATGGTATTATAAGGAGGTTACTTAAAACATTACTGTGACTACCATGTGAAATTTCTAGTAAGTGTGAAATCAGTTAAGAAGTCAAATAAATCGAACATTACAATGGCCAGGCAGGACACTGTAGTATAGCGGTGAGTGTCACCATTCAGCTCCGTGTCACTCATAACAAAAAGTGTGATTCGAGCTGGAACCATGTCACTTTAAGGAACACTCCCATTTTGTAAGGAGGCGTCTTTAATGGAACTAATAAATTGTTTATCACCTTTCAAAATCCAGCGGCACATACGAGTGATCACTGGGCGGAGGAGGGAGTCGTTACAAAGGGCTTTGTAAGATGGCGGGATTATGTTTTGTCTTTTATAAAATTCATGAAACAAGGTGAACAAGGTGCAAGATTATCTGCATTTAGAAGACAACACAAATGGCAGTGAAGAGTTTATCTTGAACGTGTAGAGGCGGCTTGGCAGCCGGTGCCCTTAATCTCTTAGGTTAGATGCCTACGGGCCGCCAGGACACGGCTCCTCACACGCCTGCTTCATCTGATACGCACCTTCTAGAGCCCCTGCGAACTTTTAATTTTAAGTGCTTGCTACAGAGAGATGACCAAAGTCCTTACAGTCTAACAGTTGCCATTCTCTGATGTTTCCTCTAATGAAGAAACACGTATACAATCATCAGTGCTCCTTGATCCTTCCACCTTGTTTCAGAAAACCTAGGACACGGGAGCTTGCAGCCTGTCCCGTTGCTTTAGGTGCCACGAAGAAAATTACGACCTGCCAGTATTGATAGGGTGCACCATAGGTTTCAGAGGCTAACGTCTGAGAAAACGTGTATTTTATCATCAGTGAAATATGAGGTCCATAATTTCTAGACCTATGAAGCAAATTTTGTTCTTTGTTGTATCTCCAGTGCTATTTGGGAATTAGCTTGCCACCCTGACAGCATTGTTAGTGATATGGGTAAGAGGGCTTAATTAAAAAAGAATTTTTTTTTTGCAGTTACTCATGTATTTGAATCTTTCTATAACTTATTTAACTTTTCATCTACTTGGGACTTATCTTCTTAATCTAGCCCATAGTAGTCACCCTTGCAAATAGCAGGCATCAGTAAGCATTTCATTTATTCATATGTTCATCTATTCGGTAAAGGCATGTGTTTATTGAGTGCCTACTCTATGCCGGGTCCTGTGCCAGGTAGAAGGAAGCCGGTGAGCATGGCACAGGCTCTTGTAAAGAGTTACAAGGATCTCACTCAGCAGTGGGGGAAGCGGACAAACACGCCATCACAATGCAGAGTGTGAAGTGATGTGATGGAGAGGCCCTGGGTGCGTGGGAGCACAGGGCGGGCCACCTAATTGAGACTTGAGTCAAGGAAGGCGTCCTGGAGGCAGTGAGCTGAGCCACATTGGCCAGGGGGTGGTGTCAGCCTTCCGAGCGGAAGCACGGCAGGTGCACAGGTGAGACATAAGGAGAACAGGGAGAGTTTAAAGAAACTGAAGGAGGTTCAGCAAGGGTGCAGCACAGATTTGAAAGGGGGATCGGGAGATGAGGTGGGAGATTGGGCTTGTAAATGAGGATCAGGTCACGAAGATCTTAGTTTATTAGAATACCTTGATAATGTATTCCGTCCTCTGTCTTGTCAGTGAGTTAATCAGCAAGCATTTAGCCTCGTTTATCTAAGTAGAAAAAGAAAGAATTGTGATCCTGAATGCTTACATAACGCCGACACTGTTCCAAGTGTTCTGTGTCAATCAAGCCATTTAATAATCACCACAACCCGTAAGGCGGGCACTTCCTGCAGTCCCACCTTTCAGACAGGAAGACTGAGGAACAGAGTGGTTTGAGTTAAGTTGCCTGAAATCTTACACCTGCTAAGCGGATTCGAACCCACACAGTTTGCCTCCACAATCAGTTAACAGCCCTCTGCAGTTTCTCTGATGATCTGTGATAGCCACTGCACTCATGCCAACTGTGCCCGTTGGTGGCTTGCTGGTGTGATGATGCACGGGAGGCCCCCTTCTTACCACGCCGGGGTGCAACAGGGCGCTGATTCTAAACGGAAGGAGTAAAGAAAGCCGCCCTGTCCAATAAACAACGTGGTCGTACTCACACAGGAAGGACCCGCCAGCCCAGGACCCGCCCCCAAACTTGGCCTCCGTGGCTGAAGAGCCCATAATGTTCATACTGCGTAGACCTCAGAGCCACTGTTTTTTCTTGATCTTGATTTCAATGGAAAGAACTTCCACTCAAGACAGCCTGTTTCAGTAGGTCTGGGTGGGAGATGGGCTGGAGAGAGAAAGGTCTTGTGATTAATTTAGAGACAGAGGAACATTATTTTCCTTGGCGACATTTTTCTCTGTGAGTGATGTGTTATTTGATCTTTTCTTTTCTGTTTTTCCTGAGGGAAGGGGACGTCTGTCCATTTTTTCCTTCATTCCTATTTTTTAGACATTTTCTCAGAAAGCACATCTTTAAAAGAATGTCAGTCTATAATAAGTTAGCTGAGATGTTCATGCAAATATCCTGCAATCCTTGTTAGGTGGGAATAAATATTAGAAAAAGCAATACAAGAAAGTTTCTAGTTTTACAAGTGTGAGGGATGGATTTCCTTTTCCTATCACTAAATATTCTGACAGTGACCAGGGAGGTTGCCTGATTCTTGTCCAGGGACCCTGGGCGGTGGTCCAGAGCAAGGTGGAAACCTTTATATACAAATGATTTAGTGACAAAAGGAGTGTTGGGAGTAAATGAAAAATAATTTCTAAACCGACCTCCCTAATTTGTTATCAGCTTCCCTGGCTAATTTTATTTTGCACGTGTCTTCGCCTGCATTGACTTTGAGGGAAGCTTTTCCTTCTTTGAGGCCGAGCCAGCCGGTAGCTCTAAGTACTCTAGCCGTGTCTTGCGGTTCTCTGACATGCTCTGCGTCTCATGAAGAGGCAGGGTGCAGACTTCCCTTCGGAAGAACTGGCTAAACACGCAGTCATTTTAAAAGGGACCATCTTTTTCCTTTGCGGATAAAGTGTAACTTATGTTTTTCAAAGTGTTTTTACAAACAGGTTTGCCAATTGGACTTTACAAGTGGTTCCTGAACTCCTGCGGGCTGGCATCAAACTCAGGGGTAAAGAAAGGCAACACAGAAGACACGTAATCTAGCCGATTTCCTACTGAGGCTTGCGAGCTATTTCTTACCTCTAGTGTCTTTGCTGCCACTAGTAAAGGGAGGTTAGCTGCCTCGATCCCGTTTCATTGAAAGCTCCTAGGCGCTGGTGGGCTGGAGCTGGCTCACATGGACTCTGGCATATCTTCCCAACTCCTCAGTCCAGTGGTTTTGCAGTGGTGGCTGAAAACTGGCCAAGACAGAAATATTTACACTGGGGAGATTGGCAGTAAGTATTTCACTACCCACTTCTTTTTTCTTCTTTTTGATTTTAGCGAGAGGAGGGGAGGCAGAGACAGACTCCCACATGTGCCCCAATGGGGATCCACCCAGCAAGCCCACTAGGGGGGCGATGCTCTGATCATGTGAGGCTCTTGCTCCCTTGCAACTGAAGCCATTTCTTAGCACTTGAAGCAGAGGCCATGGCACCATCCTCAGCACCCGGGGCCAACGTGCTCCAATCGAGCCATGGCTACAGGAAGGGAGGAGAAGAGATGGGGGAAGGGGAGGCGAAGCAGATAGTTACTTCTCCTGTGTACCCTGCCCGGAAATCAAACCCAGGACATCCACACGTCAGATTAGTGCTCTACCACTGAGCCAACCGGCCAGGGCATACTACCCATTTCTACATGGACAGCTTGGTAAACCTTTATCAGCACATCACTGTTGATTTTAATTTAAAAAATGCAGAATGTATTTTTACAATAAATAATTCTACAACTAAGTGTATTCTTTGCCAAAAGGCAAATAAAGTTAAGTGAATTATCAAGAGCAGCCAATAATGCAGTGTGTGTCTTCCTTCTTAGCCCGACACAGTGGCAGTGGTTGGTGTTTGGCGGAGGCCTGAACGAACCATTCTCCAATATGTAGTCCACTTTTCTTGTCTCCACAGTAGCGTGGACGGGTTGCGTGGGCGGGTTGTGCGCACTATGCAGGCTTTAATCTGTCCTCAGAGCGGAGCTCTTCTGCCCTTCCTTCCCCCTGGCTAGGCTCTCGTGCCCCAGGCTCTCTCTCCTGCTGACTGTAAAATATGACATTGATTGAATTCTCGGTGCATCTCTAACATTCCAAACTCCTGAAACAGTGCCCAGGGGACCCTTGCTCTGCTTCTCTGGGCAGAGTCTTTATATGTCAGGGGGGGGGAAATCCAGGATATTGTTTACAGAACATAACATCTTTTAGGTTCACAGAGTGAAAACTTCCACTGGCTCCCGCCCTGAGGGGGCCTCGAGGAAGGGTCGCTGTCAGTCCTATTTCCCGGCGACGGAGAGCCACTTTAAGCTTTGATTTCATGGGGACCTCGGAGTCCGGAAGCCCCAGGCCTGGGCGGGAAGCTGGACGACCTCTGAAAAGAGGTCAGAAGAAGTTCCCCTTGATGTAAGTGGCTTGCTCATTCGGTGGCTTGCCAGCGCTTTTGACTCCAGACTGTGAACCACGAACTTCGTGTAGATCTTTCTCCTTCCCCCTCCTACTTATTGATCTTCATCCGCCACTCTTTTCTCTTGGTCTTTGAGGAAAGTCAGTAGTATGAAGAAGGAGGCAGCACCGCGTAGCTGAAAAAGCAAAGATTTGATGTCAGGTAGACCTGCGTGGCTCCACCACTTACCAGCTGCATGACCCCAGGGCAAGAATTTTTTTTCTTTCTGAAAAATGGAAAACGGAGCTAATAATACCTCTTCTTTAAGGTTGTTCTGAAATGAAAATGACGTGTAAAATGATGAGCCCCCTGCGCCTGGCACACAGCAAGGACTCAATGAATGGTCGTGCCCTCTAGTGGGGGTTCCCTGTAATAGCAACAGTAAATATAGCATATTGGCAATATTTATACTCACTCTTCAGCAACGTACATGCATTGATTTCGTTTTTATCTTCACAAAAACCCTCTGTAGTTTAGGAGATTAAATTTAACCTTCTCGATGAGGCTTTTATTGATAATTTTATTTCAGGTTATCCCACCTACCCATCACGGTACATCCCAATGCCCCCGGAAATTTTCTCTGCACCCCCGTACCGTTGCCCCGAGTTTTACTCTTTGTCAGTTACACATTTATTGCTGTCTCCGTTTGTTAACATGTAATAAACTTTGTTTTGATCTGAACCGTGCCTCCAGTGCTTGGCATGTCATAAATAATTAATAAAACACAGTTTAAGCTGTGAGTGAGGGAAGTACTCATGCTCCCTTCATTTTGTCTCAGGAGGAAGCACAGACGTAAGTATGTTACAGGAATGGTCTGAGGCTATGGAGCTCGTAGGAGTGGAATTCAGATGATTGGACTCTCGAATCCGTCTTTAATTACTATCTCACCCAGGCTTGTGTTCCAGGGGGTGAAGTTCTTCTAGAAAGCCAATGTGTTTCTCAAAGTCTTTGTTAAGTTGTATTATTAGCCTAGCACTGTATTAGGGGATATGAAATCGAGATAAGAAGCTTCATTCAAAGACGTTTGTTTTGTTAAGACCTCACAATCCTAACAGGGAGAAGGCGTCCACCATGAAGTGGAGAATCGTGTGGAAGCATGCTCGGTCGAGTGCCCCAGGTTGAAGCGTCGTGTGTGGCTCAGTAGGCTAGCCGGGAGGGACCAGCTGACCAAGAAACACTTTTGCTATATTAGAAGCTTTGGCATTGTTCTCTGTGTCAGTGGTATAACTGATGTTCTGTGAAAAATCTTTATAATCATAGCTAACATACTGCATCATAATTAATTCTGCATATGTCTGCATTTCTCATTAATCATGAGCTACTTAAGAGTGGAGGACCATCACTTACCTAGCCCTCTGAATATATTCAAAGTGCCTAATGAAGGTGGCCTACAGCAATTAGGAAGTATTGGATGTTTGTTGGGTAAATGAACAAATGAACTGAAGAGGATTTGGAAACAAGCACAGCCTTGGCTTTCGTGCCCACCGTTGCCTTCTCTCTGATGAAACGCAGCCGAGAGAAACCGGGGTCACCGGTACACTTTCCCAGTCAGGAGAATCCCCAGGGGCTTTCTTTTTTTTTTTTTTTCCAGGGACAGAGAGAGAGAGTCAGAGAGAGGAATAGATTGGGACAGACAGACAGGAAGGGAGAGAGATGAGAAGCATCAATCATTAGTTTTTCGTTGGGACACTTTAGTTGTTCATTGACTGCTTTCTCATATGTGCCTTGACCGCGAGCCTTCAGCAGACCAAGTGACCCCTTGCTCGAGCCAGCGACCTTGGGTCCAAGCTGGTGAGCTTTGCTCAAACCAGATGAGCCCACACTCAAGCTGGCGACCTCGGGGTCTCAAACTTGGGTCCTCCGCATCCCAGTCCGACGCTCTACCCAGTGCACCACCTCCTGGTCAGCTCCCAGGGGCTTTATAATGCGCCTTTTTCTTTTGACTTTTCCTGGAAAATCACTTCCTTTTTCCTTTTCAGTTCAGTCTTGGATTTCTAAACAAAAACCATGGCTGCAATTGATATACTCTATCAGTTTATCCCAGTTTGTCTGAATCTTTCCCAGTTTTGGCACTGAAATCCCCACATCCTGGGAGGACCCTCAGTTGCATGCATATCAGGACAGTTGGTCCTTATTTCCATACTTGTTTGAGCAGAATGCGCTGTGCTACCTCCCAGAGTTTTAAACTAATGGGTAAGGTCTTGTTAGTTCCTGTGTCCAGAGCCAGGGCAGTTTTGTTGTGCTGGGTCCTGGGGAAGAAATAGTAAGCAGGGGAAGGGTGACCATCTGCAGACACTCTGGCAACTAGACAACTATGGTTCTGTCCTGTGTTAGTAACTGCTGAGCCTCTGACAATGTCACAGAGCCCCAGCAGGACGGGGGCCATTGACTGTTTTAGTCAATTTGCTGAATTCCTTCAACTGAGGTCGATGTTAAAGGACGTTCTTATATACTACAGTTAGGTTGGTCTGTAAACAGCTACGTACGGAATGAAAAGAAATAATTTGCAATGGTAGAGCTTTGCTTTCTCTTTGCGTGCATAGTCTATTGTCCCTGAGTGTTTCAAGAGCAAGACGGTACCTGCTGACTTCCGTTCACCTTGGCTACCTGGAATGCAATCGCTGGTAACCACAGGCTTCTGAGTAGCCAAAGAGGGGACACCAGCTGAATATACTAAGTTCACTGAATTTAGGTAATTGGAAAGTTCCTCAGGCCCTCACTCCTGGCCTAGAGATGGTTCTAACCACAATTTAAAGAACTATGCTGTCTCTTTCCAAGCTCTGGGCAATTGGAGATGGGCAGTGTGCATGCCACTGGGAGGCCATCAACGGGAGAGGTGCCCGCGCACCCGAAGGGCCCAAAGGGGATTGAAAAGCCATAATATCCAGTCCTAGAACAGTCCGTGGTCTGGGGTTATGCAGTTTGGAGGCACACAGTGGCATCCCCTCTGATAAAATCTGAGAGCGTCAGGGTGATGATAATGCCAACAGTGGTCGCACAGAAATGGAGCTCTGGTGAGCAGATTCTCTAGAGTCTCCAGATTCTCTAGACTCTAAGGCCAGATGTGGACTCTTCACCCCGGAAGGCCTCTTGGGGCCAGCTGACCGAGCCTCCCCAATAGGTGCTCTGACCTGGGGCTTTTTACTTCTTCAAAATTTAGTGGCACCTATAAAAGAAGTGGCGTGAATCTCAGAGAAGATAGGAGTAGGACACTCAAGAAAATGAGGTGAAACTCAATCCTTTAACCCAGTAACGGATCATGATCTGTAGCCACTAAGCCGCATAGAAGTGTCTCTTCCCTGCCCCCCTCCCCCCGGCCCAAAGAACAGCAGTCCAGTGTTAATGCTTTCTGACTTGGAAAGTAATAATTTGTGGATGTTATGGCCCTGGGAAATGTGGATGCAGCTGTGCCACCCAGCTCATTTAGGCAGGAGCATGTGGGACATGATGTGGCCAAGTGCCCCAGGCAGACTGCAGTCACAGCTTAGAGATACGGATTAAATTGTGGGTCTGGTTATAGGCAATCATTTCCCAAGGTCTGATGTCGGATCTGATTGCACTCAGTGGGATGGGGGGCTGGGCTCCAGGCTTCCGGGAGAGAGTCCTCATCCTGGAGCCCCGCCCCGTCTCCATGGTGTTTCCCCCTTTGAGTCCTCTGTGATGTCCTGTCTTGACTTTCCATCTGGAAAACTTACCCAGTATTAGGACCCAGCTCCTCTTTGGAGCTTTATCCAAGTTGGCATGTACTTGATCTGTTTGGATATCTGTTCCTTCCATTAGATAAAGGGCTAGCACTTTTTTTTTTTTTTGAAAGGGCTAGACAGTAAATATTTTAAGGTTTTGGTTCATCGGGTCTCTGTCACACCTACTGAACGGGGCCATTGTGGTGCATAAGCAGCGCTGGAGAATACGTCAACGAATGAGTGTGGTTGTTTGCCAATGAAACTATTTATGGACCCTGAAATTTGAATTTTATATAACTTTCATGTGCCATACCATATTCTTCTTGTGAGTTTCTTTTACCACTTAAATATGCAAAAATTATTCTTGCATCCTTAGGCCATACAGAAACAGGTAGCAGGACAGGGTTCGGCTAGAGGTTGTCGTTTGCTGTGCTCTCTTTCTGTTGCTATGTAACAAATCACCCCAAACTTAGCAGCCGGAAAATCACACATATTTATTATTTCAGTTCCTGTGGGTCAGGAGGTCAGGCACAGCTTAGATGGGTTTTAGACTAGTCTCAAAAACTACAATCAAGGTGTTAACCAGGCTGTGCTGTCACCTGGGGGCTTGACTAGTCAAGAATCTACTTCGGAGCTCATTTAAGTTGTTGGAAGAATTCATTTCTTAGGGTTGTAGGACTGATGGCTCCCACTTTACTGTCAACTATGGTTCCTTGCTGTGTGAGTTTCCATAACGTGGCTGCCCAAGCCGGCAGGAAGAAGTCTTATGCAATGTAATCTCATCAGAGGGAGTGATTGTCATATTGTATTGATTAGAAGTAAGTCACAAATCCTGCCTGCATTCAAGGGCAGGAGATTATACAATATGTAATGTAGTATACAATATATATAGTATATAGTATATGTAATATAATATAATATACACATAATATACAAAGTACTATATATAAATACATAACAGAAGCGTCTTCAGCACTGAGCTCAGGGTCCAGCACCGAACGGGTGCCCCGTAAATGGTGACTGAAAGAACGCATGGATGGTTGCTTACACATAATCAAATAGTAGCATGGAGTCCTTGTAAAGCTTCAGAAAAATAGTCATAACGTTGCAATCCTTCCTGGTTCAGGGCTGTCAGTAACGTTAAGACATGTTTGTGGGAAGTGGGACTGTGAGCTAAATTTGTCCCACTTTCTTGGATTTGGGGTCACAGCTAGATTGAGTTGATCAGTTATCAAGAAAACTTCCCACATGATGAATACGGCATTGTTGAAACCAAACTCCAGTCAATCAGCATAAGATCAGGATGGAAATAGCTCTGAACAGGGTGCTGGCGTGGTGGGAACTCCCCAAAAGCAGTTTTCCAAGACAAGCCAAATGTAGCTTTTCTGGCATTTATATCCCTGAATGAATATAGCCACAAACAAGGAGAAGTTTTGTTTAAATAAAGATGACACACTTTTAAGCAATAATAGGAAGTAAGAGAGAGCTAGAATGTGAAGCCGCTAGGCAAAAAACCCCACAACAACAACAAACCGAAATAGGTGTGAACACAACTGTGGGCAAAAGCTTCCCAACTGCCAGACTTTCCCTGAAGCCTCAGTTACTAAGAATGTTCTAATCAAAACACGTGGAACCCCAGTCTGAACACCTGTTTCATTTGCCAGCTTTCCCCAGACACCTACATCGATTGCCCTTTATTGCAGTTTTCTCTGTGTTGTTCGTCTAATTACCTATGTATCTCTCCCACTTTTGTTTATGGTTCCGCCAATTGTTTTTCCCTCCCCCGTTCAGAGGATGGGGGGGGGGGCGGGAGCTGCCTTTTAGGCAGTTTATTTTGTACCCTGAACCGAGCAGATGGTTTCTCTCAATGCACATCTGGCTGTGGACTATTAAGGAGCTCCAACTATTAAAGAGCCGACAATACAGCAAGCCTTGCGTTTCCTTGTCTTTCTGGGAAATAACCCCTTTTATTGAAATGAAGAAAAATCTTCTTTTCATCGACCAGTCATAAAAGCCAGAGCCTGAATTTTTGGACACAGATAGCCCAATGGCCTTTGGTCAGCTTGGATGTGAGTGGTTCTGGGTCATCATTTTGCCAGTTCTGTCCTAAGCATCACCGCCCCCAACCCAAGGGAGCCGAGAGTCGGCACCCACGAGGCAGAGGGGGCGTCTGGCGTGTGGTGTGGGTTCCGGTCTCGAAACGCTCAGTTTCTCTAGGTGCCTTTTTCGCATTTGTTCTTTGGGATGACTGAGCTAGGATCCTCTTTAAGACTTCTTCATCTGCAAACCCTGGAACTCAAGGGTTATCAGAATTCACAAAAGAAATCGGCGACTTCTGACGATGCTTAGATTTGTTCTTGTTCATTTTGAAAATTTATTATTTTTGCCTTAATGAAATGTACGCAGAACTAAAATGCCTTTATTGATGAAATTCATACAGGGAGATACCTTCGTTATAAACCTCTAGCCAAGGTCACCGAAAAAGCGTGCCTTGTCAGTGAGGTTTTTGATAAGATGATGTTACTTGAGAATCTCATTATTGTATAATAGTAGACCGGATTGTCCCGTGCTAGACTGGGGGGGGGGGATGAATAACACACAGACTCCCCCCCCCCCCAGCTTTAAATCCATCCTCCACACTGTTGCTATGGATACCGATGAAACATGCAAGATGTTTCTTGTCACTCTCCTGTTTAAAACTCGGCCGTGTGGTCCTTGTTTCCACCTCTTGACTCCACAGACATCCACTGAGCGTTCACCGTTGGGACTGGCTGGGGCTACAGGACGCATGAGGCCGATGAGGCGTCTGCCGCCCTGGCGCGAGCTTAGCTAGCGGGAGAATTCCGCTAACAAGCAGGTCACCACCGGCTGAGCGAGAGCTTTCAGCTTGCGGTAAAGGCTTGAAAGAAATAGAGTGATATGTGAGATGGTTAAGCCCAGCCTTACTTTACAGATGTGGCCAGGACATGCTCTCTGGGGAGGTGCCACTTAAACTGACACTCGTGTGACAACGCGGAGGAAACAGAAGGCAATGTGAGTGGGGCCACCAGGCGTGGAGGACCCGCGGTGGGACGTATCGAGACATGTTTAAAGGAAAACCAAACACGAAAGCCGTAAAACCCGTTTCCAGAGCTTGGTCAGGAAGAAGGAGAGTAATCTGAGAAAGGTCAGACAGGGAGGCTGGGGCGGGGCCAGGGAAGGACTCACAGACCGAGCCCCCTTTTCCTCACTGCAAGGGGAAGCCCCCGTAAGGCTTTCGGGGGGGCCCACGGCACGGCCTGGCTTACGTTGTAGGAGGATTGTTCTGGAAGCTCTGTGGCTAACAGTCGCGTGTGCATGCGGGTTGGATGGCAGCAGGGAGGGCAGTTAGGAGATGACGGAAGTAGATCGGTTAGAGATTTTGGAGGCTCGGGCTTAGGGTGGGAAAGGGGAGACAGACAGAGTTTGCGATACCGTTAACAGGACTTGTTGAAAGACGGAAGAAGGCAACAGAGGGAAAGAAAAAAATACTGATCAAGGATAATTCTTTAAGTGTTTGGCTCGAGGAATGGTAGAAATTGGAGGCATTCACTGAGGTGGGAAAATCAGGGAATAAAAAGGTTTGGGAGAAAAGGCAGATCAGAGAATTCTGGCCTGACCAGCTGGTGGCACAGTGGATAGAGCGTCAGAGTGGGACACAGAGGACCCCCCGGTTCGAAACCCCACGGTTGGTGGCTTGAGCATGAGCTCCCTTCCAGCTCCCTGTTCTTGTGTTCTGTGTTGGATTTCCATTGGCTACATAATAAATTGCCGCAGAGTTCCTTAGAGCAGTACATGTTATCTCTCAGCTTTTGTGGGCCGGAACCCGTTGCCCAGCAGAGCCCGGTGCGTGAATGAATGAAGGACTCGCACAGGGCCCTGTTGTGAGTCCCCGGGTGGGTCGGCCAGCGAAGTCCCTGACCTCTCCCACGCAGTCACACCCTCCCACAAGCACGAAAGGAAGACAGTGAACTATCGTGTAGGAAGGAAGCATTGTGCAGCCCGATGAACCCTGGGCAGCCTGTTCTTATCAAGATGGTTCAGTGAAAATGTGACTGACTTGGCGGAAGGTGACTTCCCGGAGCATGGAAATGGATTTTGATATCCTCTAACAGATGTGATAAATTTTCTCCAACTTTTGTTTCTAACTTGTCATCCTCATCATGGAGGATCCCACACATTCCCTTCTAAGATTTGGAAAGATTGTGGGAAAATTCCATTGTTTTCATTGTCTCGTAAACGTTTAGCCTCGGAGGAGACGAAAGCCGGTTAGGATGCAACGAAGCAGGGACCTGTGGTGGTATATAGCAGGCAATGCCAACTGCAGCTCTGTCACCTTGGGGACCTTTCTTAACCTTTCTGGACCTCAGTGTTCTCATCTTCATGGGATTCAGAGAGAGAGTTCCAGGCTCCTTAACCCAAGCTAAGTCCCCTTTTCCTCAGATGAAGATTTATTTTATGAGGCAGGGCTGCGGTATCTTTTTTTTTTTTTAGAGCGATTCTGTGTGTGAAGCTGCTGGTGTTTCTAAGGTTCTCCAAAAACGGCAACTTCTTCCATTTCTCATTATAGACTGGAAGGAGTCAAATAACGTTCAAGTAAAGAGAGAGGGAGACGGGCAGGGAAGGCAGGAGGCCTAACTGCATCCCCACGGTCCTGGGGTGGGCAGGATGTGCCCTCCGGCTTGGCTCCGGCTCCGGGCTGAGTGAGGAGACACAGCCTGGGAGACAGCTGCCTTCCTAACCTGGGGAGGGGTTAGCCTTTCTGTCTCTGCTGGGAGGGGCGGGGTCCTGGCCTAGCCGGATTCTCCTGCTATTCACGCAGGCAGTCCCCGAGGGGGTGCTCTATCAGAACCTCCTAGAGCAGAGTAGGCTGAAAGGGGAGCCCTATTTTCACTGTCCTTCTCCACCTAACAGCTCTGAGCAGGGCGCCTGCATGCAGCCGAGCTGGTGTTCGCTCTTGTTTTCTCTCTGTTTCCAGAAGGCGTGGAGCCTTCAGTCTCCTGTTCTTCCAGGGACACGTGTGTCCAGTCCACGGCGGGCAGCCTGGTGTTTTGGCTTTGGTTTCAGGTTGTCTCGCCAGGAATTAGAGAGAGAAGTGGAGGTGCCTTTGGGAACAGGGAGATCAGATCTCTAAGAGGACAGAAGAGGACCCAGGACTAGAAAGGGACAGGGAGGGGTTGGTGGTTTTGTAATTCATGGGGACCCCTGTCCTGGGCCTTCACAGCACCTGGGACAGGAGGTGACCAGGTCCCAGAGGAGGGAGGCGGCGAGGGGCGCAAAGGTTCGGATCAGGTTTGCGAGCTCACAGGGCTGGCTGGGCTCTCCTATCCCGGCCTGGGGGTGAAGCGGGTGCTCTGTGTGCCCTTCTGTGTGCCCTCCACGTGTGCCTGCGACCTTCCGACTGCCAGTCTGTCGGAAGACCCTTTGCCACAGGCGTTTCTCTAAACCCTCGCGGGTCTGCTGTGCTCGGAGTCAGAGCAGCTAAAGCCCCAGGGAGTTAGCACCTTCCGGGGCAGCCCTCTTCCAATGACTCAGGGAGCCAGAGGCCCCTGGCCCTCCATTAGGATAGCTCTGGGTGTATTCTGCAGTGTTTCCCATAACTTGCACGTGGGGTAAGTTCCAGTTGCCCAATCATGTAGTTGCTGTCTGTACCTCCTTGCCTCACTTCCAGCCTCCCATTCAGTGGTGCCTTTGCCTCCTAAAGAAACCACCTGTTCTCACGTTCCTATCCCAGGATCTGCTTCCGGGGAACCCCAAAGGAAGCATCCGAGAGGGCACAGCGGGCCCCTCCTCTCACAAGACCATGGCAAGTGCATGGAACACATCAGGAGGGTGAGAGCTGGCCTAAGACTGAAGGCGTCTTCCTGAATTTTGTGCTGTGAGAGGATGTTGGCACCCTCACACATCTCAGGTGGGCAGAGTGTGGTAGAGGAGGGAAGGATGCCAGGTCCGTGGCTGTCAGCGAAGATGGTCAAAGACCGAAATGGGCCAAGGTAATGGAGCATTCTGTCTATACACATCCTCTCTGCATAGCCCCACTGTTCATGGGCTCGGGCTATTTTTCAGCTCTCTAAGTTGTAGCGCACTGATGCTAGGGACAGGACGATGGTCTACAGAACTGCAGGTCAGTTCTGTCTGCTGGGAGTAAGCGGATCGTTGCGGTACGAACGGACCCATTTTGGATCCTCTGTAAAGTCCCGTCGGCATTTCTTACCTGCCTTGACAGGTGCGGTTCTTTGAAGTCCTCTTTAGACCAGGTCTAACACCTTCCTGGGTCTTTCCTTATTTAGTGAGTTATATAAAGTTTTCATATATGTTCTTTTTATATTTCTATGGATGTCATAATTATACCTTAAAAAATGCATCCTTTAACACGGCGACAATGAAGTTCTCCCCCGTCTGGTGCGAGGGGGGGGTAGGGTCAGGTTTAAGGAAGAGTCTGGGAAAATTCTCAGGAACTCCATTATGCTGTTGACTTCAGGGAGGGAAACAGGGTGACTGGGCGCTGAGGTGGGAGGGGACATGTTTATCTCCGTTCTTTTGTTCTTTTTTTAAAAATTTTATTCATTTTAGAGAGGAGAGAGAAAGGGAGAGAGAGAGACAGAGAGGGAGAGAGAGGAGATAGAGACAGAGAGAGAAGGTGAGGAGGAGCTGGAAGCATCAACTCCCATATGTGCCTTGACCAGGCAAGCCCAGGGTTTCGAACCGGCGAACTCAGCATTTCCAGGTCGACGCTTTATCCACTGTGCCACCACAGGTCAGGCTCCGTTCTTTTGTTTTTTTTAAAAATTTTTGAACCATGATTCATTCAAATGAATTAAACTTGCCAAGAAAAAGCTGAATAAATTAAACCAAACATGAATTTAAAAATTGAATAGAATAAACCTAAGGAAAAAAAAAGCATGATTTAAAAAATATTTATGTAAAAATATAATTTAGTTTCCCCAGCAGCCCCTCTGGGTCACGCCTTCGGAGTGGGGACAGGATGGAGAGTTTGTTTCTTTTGGCTGCTAGCTCTTCTTTTGTGGGTGTCTTTAGACAGATGGCAGGTGTGGAGAGGGATTAGTACACATACCTTGGCAAGGGTAATCTCTGCGGCTATTCCTAGGCATGGCAGATAGGAATTCTCCACAGATTCCGCTGTGCCAGGAACGGTGATTTTGGCATTTCTAAATTATTTTTCCAGTGTGATAGCTTTAAAAAGTTCATTTTTCTAAGAGGTCACACATTAAAACGGCACAAAATTCCAAAAGGCATATTAGTTATAAAGTGAAAGGGAAGGCATTTAAGTAGGTGATGGTTTTCTATTGTAAAAATTCATGCAATTCTGTCTGATTTCACGGCGTGACCGTGCTGCTTCGGGAATAAAGGTGTGCCTCCCTCCTCACCTCGTTCGTGAACACGGGTTGCCCTGGGGAGATGGGTTCTGTCTGTCATGTTTTCTCACACCACCGGGCACAGAGCCCTACAGTTCAGGAGACACTGCCCCACCCCCTGTGGGACAAGCACCGCCAACGTCTGTCTCCACAGAGGGTGGACTATTTTACCTCGATGAGAAGCTAAACGAATTAGCAAAAGCCACACGGGCCTCGCCAGCTGATTGGAAAGAGAAAAAAAAAGTTGTCTTCATTTTATCGCAGTTTAAACAACAATAAATTTTTGAGGTCAAGGTTTAATAGTTGAATAACTTATTCAGCAGTAGGGTTACTTCCTCATTCTGATGAAAAAAAACAAATTTAACTCTAGGTTTAACGAATTACTTGTCAAATGCTTTAAAGGTGTAATGTGTGTATAGAGATGCTTAACTATAACGTGGTGTTGTTTTCGGTTTTGTGTTCTTAGGGGTAGGGATTCCAATTTTCTTTTTGACTAATTAGGTAAAGTAAAGTAATAACATTGATTTTTATTATAGGATGTTACCTACCCAATGAAATGGGCATGGGACTTAAACTAAAATGGTGCACATAGGCTGGACTTTCCCCTAATTCCTATTGAGTAGCGAGGCAACTAAAGTGTTTAACAGATTCTGGACCTTTTAATCTAAGTCACTAGTAATTCACCTTCCTTTCCAAATTTATCCAAATAGCTCCACTTCAAATTGCATGGTTTCCTTTAACGGCATCTTATAGTTCTTTCCCCTATGTAAATGCCACTAGTTCTACGTGTTTCTGGAAAATCATTTATTCATCAGAACAGATGGCTAAAGTTATACCTTAGGTTAGAGCTACACGAAAACACATACATTGATGTAGTTTAAAATTGTGTGTAAGAACGCATCGATTCAGAAATTCTAGCATACCTTTGCATGTAAGTCTCTTTTTGTTTACCTGTAAAATTGAGGTATCAGTTGCTGCCTCACGGATTTGTTGAAAGGATGAATTGATGGCCCTGGCCAGTGGCTCATTAGATAGAGCATTGGCCCTGGTGTTTGGACATCCCTGGTTCTATTCTCAGTCAGGGCACACAGGAGAAGCGACCATCTACTTCTCCCTCCTTTCTTTTCTTCCTATTCCCTTTCCACAGCCAGTGGCTCATTTGGTTCAAACATGGCCCTGGGCACTGAGGATGGTTCCTTTGGAGTGTGACAGCCTCAGGCACTAAAAATAGCTCTATACTCAAGCACTGGCCATAGATAGGGTTGCTGGGAGGATCCCAGTTGAGGCACATGTGGGAGTTTGCCTATCTCCACTCCTCAACTCCCCCCCCCAAAAAAAAGAAAGGATGAAATGACAGATATGTAACATGCTCAGAATATTACCTGGTACAAAATAAGTATAACAAGTATGTGATGATGATGATTAGTGGTGGTAGTAAAATTTTAATTGTACTGATGAAGGACCAGGATGGTGGACTTCTAGAAGACTTCTAGAAGATGGTGATATTTAAGCTGAACTTTAGCCTGACCAGGTGGTGGCGCAGTGGATAAAGCATCAAACTGGGATACGGAGGACCCAGGTTCGAGACCCTGAGGTTGCCAGCTTGAGCACGGGCTCATCTGGTTTGAGCAAAAAGCTCACCAGCTTGGACCCAAGGTCGCTGGCTCAAGCAAGGGGTTACTCGGTCTGCTGAAGGCCCACAGTCAAGGCACATATGAGAGAGCAATCAATGAACAATTAAGGTGTCACAACAAAAAACTGATGATTGATACTTCTCATCTCTCTCTGTTCCTGTCTTTCTGTCCCCATCCCTCTCTCTGACTCTGTAAAATAAATAAATAAATAAATAAAATTATAAGTTGAACTTTAAAGCTGGAGAAAGACAACAGAAGGAGTAAGTGAGGTGGAGGAGAGGAACAAAAGGCCAAGACAGCACAAGGTACTAAGAGTAGATTTGAGGACATAAAGGGACAGAGGGTCGTAGGCTAAGAGTGGGCCAAGCTAAGGCATTTGTAATTTATCCTAAAAATAAAAATTTATCTTAGAAAATCAAGTCATTCAAAGCCTCCCAATGCTACGTGAGATAATCAGGCACTTCCTAACATTTATTCTAAAACAGTAGTACAGCCTGTGCCCAAAGCTAGATGCTCAGGAGAGCTCATGTAGGTGTTGACTATCACATCACAAGTTTAGAAAGCACCTAAATAGAGAATTAGTTAGTTTATGCCCAAATCATGATGATACTTACCTGTTCTTAGTTATTAACGTAAAAAGTTGTGCACGATAGCCTGTTGAGTAGAAAACACAAACGGGTTTTAAAACAGCCGTCTTATGGTCTTGTTTTGTGAGAATTTATATCTATCCGAGGCATGCGCAGGTTAAATGACTTGTTCAAGGCCATGCGGCTAGTAAGCAGCAGAGATGAGGTTTGAACTCGGGTAGTCTGGCTCTCCAATCTGAGCTCTTAACCATTTTCCCCAGTTTCCTCCTAAATTTAATATTCACAATGGTCCTGACAATAGTCAAGCTAGATGTTATTATTTCCCTGTTTTTGGATAAGAAACTCAAGTTTAGGTAAACTGTAGGTCACTCAACTCAAAGTCCTTGTTCCAGGACCTGCAAACAAGTGAAATTCTCTCTTCTCTGCATCGGACCTTGGTTACGTATTTTGATTGCCAGGAGGCAGAGGCCGGTCAAAGGGCTTCATAAACACAACGCCAGGCTACACCGTCCAGTTATTCCCTCCTGGGGCCGGGGTGGGGATGTGTGATCCTCCCATGTCAAATGTTTCCCAGCCCCACAGTTGATCAGTGTGGGGGGCCGGCGAGGGGGACATCGGTGAGGTCTTGCCTGACATCTGTAGTCAAGACCTTGGAGGGACCGGCCGTCCCAGGGGAGAGGCTATACAGCAGCCTCTAAAATTTCCCCCTGAGGTCATCAGTTGAGAGCCCGTGTTGACATCCGGCTAGAACTTACTGGTTGCCTTTCTGGGCTACGTGTAAGCAGGCCAGATTTCTAAACAAAGGGGCTTTTCAGGCAGGAAACTGGCAGATGTTATTTGCTTTCCTCTCTCACTGCAGATGTGTAAGCAGCTCTTTCAGGAAGGGACACAGGGCCTTGGCATTCCCTGCTTTCAAGATCAGCGGCCCCCTTCTAGCGAGTCTATTGTGCCCAGGAGAAGGAGGAACACAATGGTCTCGTCCCTCATTGTGGGCGTTTGGAGGGTTGCCCACAGGAGCCACATGCCTAGTCTTTGATGGGGTCAGGACAGGAGCCCAGGGCGGTGAGCCTCTCCTCTGTGGCTGTTTCCATGACCTCAGTGCCTCTTTTGAACCTTTTGAACATAATTTTGGTGTGATTGCGCACAGTTCTTTTGTTGAAATAGAGTCACCGTGGCCCTGGCTCCAGTCCTCAGCTCTACATTGTTTGGCTTTCAGCGCTGCCTCTCCCTCAAATTTCCTCTATAAAATAAAACCCGTCTCACGGGGTTGCTGTGAGGACTGGTGGCTTACTACGTATAAAGCACATAGTAAGTGCTCAGTAAACACCAGCTCTTGTTAGAACGGGGCAAAGGAACGGACATTTTTTGAACGCACGGGGCTGGGCTGTCATCCTCGACCACGCAGGGCAGTCTTGGGGGTTGGCATGGTGGCTGTGATTTAATTGGCGTTGAGGAATCTGACGTGATGTGAGTGGACGGATATTTATAAAAGTGCATAGCCGGGTCTGTCCACATGGGCTGTGTGGTTTCCACTCCCCCTCTGCCTTTCCTACACTTACAGTTTTAGCAGGTGGTTATCCCAGGGTTTAGCAATAATCCAGATTATGATTCAGTTCCCCAAACCTTACATTAAAAATAGAGTTTAAGAGTTTGAAGGCAGATATGAATTCTTAGGACATGGAGGATGATGTATACCCCAATGGGTGATATAATAAGAAAGATATTGTGGAGCTTGGAAATGCTTTTTAAAGCCTCATTTAAGACCGAACGTGTGCTGAATTATGACGTGTTGACGTCGGACCACTGAGAAAAGATGTTGTGGAAGGTGTGACGGCTGAAGACCCTGCGGACAGAGCAGGTGCGCGGCTGGCTTGGCCGAGGGACCGTGAAGCATGCTCCCTTGGGCAGCACCGGAGGGCTCGAGGTTTTCATTTCTGCACCTTCTCTTATTTCAGGGCTGTGGACGTTTTCGGCTCTGACAACCCTGCTCTTTGTCACAGGGCTGCTGTATAGCATGTGGCTTCGACCTTGGCCTGGGAACTCGCACAGAGGGGCTCCCTGTGAAATTAGGGGGTCCACAGAGAAAAAAAACCTGCCAGCCATTGCCTCAGGGGATGCTTAACTCATCATCGGGGTGGAGGGGCAGAAAACATCACCTGAGGACAAATCTGACAGGGGCAGAGGGTCTGAGAACAGCCCCCCTGCTGGGGCTCCCGCGGGGGGGGGGGGCGCGGGGTGATCTGTTCGCAGCTGGCAGCCAGGGCACCTCGCACCACGGAGGGCCTGTCCCCATGGAGGGCCTGTCCCCACGGCCTGGTGCTGGGATGGTGCTAATCCTGACGTTGCGACAAACCTTACAGCCCATTTCTCCGACAGACTCAAATCCTCGGGTCCCTAAATCCAAGCTCTCACTGGCCGGTTCATTTCTTGTGACCTCAATTATCCTAGTGCCCTGGTCGCTAAGAGAGTCTAGTTCTGTACAAAACAGACGGTGTCTTTCCTCTCATCTCCCATCTCTTCATGGACCCTGTTGAGGAAAACGTGCCTGAGCCCCTCTGGGTGCCTTGTCCGGGGCACTCGGAGCTCCTGGGGTCCTTGTGGGAAGCTGACTGCCCCCCGAGATGCAGTCACTGCAGGAAAGAAGGTAACTGGTAACAGAGTGTCACTGAAAACGGGGAAAGACCAAGCTGGCGCCCGGGGGCACGGAGGGGCAACTGTTTGAACTGAGAATTTACCCAGGGCTCCGGGTTGGGGGCGGGGCGCAGGAAGGGGCGAAGGGCGTGTCCAGGTCACAGTTGCTTTCCCCCAAACCAGCTTGTTGCAGAATCACTTGTCCCATGACCAGTTTATTTAAAATGCGACCCATTTTCCCCTCTTCCCTCCAACTTTCTATTTGGAAAATTTTTCGCCCTCTCATATTCACATTTTTTTCTCCCTGTAATGGAATCATTTCAGAAAATGCGGCAGACACCACGACACCTTAGCCTGACACCCCCACGTGGTTCTCCCAGGAATAAGGACATTCTACCACGTAACCACAAGACCGTTAGCACACCTATATTTTTCCTTTAATGTTTTGCCTACATTTGAGGAAAGTTATTATTATTATTATTATTATTATTATTGGTCATTTTGAGATTTTAAAAAAACAACAATAAAACAAATGCAAGTAAATAACTAGTTTAAAGTGTAACTAAATTTGAAGAAAGGTGACTGAGGAGTTCGAAAGCAAACGAAATAGAGCGCTATGTGTCTAAAAAACCACAAAATAATCCCTTTTTTAGGAAATGCTGGGAACAGGCGTTGAGAGAAATGGTCCAGAAATTCAAGTGACTCCGACGTGGCGGGAGCACAGGTGTGTCTGTAGGAAGGGTGGGTTGCAGAGGTCTGGGGAGGGGGAGGTCAAGGGGACCCTTGGACGCCCTTTCGAGGGATCTGACTTTATCTCGAAGGCCATGGTGACAGGACGGAACCAGTTTAAATTCCTACTTTGGAGAGACGCTCTCGTCTCTCAGGACAGATGGGCTGAGAGGGTCCGGGGACGGCAGGGTGGCCAGGCAGGGGGCTTTAGGAATAGCAGGCGAGGTGCTGGACCAGGGTACGGAGACCCGCCAGGAAGGACGTGACTGTTGCAAATCAAAGGAAACCAACCGTCTGCTTCAGGCCCTCTGACCTTCTGGAAGATTACCGAATTGTGTCAAAATTTACAAAAACAAATCCTGGAATTCTCAGCGGTGCCTCCCCGCACCACGGAGAGGACCGCTCATTTTGCTCCCGGGTGTGCACCTCTTTCTGGCCCAGACACTGTCCTAACGCAGAGCGCTCCTGCTGGGCTCCAGGGAGCGGGACCCTCTCCATTTGGTTTGCGGTCACTGTCACTGCACTCTTGAACTCTAAGTTTTCTGAGGGGAGGGCATCTGGGGGCTGGCTGAGTCGATGAGTAGGAATATTACCCACCTTCCTACGAGTAGCAAGTAAATGATGGTGGGATTAGGTGTTGACTTTGTAAAACCGTGCATCACAAGAGGAGCCATTCATGGAGGCCAGCGTGCTTCCTCCTCAGACAGACAGCTCCCAGGTTTCAGCTGAAGAGGTAAATGAAGAAAACGCCCGGAGGACCAACGACATCCTTAAAAGATAAGATGTGTGATTTGGAAGCTGAAAATGTGTTGTAGGTAGACAAGAAAAGATCCTCCTTCTTTAATTAATACTGCGCTAAAGTAGCAATTACCTTCATTATCAGGGCATTGATGGTGCATGGAAAATGTGGAAAGTGTGTCAGCTCATCACACGCTCGCAGGTCCTGTGTCCTGGAGTCTGCGGGGCGAGGAGTACATACCCGGGAGGGAGGCGTGGTCACGGCCGGAACGCGATGCCCTTGGGCCTGTAGAAACTCACCCCAAGGGAGGCACGTGAGCCAGAGGCGGACCCTGCAGCACGTGGTGTGGGGCGTGAGAGGAAAGCTGCCCGGGGTGCTGGGACTACACCAGCTCACGGACTACACCAGCTCACAGACTCCCGCGGGGCTCCACCGTGGGGTTTAGGGTGGACTGGAGTGGGGGGAGTGGAAGAACAGGACAGTCCGTCCGGTCAGGAAAATGAACTTGCTTGCTTCTAGAAGGATGGTTTACCAGCACGGCTGATTTGCTGGCGGGACGGTGTGAGGTGTGGAGGTGGAGGGTGAAGCAGATTAGACATCGGTGGCCATTTCCAAAATCAATCTATATCACAAACAGGCATTTTCTTTTTTGCTCAAAATGTAGGCATCACGTGCATATTCACGTGCGTGTTCACATTCCGTGTTGTAGTAATTCCTTGTGGTGCTTTCCTTCGGCTGCTGTAAGTCATCACTATAAACACGGTAGCTAACCACAGACAATGATTCTCTCACCGTTCTGGAAGCCAGAAGTCCAAATCGCAGTGGCGCCAGGACCACGCTGGCTCTGAGGGCTCTGAGGGCACGTGCTCTCCTGTCTCCTGCCTCTCACCAGCTCCCAGCAATCTTGGGCATTCCCTGGCTTGCAGACGCCTCCCTCCTACCTCTGAGCTGTCACCCCAGGGGCCCCTCTCTGGGTGTCTCTGGGTGGCCTCCCCTCTCCGCCGCGCTTCGGGAAGATGCTCTCCGGCCAGGGCTTCCTCTCCTCACAAAGACACCAACTCCAGGATGACCTCATTTAGAGATCCCTCGTTCCATCTGCAAGGACCTAGTCCCCAATCAGGTCACGTTCACAGATAAAGGGGTGAGGACTTGACTGCCTCTTTTGGGGGTCGCTATGTTACCAAGGGTGAGAACAAGATAACGTTTACCCTTCGAACTCTGTGTGCGAGACACTGCGAGGAGGAAAAGAGGGCGAGTAAGACTGGGACGAGGCCTCGTGTGCCTCCCGGTCTTGTGGGCCGGAAGCAGGTAGAGACGCAGGCAGGGCCTTCGGATCCACTGTGGCCGGGCACAGGGCAGCCTGGGTGCACGTTGCTAAGGAGCCCGGGGGAGGCTGCAGCTAAGGAAACGGGGGCGGAAAAGAAATGGGCCAGGTGAGGGAGGCGAGGGTAGGCCCTCCTGGTAGAAGATGCTTCATGTGCGCAGGTCCTGACCGACGCTAAGCCCGAGAGTGTGGTGAGCCCAGAAGCAGTGGGTCTGACGGGGAAGTGGGGTGGTGAGAGGGGGGACAGTGAGGGAAGGAGGGGGCCAGGGCGCTTGGAGAGCAAGCGGGAAACCAATGCAGTGCATAGGGAATGGAAAGTGCCCTGCAAAGATGAATAGCGTTCCTAATATTTTTTTGGCGTATGCTGGGCATTTGTACTCAGTATAAGAAATTACATAGGCTGGAAAAATATTTAGGGCACTAGAAAGAAAATGTGAGTGTTTGGGCATTGCTACATGACTTTTTCTAAACAGGCTGACATTTGAGAAGAAAGCAATCTTGAAGAGGAACAACTGGAATGACCCCCCTCCCCTCCTGGTAGGAGAGAAAACCCGAAAAGGCAGATGGGTGGATAGTTGTGGTTCTGTCCCACAGAAGCACCAGGGCAGGTGCTGGCGAGGTGGGTTAGGCCCTGGGAGGTCTCCAAGTCAAGGCAAGGGGTCAGGATGCACCCCCAGTCCTGAGGAGCACTGGGCCCGGCCAGGGCAGCTGAGCTGCTGGTGGAGAACCAAGTTCAAACCCCTTCCTCCGGTTGGATCAAGGCGGCAGGCGGGGCTGCAGGTCCCCAGGGATTCCCTGGGCTCCTGCAAGCAGATAGAGCCCGGGCTCCACTGTGTCCAGTTACGAATGTCCGCCAGCCTAGCCAAACTTGGACAAGAGACGGAGACCTTTCCTAGAACCTTCTCCTGTCTCCTACTCACCCCATCTCATGTCACTTGCCAAGCTTTGTTAGTTTTACCTGTGCCCACTTGTCTCCGTTCTCTGTCACCATGATGTGGTCCCGTGGCTGTGCTCCTCCCATTGCCAGTCTCTCGTCGGCCCCAATTCACCCTCCAGACGGCAACCAGAGCGGTCTTTCTAGAACAGGAACCCTGTGTCCTTTGTTTATGCTCCACCCACGGCCTCTGTCCTCTCTCTGCTCCCAGCGCCCATCCTTGTTCCCCATGCAGCCTGTGGCACAGACACTGCTGACCTCACCCCGTTCCCGCAGGGATGGCTGCCCCTTTATGCATCTGTGCCTGTTGCCCACTTTGCTGCTTCCGTCAACACTCTGTATCCACCTTCAGGACCAACTCAGCTTTCCTCTCCTGCAGGAAGCGGAGCTCGATGAATGCCCCTGCCATCATCCCTGGGCCCTCATCATGTGTGTGATGAGTAATCATGACATCTGCCTCGTGCTACTGTCATCACTTGTTGATGGTTCATCTCTCCCACCGGGCGGTGGGCTACCAGGGGGGCGAGGCTCTTCCCTTCCCCTTCTCATCTTCCACCAGCCAAGTGCCGGCCCTGTGATGATAGCCCGCCGATAAATAAAGGGTAAATATTTACTTTAGGAACAGGGGCCTTTCTGGTCCTAACTTTGAAATATGGCTATGTGAGAATGTCAGGGTCCACAGCACACAAGGGGAGACCTCGATTCTTATGGCATGCTGGTTTTGATGTTGAGTTTTCTGTTGCTAGGATACAGAGCTGTGCTGTCCATTTCTGGAGCCACTAGCCACATGTGGCTACCAAAACGAAATGTGTCCGGGCTGAAGTACACAGATAGTGCTCTAAGTATGAAAAACACCAGACATTTTGTTTGAAGGTTTAGTAAAAAAAAAGAATGTAAAAATATCTCACAATAATTTTTATATTAAGTTCACCTTCAAATGATAATATTTTGGTGCATTAAACTAAATAGAATATATTGTTAAAGTTAAGCACAACTGTTTTTTTTTTTTCACTTTTAAAATATAGCTGCTAGAAAATTTAATTACATCTATGGCTTGTATTATGTTCCTATTGGACCTGACTGGTATAGAGTCTACCCTCATAAGAGCAAATTTTTAAATTGTGACACTAAGTGGTTTTTAAACTGGATATAAATGTTCATTTTTTTGTTGTTGGTTTTTTTTTTTTTTGCATATTGTAAAGCATTTTGACAACATAATAATCAAATATAGAAATCTTCAACAGTCATCTCTCTGAGATAGGCAGATAGGCATTTTGGGGAATTATATCCCCATTATTCTTCCATATATAAAACAAAACTGAAACCATACTACAAATCTTGAACACTAAGTTTTTCCCCCCTTACAATTATATTGCAAATATGTTGTTAGAAACAATGATTTTGATGGGTGCAGAGTAGAGGATTCTGGTAGGGGTTCCGAGTGCCACACGCCTTTCCTTTCCTCTGACCAGCGCAATACCACCTAGGGATCAATAGCCAGTGATGAATGAAGGACTGTTTTATTAAGCGATGCTTGGGCAGGCTCCCAAGAACCCATCTTTCATCATTTGGTGAAAGATGGATTGGAGAACATAGCTTAGGCCTGAATCTTGAGACCTCCATGTGTATGTGTGTGTGAATGTGTGTGTGTGTATGTGACACACAGAGATTGAGAGAGAGAGAGAGAGAGAGAGAGAGAGAGGGAGGGAAGGAGGGATACCTTCCCTAAATCTCCGTACAAGAGAGGACGGAGCGCCTCCCCTGTGGGTTGCAATGCAGGTAGAGCAGCATAAATGTTATTCTACTCCCAACATATTCGAGATAGTATCAGTTCATTCCGAGCTGTGTTAACTGTCCGAAGTCAATGTGGCTGTTCAGAACTGTCATGCTGTTTTGGTGGATATTGGTTGCCTCCAAGAATCACAGACAGGGAAGAGCCATGGTCCCCTCGCTCATGACCTTGCTACCAGGTGGTGTGTTACTATGAGGTTACAGTGAATTCTGCTGCCTATGCAAACATATTAGAAGCAGGACCCCCAGCAGTCACTGGTCTAATCTTCTAATCTTGGGGAAATTCTGGTTCTCTACTCTTTGATACTCTTAAAAGCACCTTGCAAGAAAGGCTTACTGTAGGCAGATGTAGCAATATTCCATCTAGAGATAGAATTAGCTAGCTTTCCAGCTGGACCAGGAAACAGAAGTCTCTGACACGTGGTGCAATATGTATAAACAGTAGACCAAGCCAGGGTGTCCCATTGAAGCCGGCTGTTGTGTTCCTCAGACTGTTACACTCCATTCACGGTGTAGTGGAGATACCTGTGAAGCCGGTCTGCATGTTTGAACATTGTACATTTCAACAGTGAGGAATTATTTCAAATATCCCTTAAGCTACGTGAATAAACCCTACATTGAAGACTAATAATTTGATATTTAAAATGATTGTCATGGAGTTTCTGTTGCTGAGGCTGGGATTTCTAATTAGGATCTTTTAAATGTTAACACTCCTGGGGTTATATTTCTGATAAGAGTTCTCCAAGTGTTAACTAGCCTAGTTTATGTGGTAAATTAAAACTAATTTATACACACACACACACACGCACGCACACACGCACGCACACACGCACACTACATTTCCTACCCCAATGTACTTTAAAATAAATTATCGATATAATAACTTGAAAACTCTAAAAGATTTGGAGGGCTGTATATTCCTGAAGTCACTTTTCAGAGGCTTTAAAACTGAAAAATTGGTCTAGAAACATTGTAAGAATAGGTTTATTAATGTGTATCTTGGTTCAAACTGTGGATTTGTTGTTAAAATAAGTTGAACTGGAGTAGAGTGATGCATGAATTATTCTCTAGCTTTTCTTTCCCTGGCCCATTTCAGTATTTTTTTTTTTTTAGTTTTAGGTATTTGGGGAACAAGGATTTATACTGCTTAAAAAAAAACTATGTTAGAAAAACAAAATGAAACAAAAATATCCCCACGAATAAAAAATGAGCCAACAACGGCAGAATCCACTCTCCTGTGTATAGCTGCGGCTGTCCAGGCTCTGTGTGTCTTTCTGAGATGAGCAAGGGGCGCTCACTGCCTTCTGCTTCTGCTAGCACAGCTCGACCCGGGATCCCCGGGGGTAGAGCGGGCATATCCTCTGACGAACTGAGTAATTAGGCCATCTGGTTATAGTCTCAGAAAGGTGCTGGGATTGGAGAATCACCTCGATGCGTATTTTACATGGCTGTCTAGGGAGTTAAGAGACAAAGTTTATGCAAGTGCTTTGCAAACTGTGAAGAGGTATTTATTAGCCATTATTGAGATTACCAATAGCTTCAAAAACCCTTGCTTGACAGAGGCTGGCTGCTTGTATGCATTTTATTAACAGGTGCTATGTATCTGTAGACCAATATCATTCAGTCACTCAGTGACTACTCCTTGGACACTTACAGGCAGCAACAGGGCTGAAGGAGAGCATCAGCTTTGGCCTCTGCCCTGGAGGCCCATGAGGACACTTGGAGAATCAAAGCGACCGGATCCATTTCGGGAACAAGACAGCACACGCCCAAGTGTCGAGTTGCTGTTTGGTTTAAACAATCAGAGAATGGTAATCCTGGAGGTCCAGGTAGTGGGCGGCAGATTCCAAGGGGTTCCTTTTCATTTTAAATATTTTTGGAAAAGCTGGAAGATGGGTCATTCCCCTTCACCTACCTGCTTCTTGGGAGTTGGAAGTGGTCATTTGGGGATGTATATGGGGCTGGTTCCATTTTCATTTTCTAGTGTTTTCTCTAAAAATTTTCCATGGGCCCGAGAGCAGCAGGGTATGTGCTGTTTCCTTGATTTATGCCTCTTGACTCCCTTGGCCAACAACCACCTAGGTCATTTGATTTCCTGTTGAAACAGCGATTCCTCAGGACGGAACCTTTTGCCTTAATCTCTCACAATCAGCTTCAAGCCATTTTCCGTCCTGTTGTTTGGTATTTGATGAGTATTTTGGTGATTTAGTGACAGCTTTTGGCCCAGTTGAAATCCCTATTTATGTCCGGAAAAAAGTGTTATATAAATTACAGAAAAGTTGAAAACATTTCTGAGTGGAGGCTCAGGTGACCCCATAGATGATCTGAGATGAGAGGATGGGTGTGAGTGTGTGTGTGTGTGAGTGTGAGTGAATGTGTGTGTTGCAGTGTGGTGTTGGGAAGGCAGCAGTGAGTTGGAGATTCTCCTGTTTGGATTGTCACTGTACTTTCTCAGGTTTTTGAGTCTGTTGTGCATTTGAGGTACCCTCCCAGGACTTCAGACTCTAAGGTAGTCACTGATGAAACTTAATAATGATGAAGCTATTATGACCATAGTGATTTTTTTTTTCTTTTCATTTTTCTGAAGCTGGAAACAGGGAGAGACAGTCAGACAGACTCCCGCATGCGCCCGACTGGGATCCACCCGGCACGCCCACCATGGGGCGATGCTCTGCCCATGCTGGGCGTCGCCATGTTGCAACCAGAGCCACTTTAGCGCCTGAGGCAGAGGCCACAGAGCCATCCCCAGTGCCAGGGCCATCTTTGCTCCAATGGAGCCTTGGCTGCGGGAGGGGAAGAGAGAGACAGAGAGGAAAGTGCGGCGGAGGGGTGGAGAAGCAAATGGGCGCTTCTCCTGTGTGCCCTGGCCGGGAATCGAACCCGGGTCCTCCGCATGACCATAGTGATTTTAAAGCATCTGTTACGCTTTTGGTAAACAACAACAACTCCTACGAGAAGTAATCAGCAAGCTACCTGCAGCCCATCTCCAGGCATCTCCTCTTTGGCAGGGACATCTAAGTCTCAAGCATCCCTGCACAGTCCTCTCCTGGTCTCTTCCCTAACCACATCACCTGTCAGGGAAAGGAGGGCGGGTAGCATCGGAAAGTGGGCGTGGTCCGCTGGCACCGCCCAGCCCAGTGTGCACATGTCTGCCTTCCCAAGTCTCCTGCAGCTCTCTTCTCCAAAGTCCTTCGCCTTTCCTAACATTCACCACCAGTGCACGAGCCCTGGAAAAGTTGGGTTTTTCCAGGCATCTTGGCATCAAAGTGTATCCTGTATATTTCCTCCTACCTTTGCCAACACATCTGTAGCATAGCCACCTCAGGTAGCTGTCAATCACTCCTATCATGGCATCAGCGGCGCTGATACTATTTGCCTTTGTATGATTACATATTACCTGTCCAGCTCCTTGACGGTCGGGACCTCGTCTCTTGTATTCTGCCAGAACAGGGCCTGGCACATTGTAGACATTCAATAAATATCAGTTGAATGGATTCCAAAGTTACATAAGACTCTGCCTTTCAACTGGGGGGGGAAGGGAAAAAATACTTGAAGATGACCAAGGATTCTAGGTTATACTGGGTTCTGCCTTTAATGGTACAAAGTTGAGAAGAGGCACTAGTATCTTGACCTATGGGACTCTGAGAGGTCTCTTGATGGGTCACACCACTGGCTGGGTCATGAATGGGGATGTCTCAGGTCGACAAGCAGACAGGAAGGCAGAGCGAGGCGGGAGGAGAAGGCGCCAGGAAGGAGCAGCAGGGTGGGCACCAAGCAGACCCGAGGAGGATGTGGTGCGAGAAATGCATCAGTTTTCTGGACTACAGGGTCAATATATATATATATATATATATATATTTTTTTTTTTTTTTTTTTTTTTTACAGGGACAGAGAGAGAGAGAGTGAGGGATAGACAGGGACAGACAGAGAGGAACAGAGAGAGATGAGAAGCATCAATCATTAGTTTTTCGTAGTGACACCTTAGTTGTTCACTGATTGCTTCCTTGTGTGTGCCTTGACCGCGGGCCTTCAGCAGACGGAGTAACTCCTTGCTTGAGCCAGTGACCTTGGGTCCAAGCTGGTGAGCTTTTCGCTCAAACCAGATGAGCCCGCACTCAAGCTGGCAACCTCAGGGTCTCGAACCTGGGTCCTTCCGCATCCCAGTCCGATGTTCTATCCACTGCACCACTACCTGGTCAGGCAAGGGTCAATATCTTAAAAAAAAAAAAAAAGATTTTATTTTCAGATTTTAAGTTAATGCAATCTCATTACCAAAAACTAAAGCAAAATATAATTAAAAAAGAAATTAACATTACCCTGGCCAGGTAGTTCAGTTGGTTAGAGTGTCATCCCAATATACAAAGGTTGTGGGTTTTGTTCCTTGCTACGGGCACATACAAGAATCAATCAATGAATGCATAAATAGATGGAACAGTAAATCGATGTTTCTCTCTCTCTCAAATCAATAAATTAAAAAAAAGAAGTTAACGTTAATCTCACCACTTGGTCATAACTACTGTGAACATTTTGATGGATAAACATCTTTCATTTTTACCCTCTACATACTCATACTTGTCTTATTTTGGTTTAAAATATTTAATAATATAAGGTGTACCAGTTTTGCACCCTGCTTTTTTTTTTCACTTAATGCCATTTAAAAATGCTTTTCTTCCATTTAATGCCATTAGCAAATGCTTTGAAAACATTATTTTTAATGGTTATATAGTCTTCATTTTTCTGGCTACATCATAAGCCCCATCTTTGCACAGTTTGCTTCCTGGTTCTTTTTTTTTATGATTATAAATAAGTAAGTTAGTGGTGATCATCTTTGTGTATACATTGCGGTCTGCCCTCTGATTATTGCATTCAAGTGGATTGCGAGCAATGGAATCACTGGGCTAAAGAGTAGAATCTTTCACAGACCTAGAAACATGTCGCCACATTGCTTTTCCAAAGATTGGGAACAATTTACATAGAGTTTTTCTCAATGAGACTCCTCCTGAAAAGGAGCAGGATCTTCTGGCTCTGGAGAGAATTTCATGCTCTGTCAATCCGACTGATTTTAGACTTCACCAGCTCTCTGTTTCTTTACCTATTCGGCAAGAATCTTAAGGACAGCATTGGAAAAATTCCAGACCATCGCCATGGTGCTCAGAGCCGACAGCAAAAGGAGCTGTCTCCATGCTTGGTACAGAGCTGCCCAGGGATTGCAGTGTCCTGACAGGGGTCCAGCTTCCCTAGGGCAGGAGGAGGCCGAGTGAGACACCTCAGGGGAGAGGTGACAGATGGGAGGAGAGCAGAGATGTGGCCTGGAGAGAAACCTGGGAGAGGCTCGCTTTTGTTTTAGGGAGAGTGGGATTTCCAGGTGTTTGTCACGACAGCACCCATGGTCTCTTTGGTTGACATGATTATAAATGGACACTAACCACTTTTTTGGTCTGTTTTATAAACCAAGGTTGATTTCGTTCGAAAAAGCCCTCCTCGGGGGACCCTTTCCGACACCAGCATTTTCTGATTCTGCAGGCAGGTTTTTATTATCCCATCTGATGGATGGATGAATCGAGGCATTCCTAAGTAAAGTCATGCAGAGAGCAGGCTTTGTGATTTAGTAGCTGACCAATCTTGGGCGGAGTCACTTAATCTCCCTGAGGCTTGGTCTTCTCATCTAAAATGGGAATAACAGTGTTTATGAGGGTGGGAACTAAACTCAGAGTTTTTCTTTGCTCAAGGCCCGGGCTTTGGGAACGAGCATCTATTCCACATTTGCCAAATGGTGATGTCCCCTTTCTCTTCCTTGCTGGCCTCGCACTTGGCATGATTCAGTTTAATAGACCCTGCCGGGCTAGGCACAGAAGAGGAAAAAAGCAGTGTGTGCGCTGGGTGCGTCCCTAATGGAAAGCTGGGTCTACTAGGTCATGCCTCGTGACAACGATTCTTCTGTAGTAGCACTATTTCTTTTGTTGCCTGGGGAACGTTTTCTCCTTCCATGAAGGACCTCTCTTGGAGACCTACCTTGTACTGCTTCCTAACTTGACCCTAATCTGCTGTGTGGCTTTTAGCACCCTCTTTACCTCTCTGGATCAAAAAGTGAGGTAGATTGGTCAGGTAACATTAATGGTCCTTCCAGATCTTCAGTTTTTAAATTCTGTAAGAATTTGTGAGGGAAAAACCTTGAAGTACACGTTTCTTTTCTGCAGGGAAAAAACCACCACCACATTATTTTAAACTGGCCACTTGGGGTCGCTAGCAATCTAAGAGACTGGCCGGTGACGAAATAAAATGTGTGCTACAGCTAACAGATTCTGGAGGTGGTTTATGAAATTTTCTTTTTTGTCCTCGCCCTTTAGCTGCAGAATTTACCCAAAGACTGATCACATCATTAACATTAAGTGCACCATAGCGTGCGCCAGAGACCGTGTTGGGGGCCAGAGCCCACAGCCCAATCCTCCCCCCTCCAAAAAAAAAGAGAAGAGAGAAACAAATAATTGTGGGGTGCAACTGGCTCTCCTTTTGGACTCCAACCCAAGTTCTGTGTATTGTGGCTTTGCAATTTCGTGACTTGAAAAGTAGGTCCGGCAAAGTGAAACTACGTGGCGCACAGCACGCCTTCGAGGACGGGGTAACCCTTTGTCTGGAAGGACCCGGAGCCGTGGGCGGCAGAAACATGGAACGTTCCCTCCGACGAGTTGACAATCAGGGTGTTCTTGGCAGTTTTTCTGCTGGGCTTTGCTGATGGTTGAGGTGGAGGCAGGGAAGGCTTGGAGGTCCCTGTCGACCTCGGGGAAGGATCATTGATCAAGAAATAGAACCAAACAGAAATGCAAAAAGCTTAGCATCTGCCCACCCCAGGGAGAGGGTCCCAGCAGAGGGCTCACCACAGGCAGACCCCTCTGCAAAAAGTGGGTTGAACTTGCCCTCTGGACTCAGGGAAAAACGCCTCTCCCGCCAGGAGCGGTGTATAAACATCCTTTTCCTACAGGATCCTGTGGCTTGGGGGGCCCAGTAAACACAGGGAAAGTAATCCTGATGGAGACAGATTTTCAGTTCCTGCTGTCCCTCTGCAGATCATAAATTACTGTTCATTCTCTTTATAATCTTCCCCTTTACCCCCTTAATAGTTCTAGAAGCAGTAATTGATGACAAAATTGAGCCCGAGCAGGGTGTTAGGAAGCCTCGCCCCGCTGCCTGGGAAGCCCCAGAGTGTTTCCTCTTCCTGCGCGTCCCTGAGACCCTAGTGGAATATTCATGTCCCACAGGTGCCCCCCCGGCCTCTTGCAATGTCCTTCCGTGGCTTCGCTGTTAAGGAGCTGCGTTAGAGCTTCAGTCCCTGTTGAGCTGGAAAGGGGAAGGTCTGTTTGTTTGCTTTCGTCCTCCCCTCCTCTGAACCAGGAGGGTGCACACGCGGAGGGAGCTGGGCGGTCCCGGGAGGCAGCTTCTTGGAAGTGGACCCGAGGGTCTGTCGGCTTCCCTTTGCTCCGACATCACCTCGCTCTGCAGGGCACAGCTCCCGGCGGGGCGAGTATCCGGCCTGGATTTAAGGCCGGATCCCAGGTCGACCCACCAAAAACAAAAAGATGTGTCTTTAGAAACCAAGGGTGAGGTCACCCACACACTCGTTTTCCCGAGCTGGACAATGAAAAGGTTTGATAGGGAACAAAAAGTAGATTCATTGGAAATAGGAAGTTGAAGGGAGAGCTCCAGGAAGAGGCAGGCACTCAGGGGTCCGAGAACAAATTTCAGCTAAAACATCCCTGGAAGCAAAAACGACAAACCGGAAGATGTCCTACCTCAAGCACATCATGAGAAGGCTGGAGGCTGGGTTCTTTGGAAAGGACAATAATACTGGGCAAAATATGATACAAGGTGGCAGAAAACACGGCAGACCCAGTAGGGCATGGATTGCCTCCGAACAGGAAGCCACTGGCGGGAGTCCCCAGGTGCCCAGCAGAGTTGTTGAGGACAGGACACTGTGGGCATCATTCATTCAGTGTCACTAGCAGCTGGAGCCAACGCAACAGCATGTACCATATGCAACCCAACCTCTTATTCAGCTCTTAACTTCATCTCTTACAATCTCAGTGTCCTCACTGGTAAAATGACAATAGCTGTATTTCCCTAAGCGGGTGGTTGGGAAGATTACATTAAGTAATGTATAAAAAGTGACTGAGGCCTGGCGAGACTTTAATCAATGCCAATTATTTCTTCCCGCTTTGCCTGCGCTGTCCAACATGGTAGCCATCAGCCACATGTGGCTTTTGGGTACATGACATATGGCTACTTGCAAGGGCTAAGTGCTGTATATGTAAAGAACATCAAATTCAAAGACTTTTTCAAAGGAAAAACAATTTAAAATATCTCCTCAATAATTTTTTTTTTTACTGATTATATGTTAAAATTGTTGTCTTTGTGTATGTTGGGTTAAAAAATACATTTTTATAGTTAATTTCACCGGTTTCTTTTTTGCTTTTTAAAAATGTGGCTATTTGATAACTTAAAATTATACGTGTGGTTTATATTTGTGACTCACATTGCATTTCCATCAGATGAACCTCGACCTAGTCCCTAATTCACCCAGCTTTCTCAAATTCTTTTCTATCTTTAAGGTCTAGCTCAAGTTTTACTGTCTTCATGAGGCCTTTTGGTCACTCTCTTCCTTCTCTGAAGTCCCCTGGAGGTTTTGTCATTGAAGAAAGTCACATAGCGAATGTTTGTGAACTGAACCAGAGCAGGAAAAGTATGTAAAGCGTTGAGTCTGGTGGCTGACAGACTGTAAACACATAGATAGTATAATTTATATTTTTCTTGTTCTTATCCCTGGAGTCTGGATACCTAGGTCAGTATGAATATATGCTGTCTTGGATATTTCTTAAATTTTTTCTTGTGTTTAATCTTATTGACTCCAATGTCTTAGAGGACAGAGGCCACCTCATCTAATTCTCCTGGGTCTGTCTCTAACCCACGGAGCCAGGCACAACGGATCCTCCCCCACCATCACTCATGGGCAAAGCAGAGAGCCTGCCCATTGACGCACTTGGCATCCTAGAGTCCTTTGACATTCTCTCCTTCATTCCACAAGTATCTGTCCTTCTTGCTTTCTCTACTCCCCCTCCCCCACTTCCTGGAGCTTACTAATTCTTTTGCATCTTGAAAAAGGATAATAGTGGTCAACTCATGTGGCACTCACATGGACTCACCCTGTTCTAAATAGTTTACGTATATGAACTGATTTAATCCTTACAACTGTCCTGTAAGGTGAGTATTGCCTTCATTTTACAGACAAGGAAACTGAGACACAGAGAGATTTAATAAGTAGTATTCAAGTTACATAGCTAGTAAGCGGTAGAGGTATAGCCAAGTCACAGAGCCCCCACCCCCCAATGCAACAACTCGGCATCTCTTGGAAATACAACAGACAAGCTGGTGTGTGGGAGGCAGAGAGAGGGAGGGGGGCCTGGAGGGGGGTCTGGGGAGGTCAGGAGCCTAAGAGACAGGTGCCAGAGCTATCCAGACTGTATGAACTGACACAGTATGGACATTTTATCAAGATCGGAACCCAGCACTCCTCTCGACCCTGGTCATTTTGGAATTAAAAAAAAGAAAAAGAAATGTGTGAGAAAGAGAATAGATTTTTGCTTCCTTTTCCAGCAGAAGAGAGATCTCGAAGCACCCAGATTAAATGGAAACAAATGAATTCTTAAAACTATATTTACACTTGCAGCATTTGGAATTTAAGCAATGCTGTCTCCTAAGACCCTTTTCCTATGGAAGGAATCTGAATTCAAGATGACAAAGGATTTGTGGGGCTTTAGCCAGAGGAAGTTAAGCTGGACAAACAAACCCGGAGACTGCCATTCTATTTGTTAAAAAATTATATTCTCATCCCTGTTTCTGTTCGCAAAACAAATACGTAATTAAGAGGGTCACCTCAGACGGTTTGGCTCTGCTTTGTTTTTCCCTTGAACACAAACAGGAACTTTCTGTTTTTATGTGGCAATATCAAGATACCCTGCTACATGGGGTCAACCAGTAGGCTTTGAAAATAAATACAACAAGCCATATTAAAAAAAAAAGAAGAAGAAAATCTACTTTTAAGGTTTTAGATTCATGCCGTTTAATTGTTCGTCTATTTCCACGAGAAGGTGAGACTCGTCCTGTGTCACCAGAGGGACTGTATCCTGCTGGCTTTCTCCCCCATCCTCATTTACAATGATTATGTTATCAGGCTAGCCAGGCAAAAGGGTGGAGCAACTATAATTTCAAAGCAGGATTAGGTGGAAATAACGAGATCACCAAGTTGTGGTTACCAAGGCAACGTCACATCTAAGAATATGGGATGCTTCTAGGAGATGAGGCAAAGCCTGGAGCCTTTCTCCCTCTTTGCACAAAAATCGCTCACATCCTAGATAAAAATTGCTTATTAATTGCTTTTAAACACATTTATTCTTTATTTTTAGAAACTGGTGTTCAAATATAACCTTGAGTTGAAGTTTGCGTTTTTCTTCCTATATTTTAGCCAGTAATAAATACCGGAATAAATGGTCCATTTTCTTTTTCCTTCCTTTTGGGGACTCCTCTTTACTTTCTTTATTTCCAGTTTCTTTTTCCCTTCCTCCCTGTGTTTCCCTCTCCCTCTCTTCCTTCCTTGCTCTTTGATTATTGCAGGGAAAAGATGTGGACCAAAAAGCATAATTGAAAGTTGGGTGCTCTGGTCAGATATTGAGATGACAAAATCGTGACAGGTGATGAAAGCTGTAATGTACACCCAGAAGGCTCATTTCTCCCCACCTGAAAAATGCTGACATCAAGAGAGAATAACCGTGGCTTTCATTGTCTTTCCTTAAAATTTCAATTCACCTTTAAAATTGTGGGTTTGGGAGGCAAAGCAGAGAAGGGAGTCCAACAGTCTGTTTCTGATCAATATCCGTCATCAGTCTGAACAATTTCCACCAATTAACCTCTTCCCTCCAAACTCATTTCTGTCTGTCTGAGTTTAATGGCTCCATATTTCTTCATCTTATAAGAAGCAGGCTTATTTTAATACGAGCTTGTGTTTGTGAAGCAAGAAGTTTAATTAGGTCTTTTTAAAGAACATTTTTGACCTATTGTTGACTCACTGGACAAGGCGTGGTGTGACTGGGTCTGTCACACCTGACGTTGCAGTGGGTGGTTTCGGACATGTTAGCTGTCCCCCGTTGCCCCGGCTGTGCGTGAGGAATTGAACTTCTACCGCCTGGAAGTGTGTGTTCAAGGAGTCTCCCTGCCTCCATCAAGTCTTCATTTGCGGGCCCGGGGATGGAGGGCTTAGGGCAGGGGTCTCAAACTCAACTCAGCATGTGAGCCGCAGAGCAAGATCACAGCCATTTGGCGGGCCGCACTAGGTCTACAAAAGGCAACTGTTACGCAACACTTTCCTCACTGCAGTTGAAAACAAAAAAAAATCAGTACAACAAGCACAATCGTACATACAGTTTACTCAGTGTCACAAAACGACCAGAAACTGTAGTTCGCATCACAACTGCTGTTAACTAAGCTAATATCTAGCTAGGATGCTAGAGAAATGAAAAATACAAGTAGGCCCCTAGGCTTACTTAATTTTATCCAAAATATTTTGAACTTCGTGGATTAGTCTGCGGCTGCACAAAATTGTTTGGCGGGCCGCATGCGGCCCGCAGGCTGCGAGTTTGAGACCCCTGGCTTAGGGGGTCCAGAGCCTGTGGGATCGGGGCTGAATCCCTGCTGTGGGACAGGTAGAGTTACCCCTCTTTCTCACAGGGCATGTGAGAACTGAGTGAGATGTCACGGAAACAGCTCTTAGCTCATTGTCTGATGCTGTAGGACCTCAAGATAAACCACGCTTCCAAAACAATGAAGAGGTATATAAAGTTAATCTCTATCATCTTAGTCTGGCCCCCTCCCTTATCTTTATCCTTCTTATCTTCAGAATAGTCTCCCTAACGTGTAAATCAGAGTATACATTTCTTGCTGCACTGGATTAAATAGCACCCTCCCAGAATTCATGAATTCATGTTCATGTGGAATCTGTGACTAGGACCTTATTTGGAAACAGGTTCTTGCAGATGTAATCAAATTAAGATAGAGTCACACTGGGTTTGGGTGGGCCTGAAATCCAATATGACCAGTGTCCTTATTAGAAGAGGGACATTTGAACATAGAGACACAGAGAGGAGAAGACCATGTGTTGAGAAGCAGAGATTGCGGGCAACCCTCAGAAGTTAGGAAGAAGCCCGAGTGTTCAGAAGTGCGGCCCTGTGGACACCGGGGTTTTGTGGACACCGGAGTTTCAGACTTCTAGCCTCCAGAATTGTGCGGAATGCTGATGGTTTAAGACATCCAGTCTGTGATAATTTGGTACAGAAGCTCTAGGAAACGTCTGTCTCTTTGCTTAAAATCCTTCTGTGGTTCTCGTCATCATCAGAGCAAGGTCCAGAATTCTTCACAGGGAGCCCCCGGAACCAGCTCCCTGAGGGTCTCTCCAGCCTCGTTCCCCCATCCTTTCCTCTGACCTTACTGTCCTCAGTCTCTCTAAGTAGAGCTCCCTCTTTCCCTGGAGCCATCTCTTAGAGACCATCTCTTCTCCTGTTTTTTTAAGTAAAAACATTTTTCAATTACAGTTGAAATTCAATATTATATTAGTGCCAGGTGTACAGTGTAGCTGCCCATTGCTTCTTAGAACAGCCTGTCCGGTCACCTGGTGCAGTCCTACACATCTTCTCGGCACCGGCTGAAACCTCTCTTCTTGGAGGTCTTCCCAGATGCCTAGACTGGTGTGAGCCCCTCGAAGTGCTCCCACAACGCTCACCATCATTTCTCCAATCACGTAGATCAAAAGTGGTCTTTCCTGCTGGACTGTGAGCTCGAGGAGGTCAGGGCCGTCCCTGCTCTGGCAAACCGCTGCATCCCTGTGGCCTGGCGTGGGGCTCCACTAGCACAGGCCCGCCGCTGGTGTGAACTGAATGGGTCGGGCATCCATGACGGCTGGACATGTGGTTAAACCCTTAGCAAGATTCCCTGAGATGTTAGAATGCTGCTGAGAGCAGGTCATTTGCAATTTGAATTGATTACTACTAACTGAAATTGATAGGGACTTTGATTGTTTGTGTGTGTGTGTGTGTGACATATAGACTTCCAAATTCCTCTTGTTCCCATTTTATTGTCTACTTTTAGCTAAAAATTGATATATGCTCATGGTAAAAATTCAAACCTTTCAATGAAAAATGAAATGGAATTTTTCTTCCATCTCAGAATCATGTCTTCCATGCCTTCCCCGGAAGCAGTAATTATTATTTCTTGGGTAACCTGGTAGAAATATTCTAGGCATACCAACCACATATTATACACAATGCTCTGCAGTTTACTTGATTTGCTTAAAATATATCTTATGATTCATTTCCTACTGGCTCATGCAATTATATATAACTTTCTTTTTTATTGGCTGCGCTATATTTAATTTATTTAACTAGTTCCCTAATGTTGGAGATTGACATGGTTTCTTGCCTCTGATACTACAAACAACTCGACTGTTGTGGCATTTACATACAGCCTTCTAGAACGTAAATCTTGGTGAGAGTATTACTGTAGGATGTTTCTAAAGTGACATTGCTGTATCCTTGAAAACATTATATGGTCAGACTCTAACCCAACCACAAAGTATCAGGCCAAGCGATCAATTGCAGAAAGGAAATAATGTTGATTAAAAAAAAACAACCCTTGAATATATTGATAAAGTATAAATAGAGGGTAAAATAGCTAGTACACTTTAAATTTATTTATTTTTTGTCTCAGAGTTTATTTTTCTAAGAAATAGAAAGGCCAACAGAGTCCAGAAGAATGGCTCTTTGATAAAGTCTGAAATTATTATTCTAATTTTTTTTTTGTTTCTGTCAACCATATTGGTTAGATTTTTAAGAAAGGATATTAAATACAAGGATAGAATTTGGTAGGAAAAGTACTGGTTCTAACAACAGTATGGGGGGAGGTAGAGGAGGTTTTAGGGGGATAAGTGGTGATGGATGAAGGCCTGACTTGGGAGGAGGTGAACACACAATGCAAATACAGTGTACAGAGCTGTGTTGCAGAGTTGGGCACCTGACACCTGTATCATTACATTAACCACTGTCACCCCAATATGTTCAGTTAAAAAATAATATTGCATTTAAAAAAACTAGACACGAGCAAAGTCTTACTTGAGTTCCGGGAAAATTGGAAAATCCACACAACCAAGATTCTTGTAAAATACACCTGATTCTGAAAGCTCGAGGGATACTTGTAAGTAATGGGATGAAAGACTTATGGTCTAAAAAATCAAGACACACAGCAGCCTTCTCAGAGATGGGGGTGGGGGAGACTTGTCCATATTAAAAATGGCTAGTATTAAGCACCAGCCATGCTAGAAATTTAACTCAACAGTCATTAATTAAAGACTCATGGTGTGTGTACTTTCAAGAGTGTAAGAACTGGGCCCTGGCCGGTTGGCTCAGCAGTAGAGCATTGGCCTAGCGTGCAGAGGACCCGGGTTCGATTCCGGGCCAGGGCACACAGGAGAAGCGCCCATTTGCTTCTCCACCCCTCCGCCGCGCCTTCCTCTCTGTCTCTCTCTTCCCCTCCCGCAGCCAAGGCTCCATTGGAGCAAAGATGGCCCGGGCGCTGGGGATGGCTCTGTGGCCTCTGCCTCAGGTGCTAGAGTAGCTCTGGTCGCAACAAGGCGACGCCCAGGATGGGCAGAGCATCGCCTCCTGGTGGGCGTGCCGGGTGGACCCCGGTTGGGCGCATGCGGGAGTCTGTCTGACTGTCTCTCCCTGTTTCCAGCTTCAGAAAAATGCAAAAAAAAAAAAAAAAAAAAAAAAGAGTGTAAGAACTGGAACTTGTAATCTCAGACAACCATCTCTAAAGACAGCTTTGCTTTATTCTTTAGAATTTTTCACTAAACAAATAGTGGGAATATAAATTGCTAGAAATCACTTTACCTTTTGTCCAGTAGTTCCAGTTTTGAGAGTTTATCCTAGAGGAGCCAATCTTAGATATACCGAGAGAAAGGCCACAGGGGTTGTGTTCAGGGTTTCTTCTGTAGACAGATATGAGCCAGCTCCTCCTTTACCTGCCCCTTGAAATCAGAGTAAGACTGGGAGCTATTCTTGACTGGCTCCTGCTTCCTCATTCTTTTCAGGCTCTTGTCTTACATGTCAATCCAGACACGAGCTCTAGCCCCATCATCATCAGTCCTGAGGATCCACCACCACTCTGCCAAAAATAATATCTAAGAGCCAAGAATCCTGGGGACAGGTGCACCACAAACCATGGTCTGTCTCCAGGTTTGGTCACCCTGTGATAAGGGACCCTCCACGGCCTGTGTCCACTCAGCACCCATTGTCCCATGCGGCCTGCCTCTTTCCTCATTCATTCTCTCTCTTTCACACACTCTCTCTCAGAACAATGAGAAATTCATCTCCTTGTTTCAGTAAAAGCAGTTAGCTCTCCAGAAGTTTGGGGGCCAGTTGCTGTGCACACATCAAAGTGTCAGTGTACCCCCAAACTCAATACAGGATTTTCCCCAAAGAAGGTTTCTCTGGTATGAAAAATTTTAGCACCAGATGGTCAAATAATATTTTATTTTGTTTTTACACCTCTCTTTATATTTTTTACTGTAATACATGCAGTAAACATTGGAAGACAACCTAAATGGCCATAAATAGGAGAATGGCTGGATAAATGACAATCATCACCCATACTGACTATTATGCTGTCCTAAAATTATGTTTTCACAGATATTTGTTCATTCATTCATTCATTCATTCATTCATTCATTCATTCAGTCAGTCAGTTTTCACCCACTATGACTCTAGAGCTGTGTTAGGCATTGGGAATATAATAGAGTGAACTCTGTTACACTCTAACCAGGAGAATAGCTATGAAACAAGGGGTTTCACATTAACTAATGAAGTAAGGTTGTGATACACTAGACAGGGGTCCCCAAACTATGGCCCGTGGGTTGCATGTGGCCCCCTGAGGCCATTTATCTGGCCCCTGCCACACTTCCAGAAGGGGCACCTCTTTCACTGGTGGTCAGTGAGTGAGCACAGGATGCATCCTGTGCTCCTGTGCATCCTGTGCTCACATCCGCATCCTGTGCTCCTGGAGTACTGTATGTGGCGTTGCTCTCATACAGTACTACTTCTAGTGATGCAGGATGCACGTGTCACGGCTCCGGAAGTGCGTCATATCACTTGTTATGGCTAGCAGTGACAAATATGGAACTGGAAATTGACCATCTCATTAGCCAAAAGCAGGCCCATAGTTCCCATTGAAATACTGGTCAGTTTGTTGATTTAAATTTACTTGTTCTTTATTTTAAATATTGTATTTGTTCCCGTTTTTTTTTTTACTTTAAAATAAGATATGTGCAGTGTGCATAGGGATTTGTCCATAGTTTTTTTTATAGTCCGGCCCTCCAACGGTATGAGGGACAGTGAACTGGCCCCCTGTGTAAAAAGTTTGGGGACCCCTGCACTAGAGGTGCCAGCTGTTGGGAACTTGTAAAAAAGGGAAACCAGAACTGACTGGGAGGAAGTAAATTTGAAGGTCGCACCTGAAGTTCTGTTCCCCTGGCAAGGGGGGCTTTAGTGGTGGGGGGAGAGTTCTAGGCGGGGGGAATGGCATGTGTGAAGGCCCTGGGGTGGAAAGAAACAGGCTGGTTTTGAAGAACAGAAAGCGGGTCCGTGAGGCTGGAGTATCGAGAGCCAAGCAGGATGACACAAAAGGCACGTGGGTGGGACGCTGGGGTCATGACTCGCAGACCCTTAGGCACTACAGTAGCCAATTTGGATATTGCCCTAAAAAGTCAGGGGAACCTGGATGTTTTAAGCAGCATGGTGACATAGATTTGGGTTTTAAAAGATTGTTCTTGCTGCAGTGTGGACTGGAATGCTGGAGGCCGAGGGTAGATCAAGCAGGACCCACTGAGGAGTTTCTAAGATGTTCTGGAGGGGACGGGGCTGGTTTGCCAAACACCTGACAGTCGTCCCTCTCACGCCCCCCTCTTTCCCCAGCACCGACTCTGTCACCAAGTCTTATCAACTCAACTTCCTACATACATCTCAGATGCTTAACAACTCAACTTCCTACGCACATCTCAATGCACTTCCTTTCCCTCTCCTCCATTGTTCATGTGGAAATTTTACTCGTACGAACACTCAGCGAGTCTTCAGGAGGAACCCGACCCTATTCTAAGTACTTATTGTATCCACAACAGAACAACAGCCCAACAAATATTTTGGTGGCCTCTAGAGAGACTCGGTTGAAGTTCACGTCTCCCTTCTGGGCACACGGCTTCTTCATCTCCACGAGGCCCTGTGGCTACTGTGGCCAGTCAGAACTGAGTAGAAACGGGACATGCCGCTTATAGTCTGCGATATCGAGTTGCTGGCGCAAGACCTCTGGCTCCCTTTCCTTCTGACGCGGCACCAGCAACATTCTAGATGATGTCTACTGTCAGCCTGGGTCCCTGAGGGACTCCATGAGCAGCAACCCTTTATCGATCCATTTAGTGGGTAGCGTGAAGAAGAAATAAATCCCAATTGTTTTAAATCACTGAACAGCTGAGGTTGTTTGTTAACATAGCAACAGCCCAACTTATCCTGACACAAATATTTGTCAGATTCTTGCTCTATCTTCGGAACTTAGTGCCTCACTTTTGTTATCCTCATGCCATTTTCATAACAACGAAGTAGATATTACTGTCTTCATTGTGAGGTGAGAAAACTGAGACATAGAGCAAGTGGCTTGCCCAAGGTAGCAAGCTAGTGAACAAGTGGAGATTCAAGCTGAGGAGGTCCTGTTCGACTAAGCTGCCATGTTGCAATAGACACTGTGCAAAGTCTTTAGAATTGAAAAGAGAAGAATGAAGTATAGCTCCTGCCTTTGAAGATAATCCCAAAATCTTTGGGCGAGACAAGGCACATATTTGTGGAAACTGAACTGTGCAAATCAGGCACAAGGCCACATACAAATACCAAAGGAAAGGAAGGCTTTGTCAACATGTACTTTGACAGCAGAAATCAGAGGAGGGAGAACAACTATGAGCTTGGGGGATAGAAGAAAAACTTTGTGCATGTGCAACTGAGCTCTGCCTTAAAGGCAAATGGAGGTTGGGATAGACTGGACCACGCAAAAATTTTAGTTGAGATACTCTAGAAGTGTAAGTTCCAGGAGGACATAGACCATATTCTTTACTGTCTCTGAATATTTGTCAACTCTCTAAAGATTGCAGGAACTAAATAAGTCCTAAGCGTACCCTACAAATAAAAGTTCCTAACCTGATCGGTATTTCCCGCTCTCTACTGGGCAGCAACACTTGCCTTCTTTCTTTGGCATCTCGAACTTCGTCTGTCATCAATTTCCACCCAATCTCTCAGGATTAAAAACTTGACATCATCCATTTCTCCTCTTCTCTTTGTGTTCCCCTATTCAACTAACCGAGATGACCTACAATTAGACATGTTGTAGAAATATGTGAATTAAAAATATCTCTCTAATTTACTCCTGTTTATTTCCTCTGCTGCTGCTACTTTGGATCGAGCCAGCGCCACCTCCTACTTAGACAGAAGCTTCCATAAATGTTTTCCTCCCCTTTCTCTCATCCTCCACACGGCCCTTAGGGTTCCAATCTCACTTTATTGCCCCCTCCCCAATTTAAAATTTCCATTGGCTTCCTCCACTTCACCCCCGGGTGACCTCCGCATTCCACAGCAGGTAAGTTAAGACCTTGAGCACCTGTCCTCTTCTACCTTTCTGGTTCCAACCTTCGTTCACCTATTCGGAGACCCGGCTTGCACACTCTGTCCTTGGGCATCGGATGCCTCTGCAATGCTGTTTCTTCATGCCTGTGTGCTTTCCCTGCTTCTCCGACTGACCAGTTCCTGCTCGCCATTCACAGCCCAAGTCAAATGACATCTTTTCATGGAGCCTTCCCTGACATCCGTAGAGGGCTCGTGACCCCCTTTTTCATGTCACATGGTACTTTCACTGAGCTGAGTTTGACACTGAACCACTCTACTGAATTCGTGGCTTCCAGATCTTCCTTCCCATTAAGCCGTGTAAAGTCTTCTTATTCTTTTAGGGAGGCATTTAATCCTGGTGTTTAGGTTGGTGTTAAATATTACTCCTAATTGTTGTCATTATTAGTGAGGAATTAAGCTGTTCTTTTGGTTTGATGTCATTGGTGAGAAGAAGAAGTCTTTCTAGTCACTGGGAAGCCTTCAGGGCCATGGCAGGGGGAATTCAGTACTTGAATGCTTTTCCCTGCTCTCTGGAGCAGAATCAGACCTTGTGTTCTGCACCAACAAGCATAAAACTAAGACATGCTTGTCCAGAGTGTTGTATCAATATATAACAACACCCCAGAATTACAGGGGCTCCCAGACTGAAGCTTTGGGGAGCAGTCAGAAGTCTGTGGGGTGCTGTTTCCTTCTGCTAGTTGTAGGCTTCTTTGCGATAGAAGTGAGGTGGACACAAAGGAGAAATGATGGGTACTGGGCTTCCTCCTGCCCCCTCTAGCTTTTTGTTTTTAGTTCTCTCTAAAATGACGGTGTCCTGTGGTCATTTCAATATTTACTCCTGAGTAAGAAGGTCCACTTAATGTAGAACATATCTCAAGTGTTGACTATGTGTTGAGTTTGCGTGGCTTGGATAATTTAGACATGAAACAGTCCCTCGATTTGAAAACGACACACACACACACACAAGATCATTTCACCTCGATGTGCCTAGGCTAGGACTTCCTGGGCTGTTAGGTGAGCACAGTTCATCACCTACACTAGTGGCCAAACTTCAGTGTTGGTTCATTTTAATTTTCCTTTCAAACCAGTTTACACATGAACATAACATGGACGAACCAACTTGAACTTGTATCCAAGTTCCATAGCCCCAGTCGGCAGTGTAGCCGCGGCCCAAGGTCCCAGCCCGCCTCCCCGGTTGGGGACTCACTGGGAAATGTTGCCTCTGCTTCCCTGTCGGCATCACCTTCCTCTGCTTCTCTGATAAGATGGGTTCCCCCCCCCCCCCAGGATAAGTCCCTTCCCTGCATGCACTCAGAGTCCTGTTGGAGGAATTTGCCATTCTAAGGAAAAATCCATTCCATGTGGAAAAAAGCTCACCGGGGATGACTATTTTTAATCATGTAAATGTCATTAAATATATAACTGTGTTTGACAGAATTTCGGGCCGGAGGAGGTGTGGTACTCTGTGACTGAGCCCCCAGAAGCACTCAGTCTGCTCTGGCGGTCATGCGTCTGAAGACCCCCAAGTTGTCTCCCTTTGTTCCCCTCTGTCTTCTCCTCTTGGCTCCTCATGGACTTCGGCCCCAGCTCAGCGGCGGAAGCAGGGGGCATGGGCCCTGGCTAAGTCCAGATAACATCAACGTTCACTCAAAAAATCAAGTGGGAGAAATACACTGAGGCGCTGTTGGAATCAGCTCAGCAAAGTGTCAGAAAGATATACAGTATCAATAGCTTTCTAAGTATACCAGTAATATGCTATATAAATAAATATTCTTTATAGTTGTATCTGTAGTAGGATATAACAAAGTCTTATTTAGTACGAAGATGTTTTTATTAGTTTGACTACACCTAATTTCTTTTTTATTTTTTGGGAATAAAAAACAGCAATGTATCTGAGAAAAATTTAATAAATGCACATAAATGGTTAGTCTCTGGGCATTTTAAATAATCCCACAGATCAGTGTAGCCCTTCTCTTTATGAACTTTCGTGACATGGCATTATTATGTTACTGCAGAATAGATTAAAAAACAGCACCTAATTTCTGTTCCGCCACAATTAGAGGTGAGGTTACAGCCTGGTTCATTAATCTTTCAGATAAGAAAGGAACGTGTTCTTCCTAAACTGTTATGAGATTGATACCCTTACTGCGGGTGCGTTTTGTTTACTTGGCGTGTAAACCGTCTGGGCTTGTGGGCACTGTACTTGATTTGTCACCTCAGGATAAGATAATTTGGGATCTTTCACATTTCCAAATTATATCGTGTCTAAGCAGTTGAACCAGCTGACAAATGAGACGTGCCTGCGGCCGGGCTCCGGAGGGGGGCCCGCCGCGAGGGGCGGATGGTGCGAGCAGCGTGTTGGTTTATTAACAGACACATTCGATTCCGGAGGTTAATGTTTCTGTGCCCGAGACAGATGACACAGCCCGCGATCCGCATCCTGAGAGGGGCCGCTGCGCTGCGGCGGGGCGGCCAGCAGCTCCGTCTCCGGGCGGTCCCAGCTGCGCGCTGGCTTCGTGGGAACTGATCAGCATGGGCTCGGTTCTCGGAGGGCCAGACTCCAGGTTGTCTGCAACTGGGTTCTTTCCAGAAGGTGGCTTTTTGTTTTGTTTTTGTTTTTCATTTTCCTGTTGCCTGTGTAAATCGTGTGTGTGTGTGTGTGTGTGTGTGTGTGTGTGTGTGTGTGTGTTTATTTATTTATTTTAAATTTGGGATCAGAGTAGAGGAACCCTGCTGGCTTATGCAGCCTGTTGCGTGGTCACTAATCCTGGGCTGCGTCATGGTGTTGTGTCAGTCTGTGAACAATTACATGTCAGATAGTAATAGTAACAATGAAGACCCTTCAGTGAGGGGTGGTCTTCTGCCAGGCACTGTCCCAAAGGTTCTCAGGTATTAACTTATTTCGTCCTCATCCCAAGGTGCGGTGAGGCCCAGGACTCTCACCGTTTTGTAGATAAAAGGACTGAAACCCAGACGGACTGGCCCAACGTCCTGACCTGAGCAGAGGCCCCTCGCCAGCGCCCTTTCAGCCCCAGTAAAGGCAGCTGCGGAGTAGGTGGTGGCGGTGGGGTCGCTGTCGCTCTGAGTTGCGGTGGCATGCAGCTCCCCCAGGTAGGGGTAAGCTAACCGGGGGTCATCCCCCCTGGGTCCTGGAGCCTCGCTTGCAATGCGGTCACCTGCCGAGAGGACCCCCTCTGACAACACAAATACGGCTCCTTATGACCGTATTTGACGCATGGCAGACAGCGTCCGCCCTGAACCGAGGCATTTACATAGGGCCCTCGCCTTTTCCTCTGCAGTTGCCCCAAGCAGCTTCACTCACGGGATTCCCATAGCTCTGCGTTCCCCTGCCGGCTGCCACACACACGTGTGGGACTTGAGAAGGTCCTGATTTCCTTTCCCTTCCTCCCGCTCCACCCCCACTGCCTCCTCCCCCTTCTTCTTCAGCATGCTTTCCTTGAAAGGGTCACTGGCCTCATGGCACTGTCTCAGGAATTCTGCTGCCCCCTTGGTCTGTGCTTTTCTCTGTAAAGGCACGAGTCCACTGATCCTGTTCCTGAGAAAAGACGGCTGCAGTCAAGACTGTGGTCTGAAGGAGATTCCCGCCTCCCCGAAGTCATTCGAAAGAGGATGCATTTTTGGCTATAAAGCAGCATCTCCCTGTCCCTGTGTGTCCTCCGCCTTAGCCATGGTTTCTTTAGCAGTTCTAACGTTCTGCTGTGAGCCGTCTTCTGTCTACTCTGGGGAAGAGCACCCCTGCGCTCTCTCAACCCTAAGACCCCCCCACCATTGTACAAACAATGGTGCACAGGGCTTAAATGGAAACAACTTTTTCTTTCTTAAAGATACATAAAATAATAGTGTATCATATCATTAATGGTAACTTTGGAACTATGACATGAAGAAATTATGTCTTTGAGAACCAGCAGGGGAAAAATCTCTCTTTACACCAGTGTTTGTTGAATGCCTCCTAGATGGCGGACCTCGGCCAAATGTTGGGGGGACAGACATGAACAAGGCATGGCCCTCACGCTGAAGAAGCTCAGAGCCTCCGATTTGAACGTAACAGTAAATGGGTTTAAAACGTGAGCATTGGGATGCATTAGCACACGCAAAAGGGTTTTTATAAAGTTTAAAGCAATTGATTAGTACTGAGGTGTTCTTACTGAGTTTTATAATTTTAAAAACGCCGTCAGAATTGCAGTCGAGACTGTCACTCGTCAAGGCTGCCAGTGAGCTTCCTGGATGGAACATTTTCTGACAGGACTCTGACAGAAGTCAACGTGTCCTCGGAGGTTTTACTCAGAGAGCTGCTCTCTGCCTAATGAGGAATCCGTTATCTTAATTAGGTTTAAATATATCTTCTTCTGACCCCGGTGAACCTCTAGTGTAGAGCTGTGAATTTCTAAGACTGAGTTTTTCTTTTCTTTTTTTTTTCCTGCTCCTCTTTAGGTTGGATCCTCTCGGTATCTTTCAGCCCCTGTAGAAAATGAACACATCTCTGCGGGACGTCTGTGGGTCGGCGCCCGACTTTCTGGCCACTCTGAGTGTGGTCCACACACCAGCAACATCAGCACGGCCTGGGAGACTTTATAGAAATGCTGCATCTTAACCGCTACACACACACACACACACACACACACACACACCAGACCCACTGATCAGAACCTGCATTTTAACACGAACCTCAAGGGATTTCCGAGCACCTGTGCTATTATTTACTGAATATTTTCCCTTAAATTGACTGCTTGAAACTTAGCCTCCACTAAGTACTAATATTTATGAAATTATGGGTTAGATGCGCTTGTTAGAGCTATTTTAAGACCATATTAAAATAGAGGTAATTACCTGAACACGTGTCTGCTTGAGCAAATCATCACACATGCTTAAGGCCAAGCAGCACACTTTAGAAAACTTGCCTTAATGTCACATTGTCAATTAAAAAAAAATTAAACTTTTATATTTGGAAACAAATTTAAACTGACAAAAAAATTTTGCAAGACTAATACAAAGAATTTCTATCTACCCTCCACCACAAGTTCCATTTATCATTCTCTCGAAATTGGAACATTTAGTATTAGTGCAAGATTATTATCTAATGTACAGTCCTCATTCAAATTTTATCTGTTGTCCCCAAAATTGTTTTCCACAGAGCACTTCTGAAGATTCTGAGCAAGATCGAAACCGGGATCATGTGTTGTATTTGGTTTCTGTGCCTCTCAAGTCTGCTTTTATCTGGCTATCTCCTTTGCCTTTCTCTGCTTGTCTGGGCACTGACATTTTGTGGTGAACACCCCTTGATTTTAGTTTGTCTGATGTTTCCTTTTGATTAGTTTAGGCTGTGCATTTTTTTATTTTTATTTTTTTGTGTGCAGGAATGCCACAGAAATGGTGCGGCGTCCTTCTGAGTACAGCAATTTATGTTGAAATACTGTGTCTCACTCGGAGGGATGGGGGCTCCTCAGAGGCGTGTCTGATTCCAGGGCTGGGCAGGGACAGAGCAGATGAGCCTGGAACATCTTGTTGCCCAGAAGGCAAGAAAGTGCTTACAAGCTGGCAGGTGCCAGGCTGAAGGGGCTACCTCTGGTCAAATATGGCACAAGATGAACATTGAAAATAAACCACAGGAATGGATCAGTCACCCCCAAAGAGAGGAAATATCCAACCTCAATCAATAGGAGAGCTCTTTTCTATAGGAAAATCTCAACTAATGAATGTAGAAAGTAATAGCTAGAGAAGGGAGAAATAACAAATGCCAACTCCTCAACGTAGGAGTTAGAAAAATCATCTTCTTGCAAATGTGATAGTCAGAATGCATTCATCCATGGATGCTAAAGCTAGGAGGAAAAGTAAAGTGGAGAGCAGAGTTTTACATATTCTCATAGCCTCTCCCCACATTGCCCAGTGCAGCAAAGTTTTTATTTTTATTACACATAACGCTAACACTGAAAGGTGCTAGTTAAAAACAAAGATTTCCAGGCTGCACGGCAGGCTCAGCACATCAGAATGTCTGGGGTAGATCCCCACATCAGCCATTTATAAACATGTTAAAATGTCATAACCCCTGACTTAGAGCTTCCGGTCTTTGGGTTGATGAGAACTTCACTCTTGGCTTCTCCCTCGGTCCCGGGTGGGCTAGCAGAGAGCTGACAGGTATCAGAATCGCTCGTTTCATTTCCTTTGATTCTGAGTTTGATCTGATCGTTTCAGACCAGGGTGAAATGCTCTTTATTAATTGGGGGCCTTGTGCTTGCTGCAAAACATCTTCTTCCTGCAACAAAGAATTCAAGGTACTAAACATACAGTATTCTACTTGTTACCCATGTGGTTTTAATTAAGTTTTAACTAATTCCCTTTATCTTGTCATAGTTATTATGACCTTCCAAGCCACGTCACACTGATATGTGCAAACAGCTCCCTGGCAGGTCTGGCCAAGGAACAAAGCCATTATTGCCTGTCTTGCTAAATTAAAATGGGGAGACTGATCAACTTGCGTTTTGTTACCTTCCTCGGTAATTTATGTTAAAGGTGAGCAAAAGTGCACAGGAGACAGCTCCTGGCAGCCCTGCCTCCTTGCTGCCAACACAGCCCACAGAGCACTGCAGACTCTTCAAATTCACATACATCACCAGAGAGATGAAAAATAAGGCAGCCCATCTCGGGGAAGCTATTGGTAGCAATTGAATTGATCTATTCCAACTCAAACTTTCAAGAGGCTTACAGAAATCTCTGTAATGACCATATTTTCCTCTACTATCAAGTTGGCACACATCGTTAGACAATGGATCCCCCCACTCATTCATGAATATGTTTAAAAGAGAGGCTTTACAAAGGTAAACAAGTGAAATCACATTTATGCGATTGCTATTTATTGAAAAGAATGAAATGGAAACTCACCTGGGAAAATCTGGGAATAGAGTCACTGCAGGTGGGGACTATATCCCGGATAAAGCAAGACAAGGTACATTGGAAAGGGGAGTGTATGTCGCCTCTGATGCTGGAAACTAATGCTGACTCCTCTGCCTGTGTTCAAGCCAAGCACTTTTGGAAACCTCTTGCTGTGCAAACTCTCAAGTTACTGCACAGGACGGGACTGCTGAGCCTCATTAAAGCCCTCTGCTGACAGATATTTTGACATTTACTCACAAAGTGGCCTGTGTGTGCCATCTAAGAGATCCTTAACATTTTTTTTTCTTTCTTTTTTTTTTTTTTTTTTTTGTATTTTTCTGAAGTTGGAAATGGGGAGAAACAGACAGACTCCTGCATGCGCCCGACCAGGATCCACCTGGCATGTCCACCAGGGGCAATGCTCTGCCCTCCAGGGGGCGATGCTCTGCCCCTCCGGGGCGTCGCCCTGCCGTGACCAGAGCCACTCTAGCGCCTGGGGCAGAGGCCAAGGAGCCATCGCCAGCGCCTGGGCCATCTTTGCTCCAATGGAGCCTTGGCTGCGGGAGGGGAAGAGAGAGACAGAGAGGAAGGAGGGGGTGGGGGCGGAGAAGCAAATGGGCGCTTCTCCTATGTGCCCTGGCTGGGAATCGAACCGGGTCCCCTGCACACCAGGCTGACGCTCTACCACTGAGCCAACCGGCCAGGGCCAAGATCCTTAACTTTTAAAATGCAGTTCTCATTGATGGCTATCATTTATTGGGCACCTGCCACAGGCCATGCACTATGCTGGGTCTTATACCTCACAATCATTTAATTCAATGGAAGGTAAGGACTATTGTTGTCTCTACACAAGACGAAAGGTCTTGTGCTCACTGGGGAAAAGTCACCTGCTCATCCTGTCAGTAGTAGAGTCATATTTAAAACCAGATCTCTGACTTCCATAGTGTCTGGTCCCATCATACTGTCACCCACTATGCTTCGGCTTTCTAGCCAATTTGGCCTTTCACTCTGTGAGCAGGACTTTATTTTCTGGTTCCTGGACTAGATCAGCCACAGTTCCTCCCTGTTATGCTCCCAGGGCTCATTTATTTTCTTTATCACAACAAACGTCACACCTGATTAGTACTGCACATTTCATGTTTTTTCTTGCCAGTAGGTTGAGCGCTCCGTGAAGGCAGGAGCTCTGTCTATATTGAGCACGACTATACCTAGGAGATCTCACGGCAGCTCGTAGGTGCCCGATGAGTATTGAGTAAGCAAGTGAATGCATGTTGTACTGAAATCATCACCTAGTTCCTGTCCTAGCAGAATCTTTGTTCAGATAGGAGATCGCTGCCTCATATTCACTACACCCTTTCTTCCTCTCCTCCTCCTTTCTGTCCCATCAGCACATGTAGCAAGTGGAAGAGCCAAGGCTCAGATGCAAGTCTGTCTTATTTTAGTGTTCACATCCTTTCCTTTAACCTCTTCTGTGCTAAAAAGAGTAAAGGAGGCTTCTGGCCATGGCTCCCATCAAACCATCGAATGGCCTTCCTTTCGCTTCTTATTTTCTGTTTCTAACACGAATTTTTTTTTAACTGGCTGAAGCACCACAGCTAGGAAGCACCACCCTTGAATGTCCTGCTTGCTCAGCGGAAAGCAGCAGCTGTTCCAATAAGCAATTTGATGTTCAGCACCTGAGATTGGCTCCCTCCTTCCAGCAAGACTGCAAGCTCAACAGAATGTAGGAGAGCATGAAAAAGTTTCCCAGCCTGTTTCTCTTAAGGCAACAAGGAAAGCAGTACAGGCTGAGGAAGGAGGTTTGTGTCCTGGGCACGGAGAACTGGCTCCGACATGTACAGTTTCACTGAGCTTCTTTCCACGGGGTCCTGGGGGTGATGCAAAGAGCCAAGCTTCTGCATATGGTGGGAGTCAAGGCCAGGGTCTCAAACACAAAAGTACAGCATCAGAAGCAGGTAGATTTCGAGTGAAACCATTGGTGGCACCAGTGACCTTCTGGTTGACCTTGGATATGTTACTAACACTCTCTATGTATGCTTCAGTTTCTTTAGCTCTATAATAACAGTTCTTACCTTAAAGAGCTTTTGTGATGATGGATTATTATGACATATGTAAAGTGCTTAGCATGGTGCCCAGTGCAGAACAAGTGCTCGATGTATAATGGCTATTAGAGTTAGTCTGGAGTGCATCAGAGTAGGTGAGGTTTCATGGGAAATGATCTCCAACCCTAGGAGGTGTTTACCGCTCACCTCCGTGGGCTGCCAGTGGGTCTGGGCGGGTTGGCAGTCCTAAAGGGTCAAGCCACAGGTGGATTCCTCCACGTCATTGTTGGCGAGAAAATGAATGAAATCATTTTTTTGATAATTGGCGCTATGTTTTTTCTACCCTGTTAAGAGGAAAATCTTATTCTTCTCTTTGGGACAGGTTGTGCAAAAGAAATCTTTAAAGTGGACTTGGAACGGCTCATGAAGAACCAAAATGTACATTCTCATGTTGACATCATGTTCAAGGTGAGACTAGACTCTGTATGTTTGGGAAGGGAGCAGAGGTGAGAAATTACTGTACTTGAACATGAAATTTAATAACGAACATCTGGTGGTTGAGGGAGGAAATACATATATGTGTGTGTGTATGTGTGTGCGTATGTGTATGTATGTATGTAACGTATTCTATTCTCATAGTTCTACTGCTTCCTCTTTTCTGCCTCAGGACCTTTGCATATAACCTTCCCTCAACCCGAAATGATCTTTCTCGCTCTTCAGAGCTAGCTTCTTCTCTCCCTACTGGTTGCTCACTCAGCCTTCCCAGTTTTTAAAGCAGATTTCATCCCTGCTTGTCTCTCTCTCAGCTATTTTTTTTTCTCTTCACTAACTGGCATTTGAACAAACTCTATTCGGTAAGATAAGATCAGGAAATAACTTTATTTTTCACCTACCACAGCTTCAAACCTGCTTGGGAAGGATTTGCCACGAACGATATTGCAAGCAAATCCCCTGGCTTTTACACTAATATTTTTGAGTAATACATCATCTTGTTTTTAGATACGAAATAGTCCAGTCCAATTTAATGTCAAAATTTCAGTTTCTTGTCCAATTTCAGGTGTTTTCTGTTCTTCTCGGCTCAAGCTGGTTTTTAAGTCCTCTTGGCCAGAGGCAGGGGGGAGCGCTGTGGTCTTACCCCCCAGGTGTCCTGGTGGAGGGTCGGGTGGATCAGCACAGATGTGGGGCAGTCTGGTTGTGGAGGGGACCCAGAACAAAAGGTCCCAGCAGTTTTATAATCCCCGGGGCCAGGGGGAGAAATAGAGGGAGGGCTTGAAGTGGAAAAATACTGGGTAGTCAGAGTGGAAAAGCTTGTCTTCAAGGTTTACCCGCTTTTCGTGGTCGGTCCTGAAAATCATCACACGTGGGTTTTTAGCCGGCAGCCTGACTCCTCATTTTTACTTAGGTATTTATTACTGCTCTTTTCTGGAACAACGCTGGTTCGCTGGGCAAAGCCCAGAGCCTGGCCCCTGCTGGTTGCTGATGAGTACGTGTTGAGTACATGGACATGCCAGGCCAGCTGTCTGCAGAGGGCGGAAGACCCTCTTGTGGCCTTTAAGAAAATCCATCTATCAAAGATGGAGTAGAAGTCATGTTTCCTAAGGCAGCCCAGGCTTAACCTCCAAGAATCATTTATTATTATTATTAGAAGAAAGATTACTGTGATCAAAGGGGCAGGAGAGGCTTCAAAGGTGGGGCATGGCCCATGGTAGTGGGTCTATGAAGGATGGGATTTGGAGAGGTGGAACTTGGAAACCACCCTTTGGCTCAGAACCTTGACGTCAGACTCGCCCACACTTACTAGAGCCATCCGTCTGGATATCTCCCACTCCTCAGTGGAGTACTCAGAGCATCAAATATCTGCTGCAAGCTTGTGCCCCCCCCCAAACAGGATGGAAAAGGAGAGTGCGTATTTTGGTACCCAGATCCTGAATCCTAATTAGTCCATGCCTTTTTCCTTTTTCTGGCCGGGACATTATTGTCCTCTGGGCTGTAAGTCTGTGCTTGAAGGTTTTTCCTCCAAATCATTTTTCTTCTCTTTCATCCTCTGTCACTGCTTCCTGCTTCTACTGGATTGTCAGCTTCTGCTTATTGAATAGGGATGATCATATATTCAAGTTGGTACAGATTCACAAAGAAAGGAGATATGCAAATGCATGATGGTCATCACTGTACTCGTACTCGTACTGGAGGAAACTTGGAGCCACACAGCCTGTGAACCTTAACTCTCCCATCCTTGATGGTGGGGAGCAGCCAGTGCTTATTGTTTTAAACATTTAACCATCTGAAGACAAATCAAGTGAAGCCACAGAATCGTAGAATCCCAGAGCCAGCGAAGACCTTCCACTGTATGCTAAGGGGAAGATTTGTCTCTTGGGTAAATGAGTCTACAGTTGAGGAAAATCCCTTGTAGGCTTTTCAGTTGAAGAAGGCAAGTCCCCTTACCCTTCCCACACCGCACCCTCGGCATCCTGGGGGGTAAAGATTAGGTCAGTAGAGACTAGGGTGTACCTGGTAAAAGAAGACAGGGTTTTAATCTCCAGTTGCAGTCAAGACACGAAGTTATCAGGCACACAGGACGTCGTGTAGGAGCCTTGGAGGACCGTGAGCACTTGGCCAGTGGCTGAGGCGGAGGGAGGACCCACAGAGCAGAAGGCATTCCCCTGGCAGGGGAAAGAAAATATATTCCTAGGGGCTTGACATCTAATTTTTAATGTGAAGTTGTTTTCTGTTCTATGCTGAAAACACCCTCTACTACCTTTGAAATCTCAGTAAAAACTACCCAGACACGATTGTCCTGTATGGGTGGTAAGTCTGGGGAACAGATGCAGGGACTGAGCTCCGTGGGCCCGAGGTTCCGCTGAACATCAGCAGTGACATGGCCACGAGGGTGCGCTGACTCGGAGACAGGCAGAAACGACCGTAAATGGCCTCGCTCTTCATTTATAAGAGGAAGGTGGCCCTTGAAAGGCGTAGGCAGGAAAATGACTTAGATTTCACCTCACCTCTGCATTCTGTCTTTGAAAACCCCATGCATTTGGTGAAAGGCTGTCCTGATTATCACCTGAATCGCGGAGATAGAGTAGCACCGGGCCTGGAGAGGCTACTGTCCCGTGGAGTGCAACACCGGGGCTGCCCTTAGACCTCTGGGGTCCTGGCAATCAACTGTCACGAAGTACCTGAACGGGACCGCCCTCCTCCAGTCTCCGCAGAGGACATGTTGATGTGTTTTTTTGGATGTATCTGGACACCAGCCATCCCACATTTGATGGCTTTCCTTGACTTCCTCAAGGAAGGACGTGGTTTGAAATGGGAAGAGCTCAATGGGATGTGACTGCTTCTTCATAAACATGCTGCTTCCACTCGGCGGTAGGTGCTGTGCTCAGTAACCACAGGCCTGTTTTCGTGTAGACTTCCCTTCTCTCAGGGCTGGGAGCGACTCTGGTGATGGATCATCTAATCCTACAGCCTTATTTTGCAGAAGACCTTGAACCTCTACTTGGCCGAGCTCACATGGCTGGGAAAAAGCAGGAGATTTAATTTAAGTTGAAATAAATGACTCTTTCCTCAGTTTCCTACTACAAGCATTGGTAGTGGAGGTGGGGGGGGATAGGTATGTACTTTGTATCTCGACTAAGTCTTTTTCTTTTCGCTTTTGAAATGTGCATATACTCATTCCTTCTAGAGAGTAAACTCCTGCAAAGACAGGTACTTGAATTATTTGTACCAGGGCTGCTGCTGGTACAAATATCCTACAACGCCCAGGACCGGGCCTCACGGCGCAGAATGACTCAGTCCCACACTCCTGTAAAACTTGGTCCGCTGTCATTTGTAGCGTGTTCCCTCTTGGTTGCCTGCACCCAAGAACTCCTCGGATGACATTCAGTCCTCCGTATTTATAGTCAGCTGAAATTATTGAAGATTTTTCTTTCAACTGACTGCAATGACTGGGTTCTCTGATGATAAACTCTGTAGGTTCAGACCCGTGCTCCTTCTGGGGACTAGGAAAGCAAATGGACAGCTGTTGGAGGCAGTGGGAAGACTCCCCGAGTGGGCAGCCAGGGAGCACGTGGGGCCCATGGCCTGTGAGAAGAGAGGCCAGGTGGGTGGGCTCCCATTGGGAGCAGCTGCCCCCTTCATCTGAGAGGGCCACAAAGAGACCAGGAGTGAGGTGGGCTTTGATGGTTTCAGGAACAGGGCCTTGTTGCAAGGCTACACCCTAAGGACAGTGGACCCCAGTGGGGGTGATTTTGCCCAGTCAGGGGACACTGAACAATGTCTGGAGACATGTTTGGCTGTCACAACTGAGAGAGTGCTGTTTTCTAGTGAGTAGAGGCCAAGGATGCCATGTAATATCCTACACGGCATGGGACAGCTGCCCCACCACAAAGAAGGATCTGGTCAGACATGTCCACAGCGCTGAGGTTGAAAGGCCCCAGTCGGAGATCCTCAGTGGGTGTGAGGGAGAGCTGGGAATAAACCAGTCCTCCTACAGAGGAGGCCTGGCTTCAGATTGCCTCAATTTCCTAACGTCTCTGTGTTTTCAGCTTAGGTTCCTGACAGCAGCAAAGACAAGTCCTCCCTGGAATAGGATATTGCTACCCAAAGCTTCGAATACACTCCAACAATCACACATAAAGCGAGGGAAGTGGGAAGGCAGGCGCTAAGGTCAAGGGACTGTAAGTTCCTTGCATTAGACACTGATAAAATGCTCATTTATATTAGACTTCAATAAATTAGGGATGCATATTGTGATGGTTAGATTAAATACTGAAAGAACGGTGCTATAGATATAAATTATACAGACATTATAAATTATATAACTTATCATATATATTCTAAATTATAGATATATAAGTATATATGTATTTAATAAAGAAGCAAATTCAATACTTAATATGTCCCAAAGGAGCCAGGAATCCAAAAGTAACAGAAAAATAGCGATATGATAGAATTAACCTTAACTATACGTTAAATGAAATCTACATTATACATTAAATAAAATACATTACATTAAACATATTAATATTTAATATATTTCTTATACTATGCCCATTAGAAGGCAAAGATGATCAAAACAAGTAAAACTCCAAATGTTGTGATTCTTTTCCAATCTTCTGACTCTGGACGGCAAACTGTCACAAAAGAATAATAGTTCTAATGGCTGATGTTATAATGAGTGATATCTGTTTAAGCCTTTTATATTTGTTTTTCCATTTAACCTTTGAGGTTGGTCCCATTATTTTCATCTTCTGATAGATGGGGGAACTGTTGCACACTTGCTTGGTGTCACATGGCTGACATGTAGCAGAATGAGGATTTCATCCAGGCCTTCTGGTTCTGGGACTCATGCTCTAAAAAACACTGCTAAATCAACCAAGGTATTAGTTTAGGACTATTCCATGTTTTATGGCATTTCTAGGAAAGTCTCAACTGGTGGTATTTTGTGCCACAAATAATTAACTAATATTTTTCAGAACATATTTCCTTATTTTGTTCAGATAATATAACATCTTTCACTATCCTTATACTATTTAAAGAAATAATAAGTGATTATTTTGTTCCCAAGTCTATAGGCCATGTGGGTGGTCCTGCTCCCTGGGCCAGGCTTGGCTGATCTTGGCTGAGCTCACATACAGATCTTCAGTCAGCGAGAAATTCAGTCTAGGGCTGGCTGGTCTAGTATGGCCTCAGTTAGGCTATGTCATCTGCTTCATGTAGTTCCTCTATTGAGTAGATTAGCCAAGTTTTGTTTTTGTGGCACAGGCTAGATTCCAAAAAATGAGAAAAAAAACACCAGGGCCCCTTGGGACCAAGGCTCAGATTGTGCACATCTTCATTTCTGCTGCATCTTATTGACCAGAGCAAGTCGCAAGGTCAGCCCAGAAAGAAGGGGGAGGAGACAGACTGTACCTCTTCAGAGGAGGTACTCACATTTCATGTTGTAAGGAGTAGTTTCACACATAGGGCTGAAAAAAAAATCAAGGTCTTTACTTTAGGGCGATCAATCTACTTCACCAGCATCTTGGCATAAGAGAACTGGTTAAAGGCGACGTGGCGTCCTGGCAGGATGACAGTGCTCGTTGGCTGGCAGCATAGCACCTGGGCTCGTTGGATGGCAGCATCGCACCTGGGCAGATGGTTCCTGGTTGTGCTTTGGTCCTTGTGCTCTTTTTAGCACATTTTCATTCAGGATTCTTTGGTTGCAAACAACAGAAACAGAATCTTTTGGCATTAAGCAAAAAATATATTTGCGGTAAGGGCAGGGGGCAGTTTATAGAACTGACTAGAAATTTGGAGAAACAGACTCAGGAATCAAGGTATTTCTCAAGGAGGGTGGGCATAGAGGTGGCAAGAACAACACAATAGTCTTATTCGGAAATTGCACGAAATGCATGAGTTTCAACCACTTCCCTTTCTCCCTCCCTCCCTTTCTTCCTTCTTTCCTTCCTCCCTCCCTCCCTCCCTCCCTCCCTCCCTCCCTCCCTCCCTCCCTCCCTCCCTCCCTCCCTCCCTTCCTTTATTCAAAGCTCAGATTCCAACAAGGGAGCATCAGATTTTCTTGACTTGAGTCAGATTCCCTCTCTGTAGTTGGGGAACACAGGACATTCTAAGTGACCTTCCCACCAGGTATATTCAATGGAAAAGTAACACACAAAAGAGTGTGGGCACAGTTAGCAAACAAAGGTGAAACAGATGCTGGACAGCCAAGAATAGCCTATGTACGTCCACTAGACCCTCTTAAAAATAATTCAGAGTAGCTCCTTATGATTACTGATTATTCAGGAAAGAAGTTTAATAGTGGAAGCGAAGAGGGAGTATATAGGGACAAACAGACTGGGAAGAGTTATAATAAGATATAAGTAATCTTCTTGAGTTATCAGACTAAGGTTTTTGCCCCCCCTTTTTTTCTGTTGTGTTTTTTCTCTTATAGTGTGCATTGTTGTCTTTTTAAATAAAATATAAACTTTATCTTTTAAGACGAAGGAAATGAGGGAGGAAAGTCCCTTTTGATGACCTGGGGACATAATCACAACTCTGTATTAATAATGGGAGCATATGTTCCTCTTGAAATGCACCAAACGTCTTACATATTAAACTCTAAACAGAAACAAAAAAGACACACACGAAAAGGAAATCCCCACCCAATTTGGAAAGGACTTGTGCTTGGGGGATGGGCACAGAAGGAAGCAATTTCCCTGCGTTTTTTGCCTGAGCACTCCTTTTGCACTTTGATATTTGTTTCCCCAATAAGGTGTTTCATTATTTCTCCCACATAAAGAGCCTGTGCTGTTACGAGATGCTGTTGAAGTCTCTGGTTTGCCCAGATGTTTCTCAGTGAAAACAGCTCTCTTGTGCAGCGAATGAGACGCGTGAGTGGGATGGGACCTGTGGGAAGAGGGGATCCTTTGGCAGAGTTTGAAAAAACAACAGAAAACTAAAGCCGCTGCCCCGCAGGGAAGATAGAACACACTCTCTCCTAATCAGTGGGTCACACAGCTCTGTGCTGCGCTGGAGAAGCATCAACTATTTCCAAGCCTAAGGCTGGGTCAACAGATACACCGTCTTCTCCGACCCTTGCTGGAGCTTCTTGTACCAGTTTCATGATCAGATTTCCCTGGTCCCTTGGACCAGCTGGAAAAGAAGTTACGAGCTCTCTCCATCATCCGCCAGTCTCACAGACCCTTCCTCCTTTTAAGTTTTTCATTTGGGGTCTTTTTTTCTCTTCTAGTGTTTCTCCTTCTCTTTGCACAAATTTCTGTATCTCTGGGGAGTTCTGTCTGTGCCCCTGGGCCCTTCCCAATCCAGGATTCTATTTTTGTGGGACCATCCATCCAACTGACCACGGCTGAAGCCAGGGAGTGTGGTCAGTCCCTCTGCTGCAGGAGGCAGATCTGGGTCCGCCCCTTGCTGCCTCCTTTGCGGGGGGCTGGTGGGGTTCTGTTTCCCACAATGCTCTGGGAGAGCTGTCTGCTCCAAGTTTGGATGGCGCTGCTTTTCCTGCTGCCAACGGCCCTGCTTCCAAAACCCAGATTAGAAAAGATGGAACCTACCCCCCCCACCCCCACCCCCGGCACACACACAGGAGTCGGTGCAATCTTGGCATTTCCTTTTCCACTAGCAGATTTCTCAGGCTTGGATAGTTCCAGAGCAAGTATACAAATTGTTATGTGGACCATGGGAGTGGGGAGAGGGTCCAGGTAAAAATAAAAGCTTCCTCCTTGGGGCTTTCTGTACCCCCTCCTCGCTGTTCTCACTCTGTACCGATGGACTGTTTACACCTCCACATCTCGGTGTCCAGCCAGGGGGCCCGGGAGGTCAGGAACTCGGGCTCCCAGGCCTGCCTGCCCAGCGGGTGATACACATGCATGCGCATTAAAGATCTTTTTCTGCTCATGAAGATTTGCCTTCCAGCCTAGCCGCCCCCTGCATGTGCCCTGAGATCCTACTTTGTTTCAGCTGATTGCAGCTGCGAGGAGCGGTGATGAGGGGGAGGCGGGCGGAGGAGGGGGTTGGAAGGAAGGCACAGAAAGCAGCAGGAGGGCAGCGTGTGTCTGCTCCCCCCACCCCGCCCCACAGAAGTCAGGACTGGCATTAATGCTGCCAACACAGGAGAGAAGGAGGGATTCCTTTAGTCCTGCCGTCCCGGAGGACTTGGTCGGTTCCTTCCAATCTCTCCACTTAGAGGGATAGTACAAATGATAATAACGACGGTAATAGCAGCTAATAATTGATACTGATTCCGTTTTGCAGGAACTGTTTTAAATTAAATGCTTTACATTTACTAACTTGTTTTGTCTTCTCAATAGTCTAAAAACAGGCGTCCTTTTCTTGCCCTCCCTATGTTACAGATGAGGACGTGGAGGCTGAGAAACTTGCCCAAGGTCACTCTGATTGTAAGTGGTGGACTGATCAGAAGTCCTGAGTCCCGCAGACAGCGCCCCAGCGTGGTCTGGTAGCCGCCATGCTGTCTGGTGACTCCCAGTGTTTATTTCCAGGGCAGGATTGTTTCCCGAGAGCCTCCTCTCTGCAGCCTTCCTGGGGTATGTGCACACCTGGACACTGGGGTCCTGGCGTGCTCCTCAGAGTCACCTGCAGCTGCTCAGGGATGGCGCTGAATAAGGACCTGGGGAGCCATGGCGGGGGCCAGGAATGGGCGGGTTCCTTATACAATCTTGCTTTTCAGCCTCCGCCCTCGAGCCACCTTTTTTGTTTCTTCTCTCAGCAGATGGCACCTCCTTCCAACCAGCCTAGGAACCAAGAGCCTGTGAATTTTCTTGTGCCTCCTCTGCTCTTACTCTCTGTCACCATGACTTGCTCCTCTGGCCTAATGCTACTCAAGTCCAATGCTCACTGGACCACCACCACCACCCATCTTCAGGCTGGGCCACTGCAGAAGCGCCCTAATGGGTGTCCCTGCCAACTAGACTGGCAGCTAACCCAGTGCCTCCCCCACTCTAAACACAGAGCGCCAGGTCCCCGCCCCCGTCCGACTCACTGGGCCCGGCGCGGGCCTGTGAGTTTGCATTTCCAACAAGTTCTCAGATGTCATTGACGCTGCTGGTTGGGGACTGATTACACTGAAGAACCACAGTGCTAACCTGTTCTCTACTCAGCCTCCGGAGAAGTCACCTGAACCCCGGGGACACCCAAGCTTTGGAGCCGCTATGGTTCCCCTTTGCCCTCAGGAGAAAGTCCACACTACTTAGCACGGGCAACAGCTTACTTACGTCCGTAGCCTTGTCTTGCCTGGTGGGTTAGATGGCAGAGCTGCCCCTGGCACTGCCCCTACGCTCCCAAGACTGTGCAGTCTCTCACCTTTCCCACAGTACTGTGAGCTCAGTACACGGCCGCTCAGGTTACTGGAGGGTCAGAACTGGTGTCTGCAGAGTCTCTATTGGTGGGGATTGAATCTTCCTTTAGGTTACAGACCTGACAGTTCCCTTGCATGGCCCAGCAGCTGCTACTCCCACAGTTTGGCTCCTTGGTCGTACCCTCCCCCTTGCCCAGGTTGGGCTAGTTCTCTCTCTTTTCCTGGTCCTGCACCCTTTGAATTGGACATCTTTACAAATGTACGTGGGTCCACCTGAGACAGATGAAATGCCAGCCGTGCAGTGGGCAGCTTCCTTCAGGAGACCCTGCTAACGATGGTATTGATCCAAGGAGCGATCTTGGCTGAACAGGGTCTGAGTCTCGGCAGCCTGTGTCCCAGCCCCTTCTGGGGGAAACTTCCTGCTGATTGCCCAGCTCATTGCTACTGTCCTTGTCCCTGCACTCCTTTACTGCTAAACCAGTGGGAGCTGGGATGCAGAACTGGGAGGGAGGACCCACTGTGCAACTGAAGACACTGCAGGGCAGTGTCGCTTCCTGATTTGCTCTTATCTTAAAATCCAGGTAAATATTCTCTGCTTTGGCATAGAACTAAAGTTCCCAAAGAAACCTGGTTGTCCTAGCTGACTAGATCAGCACGTTAACCACCACTACGACCACCCCCGCTTCCTCCTTCATCCAAACCAATGGGCAAGCCTTTGGGTTTTCTTGGGGGTCCCTGCTCTCTCTTCCATATAACAATCCTGTTATGGGAATTTTGATTGATGCTGAGTAACCTTGACCTTGTTCTCTCTGTAACCACAGGCCTGTGTCTTGAGCTCAAAACTGAGGATGCGTTACAGGTGGGTAAAAGAAAGAGGAGTCGGTTCTTAGGAAAGTCAGTTCGGATTCACCAGATGTTTAATAAAACACCTTCTTATATGGTGTTTCCTGTGCTTGATTCACCTACAGATACACAGGTTCTTCCTTAAAGCTCGTCTTGTACCTGGACGATCACATAAATATGTAAATGAATGAAACAGACAGACAAGTACACTGCATTTGTCCTCATGACCCTCCATCACCAGTGCTTTCTTTGTTATAGTTTAATTAAATTTACATGTTTGATTTGGTTTCCTAGGTCTTTGTTTTTTTTTTCTGATCTCATAATTTAAACATTTGAGTTTAGATAGAGGAGATGTCACAAGATGGTCTCATATTTAAATATCTTAATATGACTCAGGAAGAGGCCCAAACAACAGAGAACCCGGAATCCACCCATCCACCCACAGGGGCTCACCCATGGTAGAGCCAGCAGTAGGTGAGATTTCCTGCCACACGTTAGGGCTGCTGGGGACAGAGACGAGATCTGGCACTCTAGGGTGGCTCCTTGCTGGGCGGAGGAGGGTCAAAGTTCAGCAAAGTCCTATTGACTTTGGAGGTGGAGTCTTTCTTTTCCACCCAAAGCATCTCCTGGAGAATATAACAGCAAAAGAATCAGGTGCAAATGAAAATGAAGCAAAATGCAAAAAGAAAGAAAAAAAAGAATACTCTCTCTAAGCCTTTTATTCCCTGGCCCCCGTCCTCCCTCTGTCCCCATTCTATACACATTCTTTCCTCCCCCCACCACAGGTTTGGTGGGGGCACTGCCCTGTGTTATCTGCCCTGACTCTGCTTGTGTGCCAGGCATCTGTTTGATGTCTTTACCTTTCCAGTCATAGCCTCTTAGGGTTTGAAGAAAGTCCATAAGCTTCAAGCTCCTGTTTGGAACTTCTAGAGCCACCAGCGTTTGCTGGAGGAGGACGGCCCAGAATGATCAGCCACTTGCATGCATACAGGGGATTTTGCAAGCATGTAACCAGTTCTTGCTGCAGGCTCAATAAGCAATTACCTACGTTCCAACTTCTCCGCATCCGCAGGATGCTGGGGTTTCCACGGTGTCTTTAGTCCGAGGGTTGGTACAGAGGAACCCAGAGGGAACTCAGGGCCCATCCGGAACTTGCTTTTTCTCCCTTCTTCTCCCACACAGCCCCTTGCCATTTTCTTCCTGCTGCTTGCTTCTTTAAGCTTCTGCTTTCGCCCAGTGTCTTTCATTAAGTTTGTGTTGTTAGTCATTCTCTGCTGCCCCTGGCCCCACTGCTGGGAAGGGACAAGGGGCAGAGTGAGGGGCTTCACATTCTGTTGTTAGAAGAAGGGGGGGCTTTGGAAGTGGTCCTCACCCAGGTCTGGCTTCAGGGCTCAGAGACTTTGGTGTCTTGCACGTGAGGCTCAACTCCTGCTATACGTTATGATTAGAGAGTGTGTGAGTCTTTCTCCTCTCTCGTGGACAAGGCACAGTCCTCTCTCACAGATTTCGCCTCTAGGGGCAGCAGAGAAAAGGTGATGGAAAGAGGAAAAATGCCCATTCATTGCAATGAAAAGAGTTGATGAACAAATGAATGAGTGGAAGAATAAATGGAATTTTTGACTGGCGTTTAGTTCCCCATTGTGCAAGGACATAGTGGGATGCAAGTCAGATGTGGTCCCTTGGCTTTGACACCTGTCATTGCGTGACTTAGGTTGGTACGTGGGGTGAAGACAGGCTCATCTTTTAAAGTGAGGTTCAGGCTAAGATTTTTTAAAATTTTAATTTATTGTGTTTACATAGATTCTAGTGTCACCCCAAATGTATCCCCCCTCCCCCGTATTCCCCTCAACATCTCCCTTGCCCCCCTCCTAACAGCGCCCTCCCCCCTTCCCTTCAGGATTATCCCATCCTATCATCCCCTTTCCTTCTGTCCTCTTTTCCTCTTGTCTCTTTGATCCTTCCTCCATCTCAATTCTGTTGCTCAGTTCACATTGTTCATTGGATTCCTCAAATGAGTGAGGTCATATGATTTTTTTTTTCTGCCTGGCTTATTTCACTTAAGATAATAGTTTCCAGTTTCCTCTATATTGTTGCAAAAGGTAATATTTCCTTCTTTTTCATAGCCCCACAGTATTCCATTGTATATATGTACCACAGCTTTTTAATCCACTCGTCCACTGACGGACACTTGGGCTGTTTCCAGATCTTCACTATTGTGAACAATGCTGCCATAACCATGGGGTTGATTTCTCCTTTTGTATCAGTGCTATGGTGTTCTTGGGATATATTCCTCAGGCTAAGATTTCAATGCCATGGAAGAGTTAACTGGGTGAGGATCGAGCAAGTGAGCGGGCATGGAGGATGGGCAGGGGAGAAGGCCATTCTAGGAATAGAGAGAAACCTTGTGTGAACCCTGAAGCAAGAGAGTATGGCCCCTCAGTGGGACCAAGAGATGTTCCCTGTGGCTGGAGAACAGGCAGCGATGGGCCACGGGCACCACGTGCTTCTCTCCAAGGAGCTGGAACTGATTCTGAGGGTGAGAGGAAGAGGTTGGAGAATTTGAAGTAGTCGAGTGATATGAATAGATTTGCACTTGAACAGAAACCCACCTGGAATGGGAGTGGAGAATAAACAGGTAGAGGGAAGGGAAAGGAGCACAGCAGAGGTCACTGCTGTGAACTTCGAGGGAGAGCATGGCAGTGAGTGATGCGGGTGGGGACAGAGGGCGGAGCTTCAGGGTCCTCAGTCTGTTCGAGGACCCATCGGAGGCTGGGGAGTGAGAGAGGGCTGTGCTCCGGAATCTAGTTTATGGAGAGGTGGAGTCAAGTCCTCCAGCTCTAACCTGCACTCTTTCTCTGTGCGTGGCTGGTGAGAACAGGTCTTCTTGTGACAGCTTGTAGCAATGGGTTGTTATATGAAGAAACTGAGGCTGTGAGGGGTTAAAATAATTACTCCAACATTTGTAGTTAGAAGAGGCTGATAGGGACTCAAAAAACCCACGTCCTCCATTAGAGCAATGTCTGGGGGGCAGGCCCGGGGCTGTGCAGCCTCTGGTCGCTGTGCACACAGCCTCCCATGCCCCATGAAGATCGGCTCTTACTGTGTGTTATGCTCAAGGACTTTGTGTTTCCTTCTTAATGAGTCACAAAGCTGTAAGTCCTCACATGTACATGAGATGCAACCAACTTCCTGTGGAGTTTGTGAAGACCATGCATATGGACTGCATGTTTGCATGTCCCTCAGCATCCCAAATTCATATGTTAAGATTCTAACCACCAAGGTGATAGTGTTAGGAGGTTGGGTCTTTGGGAGGTACTTAGATCATGAGGGTGTGACCCCTCAAGAACAGAACTACAAGAAGAGATAGGAGTGCCCTCTCTTTCTCTCTCTCTCTCTCTGCTCTCTAACATGGAAGGATACATTGAGAGGATGGACATCTATAAAACAGAAAGTAGACCCTCAGCAGACACTAGGTCTGCTGGCTTCCTGAACTTGGACTTTCCAGCCTCTAGAACTGTGAGAAGTATTTGTTGTTTGAGGCACTCAGTGTGCGGTACTTTATGATAGCAGCCCTCACTAAGACATCATGTTAACGATGCCTAGGAAGGGCCAGGCTTCATGGGCTCACAGGTCCTCACAGGAGAGGACTTCTCTCACGATGGAGTAGTTTATTACTCATTTGCAAGGGGGTCTTTATTCTCTCTTTCCAATTCTCAATTCTCAATTTCTCATGGCTTGGAAATTCCCCAACTGAAGCTTGAAAAAATTGCGATTTACCAGAGTAAAGTAGATCATTGTGATATTAAATATCTTGTTTTCATTACTTTACTGTGTCCAAGATGTTGGGTGTCCAGTTGGTGTTTTCCATGTGTCGTTATAAATTGACACATATGACAAGCTTAGACCCAGAGCAATGCACATAGTGGCTACTAATTTGTTTATTACTTAAAATGGTGCAAAGAAGTAATAAAAACAAAGGTCAATTGGTGGAATGAAGCATGTGCTTCATTTTCCCAATGCTGCTGGCTGCCTAGGACGGTGTGGGTGGGATGCATGCAGGCTGGGCTCCCAGGGAGGTTAAAACTGGAGGAGACAGATTCCAGGGTGTATGTGTGTGTGTCTGTGTGTGTGTATGTGAGGGGACGTTGGCAGCTGATCTTGCCTGAGTGAGTGCTTTGCAATGAGAGAGATTTCAGTTTAAATCTAGGCTCCAAAACTGTGTGTGCCCTAGGGCAGGTGGCTTTCTGAGACTAAGTAACTGGGCACAAACATGGCACAAGACAGGTGGCAGAAGGCAGGAAGAATGGGGAATTTGGGGGGATGTGCTGCCTCGGTGTCCCAAAGTGTCATCTACATCTCATCATCACGTTTTACCATCCCCAACAAAAGAGTCCCTCGGGCGTGCGTTCTGTGAGGATGTTTGAACTGGCTTCGACAGCTAGTGTTTGAGTCCTTCTCTTTCTGAAACCCAAGCTCTAGCTCTCCTTTTCTGAACTATCTTATGCTTTATCATTTCTTTGGCATGTTTATTCATGAGTTTCCTTACTAGAGTTACCTCCACCTATGCATGTCTAACTCTCACCAATCTTTCAGAACCAACTTGAATGCTACTATCTCCAAAAAAACAGAAACAAAAACAAAAACCAACCAACCAAACAAACAACCCCCCCCCAAAAAAAAAACTCCTCACCTTTTTCTCTCGTTAAACACCTGTTTACTTCTACTTTTTCTTAGATTACGTGAATGATCTCCCCTGCTAACCTATAGACTCCCAGATAAGCCCGCGACTGTGTCTTCCAAGCACTCAGGGCAGCGTCGTGCCCGTGACAGGTGTTTTATGCTTGTTTGTCGGATTGCCGAGTATTTGCAGAGAGAAAGGCTATTTGTTGAAAGGCTTCAGAAAGTGAAGAAGTGCCAAGAAGACAGTAGCTGGGAAGACAGTGAAAATCTGGAAAGTAGGTTTAAAATGCTGTCTATCAAAGTATTTGCCCATAAAGGTTTCTTAATTTTCCCATTCTTGTCATGTTTACAGAGGGAGATCATGCCTGTGCATGGTAATTCTGTTTGCTTTAACATTTAATCTGCCACTGCCAAGGTCAAGTGGGTCCCGATGACATCTATCGCCTAATGACAAGGCTCTGCGTTGCTACTGGCATCTTACTGTGCCGGTCAGAAACTCGCCGTCCGTTGAATAGTTTGAAACGAAGCAGGCAGGAACGAAGAGCAGGACCAGTCTAAGAAATATTGGCCACAGTTTTCTTAAGCTTCTCCCCCACCCCCTTGATGTGTTAAAATGAGAGCAAAATGGTAGAATTCCTAGTGAAAGCAAAGGTCAGGATGAAGACCAGAAGAAATCAGACTTGGATTGAAACTAAATGTAGGTGAGATGGATATTGAAAGAGAAAGTAAAGCCGAAAGAAGGAATATGCGGTGTGGTGTGAGTTCCAAGGACAGCGTCCTCAAGGTGCGTGACGCAAGATGGGGCTGCAGTTCTGAGCTCCTGAGTGACTTAATGACGATGCCTTTGTCTACGACTTCCTAAAGCCACGTCTGTGCTGACCTCTAATGTGTGGGAACTCCATTCCAGAGAGCATACAATAGAATAAAATCCCTCATTACGTTTTGTCTTTAGCCACAGTCTTCACCAACATCGTATTGATATTCTTTGTATGTTAATCTTCTTTCTCTTCACGATGAATTGCGTGCCTGGTTGACCCGTGCTAACATTGTTCCACACTGAACTAAAGCAGAGCTTTGCTGTTTTGGGTGTGCTTAATGATTTCCATCTTAATTTTGATCATAATGTGTTTATATTGTCATATGTAATGTCTGATTATGATACATTTGATTGAAATATGCTTATGCTTTCTATTACTTGGGTCAAGACTTTTATTTTTCCAATTTCTCATTTTTAGGAAAAAAAAAGGACAATACATAATAAAAACAGTGGTTTGAAGAAGAAAAAAAATACAATGAAATTCTCTTCAACTAAAATCTTCCCAGGATCTCTGTATTGTAACACACAAACATGGGGTGGTATTTACTAGAATGGGGAGGGGGACATGAGAATCTCAGAGGCATCTTTGTGGCTCTCTAGAACCCTGTTTAAAGATCTTTGCAGAATTATATTCATATTTATGCATTAAACAGTTTTGTCCCACCCAAGGTGTTGGAAAGGATCTTTGCAGCTACTACCACTAAATTGTTCCCAGTGTTAGTTTGCAGGCTCATAGAGGAAATATTTCTTGGGCATATCACAGGCCATCTACGATGTTGGTATGTGGTGCACGAAAATGCAGGCTGTCTGCAAGGGGGAGTTTCGAAAGTGGATGACTGTATCTCACTGGCTCAGAGCCCCCTGTCTAGGTGCAGCCCCGGGTCAGCTCTGTCCTCTTCTCCGACAGCTGTTCTTCCAGCCGCTCGCCCCCAGCTTCATCCTGCCGCTCACCTATTTTTGGCTCTGAGACCTCATTTCTCTGCGCTCTGTTCTCTCAGGTCACCTAAGCGGCTTCACAGGTATGGAACTAAGAGACTGATTTTAGAAGCATTTCCAGGGCCCGAGGTCTGTGCGGTCTGTGACCAGCTGGCCTTCGGCACCAGCCCTGCACCACTTTCCACGTTGGAATTGCTGTGCTGTCAGGCCTCTGCACGTCTTTATACTGCTCATTTGGAAAATTAGTTCTTTGTTTGCATTCGTTAGCTCTTTGTTTGACACGTGTCCAGCCTGTGAGACAGAGGAGGTTAACTGGATCAGTGATGAGGCTGAAGTTTTGAAATACAAAGGACTTTTAATTATTGAAAGTAACCATGACACTATGTATTCTGCCCAAATGTCATCAAAGGGTGGAAGGGAGGGACTCGCTAGAGTATGGTTAGAAGCAGGGATGGAAAAGAGAATGATAGTTTCATGTATGTGACCCGAGTGAATTAAGACTCCCTAACACGCTTGGGTTTTGCCTTCAAAGAGCTCACAGGTGATTTGGAGAAAACATAATAAAGTCAGAAATAACACGTACTAGAGAGGATGAGAATGAACGAACCATATCAAGCGTTCTGGGAATTTCCATTGGGAAGCAAAGGAAGACATCACATATTGTCCATTCATTTTCTTTAACATCATCTCAACAACTGTGCTGTACACTTGAATGCAAAACGTCTCTATGACTAACATCCCAGAGTCATAAAATATGCCGGACTCTCTTTGTTTCATTTACTGTATAGACTGATGAATTTGTATTATACAAGACTGCACTCTGCACAATTGGCTGAATACCAAGCTAGACACCCTGAGTTATGCTCTAACCACTGTCTTCCACTGTTAAGAAATGGCTGCTGTTAAGTAACAGCTTAAACTGCCTCTTCTCCTTCCTCGCCCTCTCAAATGTAATCTAGTCGAGGATGGAAAAAGCAAAACTGAAGTATGTTTTTGATATTATGGTAATTCAAAGTAATAATAAACCATATCTTTTTTCTGATAGTTGTGCTTTAATAGAAAATGGAGGAATAAGAGTATCGTAGGAAGTTAAGTTGCCAAAGATATCTGAGTTTATTAAGCATTAACCGAAACAGTGACATTGAAATGGCGAGGAGGGGATGGGTGTTCGAGTTCTTCAGGACTTGACAGATGGATGCTGTGGGAGTGAGTAGATGCAGGTGGAAGGGAGTAGGGAAGGTGCCTAAGGTTCTGTCTTGGGCATCTGGATAAGTAGAGATATCATCACGGAATCAGAAAACACTGGAGAAGGATGAGTTTTAGGGAACAGTTGTTGTGTTTTATTTTCAGTTCCTTGTAAATGTTTGCTCAAATCATGAAAGACATATTCTATCAGCTAAGTGGCTGTCTATGTAAGTTATGATCATTAAAGTGGGGATGGTTGGTCTTGGAGGACTTTTCTGCTTGTTGAATTTAATATAAAACTACTGCCAGAAAGTGTACACAGACCGAAGGGACGTGCATGTAGGCACAGTCATGCATGAGTTCCTTAAAACATTCTCACTGTGTGTTCATGGTGTGTCAGGGACAAGGCCTGTACAGCCATGGAGCTTACATTTGTATGAGGACATCAGACAATAAATAGATGAACAAGAGAAATAGGAAGCTAAACTAGTTCGATGCAGAGATTAGAAGGTCCATTTGCCAGGGCTAGTGGGCTATTTTGGACTGAATGTCGTGGTCATTGTTTTTGCTTGTCTTTTCATAGCCATTCCTTCCCGCACCCTGGCCTCCCTCCTCGTGTTATGTTGGCACAACTCCCCTTTCCTTGGGGCGCCTGCTCACCCTCTGGTCGTCTTAGGGAACGTGACCTTTCTCAGACTCTTCCCAGCATCATCTTCTGTTTTTGCTGGTGATTCATTTCAGTAAGGCAGGTCCTGGCTAAGGGGTGCGGAGAGTCGCCAGTCAGGGGACCTCTCACAAAGGTTTTCTTTGCTAATAGAAAAAACCTACATGGCCCTGGCCGATTGGCTCAGTGGTAGAGCGTTGGCCTGGCGTGCGGGGGACCCGGGTTCGATTCCCGGCCAGGGCACATAGGAGAAGCGCCCATTTGCTTCTCCACCCCCCCTCCTTCCTCTCTGTCTCTCTCTTCCCCTCCTGCAGCCGAGGCTCCATTGGAGCAAAGATGGCCGGGGAGCTGAGGATGGCTCCTTGGCCTCTGCCCCAGGCACTAGAGTGGCTCTGGTTGCGGCAGAGCGACGCCCCGAAGGGGCAGAGCATCGCCCCCTGGTGGGTAGAGCTTTGCCCCTGGTGGGCGTGCCGGGTGGATCCCGGTCGGGCGTATGCGGGAGTCTGTCTGACTGTCTCTCCCCTTTTCCAGCTTCAGAAAAATACAAAAAAAAAAAAAAAAAAGAAAAAACAAAACAAAACAAAAAACCTACATGGAACTAAAATGCCTATCTTTTTCACTTTAATCACCATTGGGTCCTCCTGTGATGGCAGGAGAAGCTGCAGTCACTCTCTGACCCAGAAGGGAGCGTTGCTTTCCTGTGGAAGATGGGTCTTTCATGATGTCCTCATGCTGCTGAATTATCCAGCCTCAGAACTGTCTTTCCTCGGTGCTCCGTACTGTGTGAGTTACCGACACCTTATTTTAGTTATTTCTAGCTGGATCCTCTTTGTTACTTGTTGCTGAAAGCATCCTGACTGATACATGTGTGGGTCAGGGAAAGATTTAGAAGGTGGCTTTCAAGCTGATATATTAAAGTTCCAAAGGAGCCATGTTATAGATAAATGTTATAGGTAAAGAGAACATTCCAGACTGTGGGGACAGCAAACACAGAGGCCCTGAGTTGGGAGCAAGCATGAAGTGTTAAGGAAAAGAGGGCTGGCCACTCAGGTGGTGTGGGCAGTGACGGGAACGTGAATGAAGGTGAGGTCAGAGACTTAGGACATCCAACCCACACGAGAAGCTTGGATTCCCTCCCCATTATCTTTATTATGGACAAAGAGAGGAGTTTTGATTTTGATATAAACAGGGTGGAAGCCATTGGAGAGCATAGGCCCATTGCTTTCCTCTCTCCATCCCTTGTACTCAGCACGTAGTTGAACTAAATTCTAGTGTATAGGTTTTGAGTTGTATCAAACTAATTCTAGTAATAAAAAGATTGTTTAGAAGTCAGTATTTTTCTTCAGTGATCCCACATGAAGGGGTGAGGCCCTCCCCGTGACAACAGGCAGGGGGTGGCTCACGATCCTTGCATCAGACGCAACTTCAGGAGCTGAGTGCCCGGAGACCATCAGGAGCACGTGCAAACCGCAGAGAAGACGCCTCTTAATTAGCTGCATCAAACGACTCTTGGCACTCCTAATTTTCACCTTTTTGTAACAATTCAATTCATTCCAGGGTTTTACCAGAGTAGACAGGCATGAAATGAATTCTCCACGGTGGGTTACCAATGGCACAGAAAGCGGCGGCTTTGAAATGGCTGGAAGAAATCACGTGAGCCCCGGCTCTTGCTTTTCCCTAAACTCTGCGATTTCTGTCAACATTAATTCTGTGAAATAGGTAAGCTGCATTACTTGGGAGAAATGAGCAGTTCTTTTTTTCCCTAAGCCTTATTTGTATTCCACCTTTTCCCTAAGCCCTGCTTCCACGAGAAGGGGATTCCCTCGGGCATGCAGTGGAGGAGAACCGGGCATCATCAGGCTACCTGGGTGCTGGTGGGGTCCGGATGGCTGAAGAAGGTAGTGATTGCAAGGGGTTGGGGTTGTCTGTTGTTCTCTCCATATCGGTAGTGTGATGGGGCTGCCCTCGCGTTAGGTATGGGCTCCGCCCTTCTCATACTCCAGTACGCCCCTGTATGCCAGCCACGCGCTACAATTTGCACTTGGTGAAAAAGCCACACAATTTTTTTCCCATTGGATCCTTTAGAAATGAATCAGCCTTTCTTCCTAGAATGTCCTTACTCCACTCTTCTGTCCTTTAGAACCCAAACTTTCTGTGTGGAGCTTTCCGTGTTGGGCGTACACCTGGCGTGCCTTCTCAGATCCTCTCCACCACCCCCTTCCTTCTGAGTCCTCGCACTCCTGCTGAGGGATGCCAGCCCCTGCTTGGCTGGTATTCTAATGAGCTCCCTGGGTGGAACCTCGGCGGACGGAAGCTTTGAACCTGAGTCACCTTTGAACCTCGCCTCACATGCAGAGCCTCTTCGCTTTCAGACTTTTGAGACTGACGTGTAAACGTCCCTCTATGGGATACAGGATATGGGTCCTTGATTGGACGCCGGGGAGAGTGGACAATGCAGCTTAAAGTGTGAAGAATCCACGCTCTGTGGGTCGAGTGGAAGTCAGCACAGGAGACAGAAGGGCCAGGTTGATCCATTCCAACGCCCTTCGCCCTTTCTTTGGTTGCTCGGAGACGGGGTTTCTCTTTGCCGGCTTCCCGAGCTATCTGGCGGGTGAGTGTAAGCGCAGCGCTGGGATTCAAATAACAGCCAGTTCTCTACCCTAATGGCCATTTTAAGTATAAAAAGAGAATACCAAAAGGTAATCTTTCTTTTTTTTTTTTTTTTGTATTTTTCTGAAGCTGGAAACGGGGATAGACAGTCAGACAGACTCCCGCATGCGCCCAACCAGGATCCACCCGGCACGCCCACCAGGGGGCGACGCTCTGCCCACCAGGGGGCGATGCTCTGCCCCTCCGGGGCGTTGGGACCAGAGTCACTCTAGCGCCTGGGGCAGAGGCCAAGGAGCCATCCCCAGCGCCCGGGCCATCTTTGCTCCGATGGAGCCTTGGCTGCAGGAGGGGAAGAGAGAGACAGAGAGGAAGGAGAGGGGGAGGGGCAGAGAAGCAGATGGGCGCCTCTCCTGTGTGCCCTGGCCGGGAATCGAACCCGGGACTTCTGCATGCCAGGCCGACGCTGTACCACTGAGCCAACCAGCCAGGGCCCAAAAGGTAATCTTAAATGTAATTCATGCATTTCATATTTAAATAAGAATAAGAGGCCCTGGCCGGTTGGCTCAGCGGTAGAGCGTCGGCCTAGCGTGCGGAGGACCCGGGTTCGATTCCCGGCCAGGGCACATAGGAGAAGCGCCCATTTGCTTCTCCACCCCTCCGCCGCGCTTTCCTCTCTGTCTCTCTCTTCCCCTCCTGCAGCCAAGGCTCCATTGGAGCAAAGATGGCCCGGGCGCTGGGCATGGCTCTGTGGCCTCTGCCTCAGGCGCTAGAGTGGCTCTGGTCGCAATATGGCGACGCCCAGGATGGGCAGAGCATCGCCCCCTGGGGGGCAGAGCACCGCCCCTGGTGGGCGTGCCGGGTGGATCCCGGTCGGGCGCATGCGGGAGTCTGTCTGACTGTCTCTCCCTGTTTCCAGCTTCAGAAAAATGAAGAAAAAAAAAAAAAAAAAAAAAAAGAATAAGAGAGGTACGCAAACCTAGATTACAAGACAATTTTCAAATATTAATAAAAAAATATTACATAACATCTGACAAAAAGCAATAAAACTGTTATTTAAGATATTTCCATATTGCTTCTTGACTGGCATCCACACTTGCAATTTTTTTTCACCTATGGACGGAATGAATGTTACTACTGGCGCTTAGAATACGTTGTTGCTCAGATGAAGGCTAAAAAAGAGTAAGGGATGTAAATTTGGGATTTCCACATTGGGCAGCTGCCCAGGTGCCCACCTTAGAGAGAGCCCTGATGACAAGAGCCATTTTAACAACCGGTTCGCTGAACTCAACAAAAAATTAGGTATCAGGTTCTGCCGAACCGGTGTGAACCGGCTGACTCCCACCACTGTGTGCATGCCTCTGGAATTACCGGCTACATCCTCTTGTCGCATATAGTGTAGTGGTGGCTGCCACATTGCATGTGTCATCTAGTGTCTTTCCTTACTCCCTTTCCTTCCCCCCTGCTCCTTATTGCCCTGGGTTTACACCTTCTAAATAAACTGGTGACATTGTAATTCTTGCTTTGGGACCTTCCTGATGGCTTCCCACTGGGCTTTGTCCATACCTCTACTGTGGGACAGAAGAACCCCCCCCTCTTTTTTTTCTTTTGTTACAGAGACAGAGAGAGGGACAGATAGGGACAGACAGACAAGAAGGAAGAGAGATGAGAAGCATCCATTCGTCATTATGGCACCTTAATTGTTCATTGATTGCTTTCTCATATGGCTTTTAACCGGAGGGCTACAACAGAGCGAATGACCCCTTCCTCAAGCCAGCAACCTTGGGTTCAAGCCAGTGAGCTGTGCTCAAACCAGATGAGTCCACACTCAAGTTGGCTACCTTGGGGTTTTGAACCTGGGTCCTCTGTGTCCCAGTCTGATACTCTATCCTAGGGGTCCCTAAACTTTTTACACAGGGGGCCAGTTCACTGTCCCTTAGACCGTTGGAGGGCGGACTATAAAAAAATTATGAACAAATCCCTATGCACACTGCACATATCTTATTTTAAAGTAAAAAAACAAAATGGGAACAAATACAATATTTAAAATAAAGAACAAGTAAATTTAAATCAATAAACTGACCAATATTTCAATGGGAACTATGGGCCTGCTTTTGGCTAATGAGATGGTCAATTTCCAGTTCCATATTTGTCACTGCTAGCCGTAACAAGTGATATGATGCACTTCTGGAGCCGTGAGGTGTGCGTCCTGTGTCACCGGAAGTAGTACTGTACATGAGTGACACTGCGCTTTGCGGTGCCGCCACATACAGTACTCCAGGAGCACAGGATGCATCCTGTGCTCCTCTCACTGACCACCAATGAAAGAGGTGCCCCTTCCGGAAGTGTGGTGGGGGCCAGATAAATGGCCTCAGTGGGCTGCATATGGCCCGCGGGCATAGTTTGGGGACCCCTGCTCTATCCACTGCACCACTGCCTGGTCAGGCAGAAGAAGCTCTCTTAACCCATCTGCTGTTAACCTACTCCCTGATTGGCTAATGCTTTTTATTTCTTCTGTGGACCACACTCCCAGTGCCCATCGCCAACAGGGCCCTTGCTGTTGTTTCACGAGTACTTACATGCTTCCACCTGAACTGTGTGCTTTGTAAGAGTCAGTTATATTTTCTCCAATTTTGTGTACACCTTGCTCACTTCTTGTTATAGTTATATAATGCAATGAAATGTTACTTTCACCAATGCATCATGAATGTGAAAATAATAAAGAGAGTTGTTTCTATGAAAATCTAGTTAAATAACTTAGATTTTCAGGGAATGCCACTTAAAAAGGAACTAGAGTCAAATGAGGTGTGATAAGATCATTGTAAAGGTTTTGGGAAACATCGTAGCCTCCAGAAGGGTCCTGTAACAACATGGCTTTCCAAGTGTGTTTAAATTCTTGTTCTGCTTTAAGGATACCCAAACCATCAGAGCTGATGTATTACTGGTATGGTTTATGCAAGAAAGAACACACAGAATGCCAATTCATGGACCACTGATTACAGAAAAGCCCTTGGCCCTACACCAAAAGATTGGCAGCGCTAAAAGCTTTACAGTGATTGATGGATGACTTAAATGCAGGAAAAAGCCAGGGTACCCAGGCATTGGGCCCCGGAGGGCACAAATTACCTGCTGATCAATCTGCTGCTTCAGAATTTACAGAGGAGTTCAAGGCACTTATCAATAAGGAAAATTTTATTAGGGAATAACTCTCCACTAGGGTTGAAACATTTCTAAATGATGCTTTCCAGGAAACCATGACGCTCAAGATAAATAATGCCGGTGCCAGCAGAACACCCAACCCAAGGCCGGGTTCTCGCAGTGGCCCAGAGCGAGACAGGTCCCGTCCCAAATGCTGACTTCTTATAATCGGCCAAAAGGAAAAAAGTTCCCATTTAAGAGATATCAATTGTTTGTTTTTACAAGATAAGTTCTCTTCACAAAAATCAGCGTAGACAGGCCCTGAATTATTCTATAAATTGATTTCCCCCCCCGAATTACACATTCTGTGAAGAAACAGTTGACGAGACTAGACGTCTGAAAAGCCTGTGCTTTCTTTATTGACGTTTTTTAAATCGTGGGTTTCGGCTCTTAGCGGGTCGTGAAATAAATTTACTGAGTTAGGGAAAAAGACCTTTGAAAAGGAAATGAAACAGAATAAAACAAAATAGAAAATATCAATGAGCATTGTATGTTGTAAATGTATTTCATGACAATTTATTCTATTATACATGTACGTGTGTGTGTGTGTGTGTGTGTCAGTATATGAGGTGTAAAATTTATAGCTGTCGCATCAATTTTTCTTGCTTTGTATTTCTGGCATAACTTTGAAGGCCTTTGGTCTAAAGTAATGCTTTTCTATGTTTTGGTGATAAAAAATGTAAAGAAAGCGATTTAGATAAATACCAGGTTTTCAATAACAGACTGCAACACTTTCGTTTCAAGTTATGAGACTATAAAATGTTTTTTTTTTCTTCTTTTCCAAGTGAGAAGAGGAGAGATAGAGAGACAGACTCCCTCATGAGCCCCAACTAGAATCCACCTGATAACCCCCGTTTGGGGCTGATGCTCTGCCTATCTGGGACCATGCTCCCAACCAAGCTATTTTTAGTGCCTGAGGCAGAGGCTCTATGGAACCATCCTCAGCAACCAGGGCTGATGCACTCAAACCAATCAAACCATGGCTGTGGGAGGAGAAGAGAAAGAGAGAGAAAAAGAAAGAGACAAGAGGAGGGGATAGGGGAGAGAAGCAGATGGTTACTTCTCCTGTGTGCCCTGACAGGAAATCAAACCCAGGACATCGACATGCCAGGCTGACACTCTACTGCTGAGCCTATTGGCCAGGGCATATAAAATGTTAAAAAAAATAATCTGGAGTTTTATTTTAGAAAAAATAGAAGACAAGAAAAATGGGTTACACATATGAAAAATAATTAACATCAAAAAATAGTTTTTCTTTAGAAATTAAATTTAACGGGGTGACATTGGTTCATAAGAACATGCAGATTTCAGGAAAATAGCTCTGTAGTATTTGAACCGTTGATTGCATTGTGTGATATTTTTTTCAATGTAGACTTTAGAGGGGAGTGAAATTCCCAGTTTGATATTTACTGAGTCTGGGAGAGAGAAATAAGTTGTTGGAGCTTGAAGACATTGGAACAGTTCTGATCCAGGAGAGAATAGCTAAGAGTGTTGTTTGGTAACTGATCCCAGACAAATCGGAGGTTCCAGTGATTTGCAGGAAGATGATATATAGCAGTGAACTAATGATTCTTATTTGTTACAGTATATACTTAGGGGCAGGGAGGAATAATTCAGACCGTTACAGAAACTGACAAGTCAGAAAACGAAGAGGCTGGGGAGAAAGGAGGTATGATGCCAAGTCGAGAGCGCAAGTCTCCTAGCTTGGAAACTGCAGGGACCCCAGGAGGAGCTTGGTCCTACTGAATGGGTAGTCAGCTATGTTATGACATTAAAAAAGGCATATGTTTGTTTTTCTTTTTCTGAACAACTTGATTTTATTAAATGAATGTTTACATTTTTCAATGAAAGTAAAATATTTAAAGTTGACATGCATAATTTTCAGAATTCTCTGCTTGAACCGACTTTCCCCTGTGTGTGATCAATACCGGTCTCGATGGCTGGCCTAAGTGGACTTCTATGTCATTATCCTTGTGTTGCCATTGTTTCTCTTTCTGGTTTTTGTGGGAGGGGCTAGTGTTGGTGAGGTGGGCAGTTTCAGACCTCCAGGCTTGGGTCGGACCTTGGCTCTTCTACCACCTACTGATGAGACCCTGGGTGTGCAAATCAGTCTCTCTGAGGCTGGGTTCTTCTGTTGGAAGGATAAGGTTAGGATATCACTGGTCTTTATTGGATTACAATGTGGATAATTTATGTAAAGCCTTGAGCACTGGGTGAGGCACACTGTAAACACTCAATCAAGATAGTTCACACCCGCCCCACCCCTGTGATGTCTTACATTTGCCATAAATGTAATTGGTATTGTCTTTTACAATTTCCAATCATTTTCCAGCAGAAGTTTCAGATTGCCTGGCAAGGACTAAATATCATTTTCAAGGCTCCCAACATCTTTAGGAGTTTTCTCAGAATAGTAACAGTTAAAAATAATAACATTAGCTTATATTTCCATGGCATTTTATAACTCTTAAATTTGATGTGAGTGATAAGATCGGTCTCGTTTTCCAGGTTTCACAGTTCAGGATTACAAACTCAGAGAGGTCACTGACTCACCAGGGTCACCCAGCTCACGGGTGAAGAGAGAGGGCTGAGTCTGATTCCCCTGTCACCCATTCTGGTTCTTTCCAACCACTGTTGTCATGCATGCAGACCTCGGGTGTAAGCCAGCATCGCACCACCTGGTGAAGCAGCCATCTGTAAGAACTTGGAAACCGGGCCAACTTGGAGGAATCTCATTATCCCTTTTTGAAGCTTTGCCCTGACTGCATTTTAAGTTGTATAATTTTTCTGGATCTGGATGTCGGATAAATGCTGGTTCTTGGCAAGTACCATGGCTCGTTTGGGTGAAAGTTTCCTCATGACATGATTCAACCTGTATTGAAAGGCCAGAGGAAACTTAAAAACAGACCTTACAGAGAAAAGGAATTTAGGGACTCTCCTGCTCTCTGACTTATAAAAGTAATGGCAATGATTCATTCAGTAAGTTAATTGTCTAATTATTTCAAGACCCAAGGATTGATGCCATCTTGACTTCTTGATTGGTTTCTGTTCAGTTTCTCCATGAAGTCTCCTGCCTTTTTTTTAAAGGTGAGAGTAGGGGTTGTCAGGTGTATCCCCCATATGCCCCAATCGGGATCCACCAGGCAACCCCATCTGAGGCTGATACTTGAGTACCGAGCTATTTTTAGCACCTGAGGTTGACATGCTTGGCCAACGGAGCTATCCTCAGCACCTGGGACCATGCTTGAATCAAGTGAGCCACTGCATGTGAGAAGGAAAGAGAGAGGGAAGCAGGAGAGGGAGGGAGAAAGAAGCAAATGGTCATGTCTCCTGTGTGCCCCAACTGGAGATTGAACCCAGGATGTCCATACACCAGACCAATGCTCTATCCACTGAGCCACTGGCCAGGGCCCTTCTTGCCTTTCTTTTTAACCACAGCTGAAATAAATTGCTAGTCTTCTCTTATTGTCATAAAAATGACAATTCCAGATTTTAAAAACATAGATACATAAAAAAGGATTTCAGTAGCTTGGAAATTTGCAATTTCTGTAATGTTTGGTACTTTTTATCTTGATTATATATATATTTTAATTCCATCTAAATTTTCTACACTGCTGGCTGGGGTCAAATTGTTCTGCATTTTTGCTGTTATTTGCTGTCTCCAGCCTTCCTAGATTTAGAAAGCTTAATTTTATTCTTTTCTCCATGCTATTAGGCTCGCATTCAATGTTAAAAGACTAAAAATCTCATCCAGAAACAAGTTGCCGGCTCTTCCTAGAATTTATGGTTTTAGGAGAGCAACAAACTGATTTAATAAAATGAAAGTTCCTTTTTGAAAGTGCTTTATTTTTTTCCATTGTTCATTTCTGATATACATACATATATATATGTTTCCTTTCCACCCCCCAAACGAGAGCATGAATCCAGGTCTACCTGGGTTCGAATCTCAAGCTCCTTGTTCATTTTGTGCGATTTTAGGGTCCTAGAAGGACAGATATTTTTAGGAAGACATTTTCCATGCCCTTCCCATGGCTTTGGGTGGTCTGCCTTCCTTACTCACGTTCTAGAATAATGGCTAGGTTGGGGAGTGGTGAGGGAAAGTCAAGGTCAAGATAAACATTGGGAGGAAGGAGTGGGAGGATTCAGGCAAGATGATTTCTCTTAACAGCACATGGTCCTGCTGGCCAGAGAAGCTAAGGAGCAGCAGTTTGGTGTGGCTGAAGTTTAGAAGAGGGGTGGTTAGAGCATAAAGTGAAAAGCCTTGATTTTTCTGGAATAAAACTCCCTGAAATCTTAAGGACTGAGGGAGTTTAGGGACTCGAACCTTTCAGGGTTTGCTTCTCTTCAGCTGTAACTTATGAAATAACACCTGCCTTGGAAACACACCAAGTGGTCTTTTCTGGAAGGTGAGCTATTTAGGAATTTTCCTGCAATGGAAGATATTAGCTACTTCTGTTGCACGTGCAGTGCCTTTGGACACCTTTTCTATATTTGGGGACCTTCTCTCCGCAAAGCATTCCTCCTAAGGTGAAAATAAGAAGTCTCTTTCCCAGGTTCCTTCAGAGCTTTGGTATAGTCACACGGGCAAGAGGGAATCAACCCACTGCCTGTTAGAAGCTAGAGATACCAAAAAGTGGTGGGGGTTCCAAAGAGTCCACGCTATGAAGTTGGGACAGACGTCCCTGGGGTCCCCGGGTTGTAGGGGCAGCGGTCCTGGAGGTGTCTGGGGCCGAGGGTCAGCGCTGCAGAAACCATAGTGCTTTCTCTGCAGGTTTACAGCTGTAAGGCCTCACGAAGTGATTTGGGATTATTCCTGACCTTGTCACCTTTACACTTGGTTTGCACATCTATAAAACCGGAGCCGCTAACACCAACCTCGCAGACAGCGATTTTCAACCGGTGTGCCACAAGAATTTTTAAAACGTGCAGTATCTATCTAGTCAGAGGGACTGACGTCCTTCCCCTTAGACTGTCCAATAGGAAAATGACAACAGCCAACACAATAATTGCTGTCTGGTGTTCCGGTGTGAACAAATCAAAATTATACCTATTTTTTTTGTCAGATCGGCAAAAAATATAATATTTTTTGTGTGTGTCTGCTACAGAGTTTTAGTAATTAAATAATTTATGTGTGCCATGAAATGAAAAAGATTGAAAATCACTGTCGGAATCACTGTGAGGGTGAAATAGTAATGCAGGTGAAAGCAACTAGCTAGCCCTCGGTCTCTGCAATTACAATCATGTTCGTTTCCTTCCTCCCCACCTCCTCCCTAATCCCCTCCCCCACAGTGAGTTTCATCCTCCCACCCACCCCACGCCCCATCCCCTGATGGTGGGGTGGCTGCCACATGCTAGTTGTCTCAGGAATTCAAGGGTCCTAAGTGAATTGACCAGACAAGATTCCACCAGATGGAAGTTCTGGTTCAATGGCAACACAAGGCAGGGCATTCTACCCACCCTAAAGGGTGAAGAGAGGAGGGTGAGGGAGGGGGCTGCAAGAGCCAAGACAGGGCTCCTAACCATTTGGCTGTGAAAAGCAAGAGGGAAGAGAACAGTCAGCTGGCCTGGAGGGCTTGGCATGGGCTGGCATCTCTGCCCTTGCAGTCTGTTTTGATATTGCAAGAACATAATCATTGATATGGAAAGTTGTTTACAATGTGCTCTTCAAGTGATACAAGCAGGTTGCAGAGCAGTGAATGCAATATGAAACCACTTTTGTATAGTATATATATGTATATGCATATATGTGTATACTATGTATGTATTTATATATGTCATATATGGATATAAATGTAATATACACACACAAAAATATGAAAGAGAATACATCAATTTTAACAATACTTAATTCTAGATTGTGAGATTTTTTTTTTTTTTTTTTGGTGAGAGGAGGGGTCATAGGGAGGCAGACTCCCACATGTGCCCCAACCAGGATCCACCCAGCAACCCCATCTGGGGCTGATGCTCGAGTACCAAGCTATATTTAGCACCTGAGGCTGTCATGCTCCTATAGAGCTATTCTTAGTGCCCAGGGCCATGCTCAAACCAATCAAGCCACTGGCTGCAGGAGGGGAAGAGTAGCAAATGGTTGCTTTTCCTGTGTATCCTGACCAGGAATCGAACCTGAGATGTCCATAGGCTGGGCTGATGCTTTATCCATTGAGCCACTGGCCAGGGCCACATATATTTTAAAATCTTTTTAATTACCTGTATTTTCTTAAAGGATTTCTCTCAAATGAACATTATTTGTGTAATAGAAATAAAAGTTAAAAAAGAAGGAAGACTGCCTCCAAATAGCCTTCAAACATACGCTAGTTTATTTCACCAATTGTCTGCTGTGGGATCATGTAGGTAATCTCCAGTTTTTCTCTGTTACAAAAAATACTGACACTCGTCATGCTGAGTTCTGTTTGTTTTTTCTTTGAAAGGTATCTTTGAGGACTTCAGTGCCGTAGTTTGGATATTTTCAATTTCGTGTTTGTTCTTTCCTTGAAATATAGTTTTAAGGAAGGAATTATTTCCCATGCCCTCTTTTCTACCTCTTTATGAAGTGTCCTTGAATTTCCAGAATGCATTAGGCTCTCAGGTAGATCGGAGCTCTGATTTTCTGGTGTTCACACAACGAGATCGTACATGCCCCCTGCTCATGGAATGCAAGTGTTACCAAGTTCTCCCTCCGTCCTTAAGGAGCAGGAACACACACAGATGGAAGGGGAACCGCCCAAGCTGCAAAGGCTCTCCGGCACTTTACACGTTCTCACTCCATCATCCAAACCAGACCAAACGAAACCAAAAAAAGGAATATTTCTTTACTAAACATTTATTGTGCCAACACCTTTCTTTATATTAAAAATGAAAAGACCTTAAAATACCCGAACAGATAGCAAAGCCTCAGAGAGCAACTTTACATGCAGGGCTGGAGATAGTCATTAAAATTGTAATTAGACTCACGATTAAATTCATTCACAGTAGAAACTTTGCTTGTAAGTGTTGCTACAGGAAGAAACCTTGGGTCTGAAAATTAGTTCAGCAGTCTGAGCGATTTTAATTATGCAGGGTTGATTAGCGCTAGAGAAGGAAACCTTTCTTGTGGCAACAGAATAAAGATCTTTCTTCTCCCCTATTTTTGGTTTCCTGAGCTAATATGAGGTGCATATTTTGATAACCGAATGTCTTTCTCTAGGCAAAGACAATGTGAGAAAATTTGCACAGCAGGAGAGCAAACGTTATTAAATGGTTACCCGATGGATAAGAGGCACAATGCAGTACTCTGTGTCCTTTTTTATTCTTTCCCATTTCAGGTTGATCTCATCATTTGGTTAAGGGAAAGGCAGAGGGACAGAGATGGCATTTATTTGAGACCTACTATGTGCCATCCTTTGTGACGGGCTTCCCTTTGGGTTACTATTTCCATTTTATTGATGAAGAAATGGGCAGTCCAGGGAAGTGAAGTGACCCTCTGGAATGCTCAGGATGACCCCAAGCCTGCCTCGTTCCACTCTGTCATTAGGATGAGCTCCAAAGGGGACTTCCAGAATTGCACTTCCTCATTCCAGAGCAGACTGTCACTTGCTGTGTGTTTCCTGGCTTGCTGTCACATACTAGCCTGGTCAGTGCTTGCAGCCCAGCCCGGCCTGCAACCTGGGGCACAGCCTGCATAGACTGGACTCCACTCCCCGCTGGGGTCCAAACTCAGGCTGCAGGGCTGTGGCGTATCAGCGGCGCAGGGGGAAGGGGCTGCGTGCTGGCTGGAAAGTCTGATTTCTGCTCCGAGGTCACCCACTTGTGAGCTGTGTGAGTTGGGGACAGTCGCTTGGTCTCCTCTGGAGCTTCTTTATTCCTCTGCAAGAATAGGAGGAAGTGAACTTGATGATGTGGGAGGCTCTCGCAGCAGTGACAGTCCGGGGTTCCCTGATGGTGTCACCGGGCTTTCAAAGCAACCGAAGTGGGTGGGAGGGTCTCTCTGGAGCTCTCTCACCCCCCCCCCCCATCCAGAGTTCAAAGCCACGCTGAGCACTCATAGTTTTAAAAGTAATGATGACGAATGTCAAGCCGTAGAGAGAAGAGTTTTATGAACTCTCATATACCAATCATGTAGCTGTAACAATTGTTTACATTTTTCTATGTATGTCATTGTGCTGATATTTAAAGCAAATTATACACATAATGATATGTCTCCCCTAAATACTTCAGCATAATCTCTAAAAGAGTAAAGGCCATTTTCCTACATAAAATTCATACATTTTTTTTTTTTTTTTTTTACCTAACAAAATGGATAATTTCTTCAAATCATCAAACAACCAGTTCATGTCCAAACTTCTCCACTCGCCTTCCAAACATTATCACTGGATGTTTCAGGCAGGATCCCATCAGCTTCCATCCCTTCATTTGGTTGTCATATCTCTTAAGTCTCTTTCAATCTCATATGGACTCCCTCTGCTTTCTTATGACTTTAATGTGCTAGAAAATTTTGCAGACACTGGGGCTCATCGTCCTGTCAAGAGTCTCTTTTTCCGAGTTGTCCGATTGCTTCTCCATGGTAGTAGTTTTCCTGCTCTGTTCAAACTCCTGCACAAGCTGAAAATTCAATCTGCACGTCTGAGTAAATTGGAGGTAACTGTGTCGACCAGAACACTTGATGGGTGATGCTGTGTCCTCTGTATTTAATCACTGCAGGAGGCAGAGGGTGGTGGTCGCCGACCTGCCCCGTAAGGTTAGGTTCACCTTGTGGCTGCCACGCAGACTTGTGGGTGAGACCTTGTAACCAGGTTGGCTCAGCACCGTTGATAATCCCTGCCTTAATCAGTTATTTCACTAGTAGCTAAAAGAACGATTTGGCAATTACATATCCTTCTCTATTTACTGGTTGCCATTCTTCTATAACGAAAACTTTCTGAGGGCGTGCCTTGACAGAGGCACAGTCTAGGTCCCCAGGGCAGGGCTCCTGGTCTTACATTTAGTCTCACACCAGGTTTTTCCTTAGTCAGTCTTAATTTGGCTTTGAGAAGGGTGTTTCTCAGAATTACCAGATCCAGAATTCCCTTTTCAATCGGCCGTGGCTTCTGAGGAAAACAAAGGCAGGCCTAGCTCATAAAGTTGGAACAATTTCCTGTTTCTCTTGAGAGCCAAGGATGCCCCCCCCCCCCGGGCAGAGGCAGTGCAGCACCTCCAGGGTACCCTGAAAGCACTCATATTCCAACAGGGCTCATGCAGACGGCAACGCGTCATCTTTCCCCAGAACCGGTGCCTTCCCCTAAAACGAACCTTTAACTTCCAGCCTGTCCACTGCAGGTGTGCTAGCAACATTCTTAGGAGACCCCTTTGGGATCAACTCACGGCTGCCGCCTTCGCTGTTAGCTGGGCGACGGCATCTGGATAGCGCAGGCTATCGATTCGGTGGATGGTTCCACTGCACGGATCCCTTGTGAGCAAGAAACCAGTAACAATCCTTACTCCTAGAATAGCTGGACCGCAGGTCTCCAGATTTTACATGCAGAGCCTAGATGAAGCCCGGAGAGGCGATCTGACCTTCAGAAGTGAAATCAGAAGTCTTCTGCTTTGATCAAACCGAAGGTTCTTTGCCGGGGTGCCACATAAGCTGTGTTTGGCGAGTTGTCGGAGGTGGTGTAACTTGGGAGTCAGCTTTGGGGCTCTCACTACAACCACCAACCTTTACCGGCTGGTCAGTTGATTAACCTTTCTGAAGCTCGGCAGTCTCATCTGTTTGTAGCTGGAGTCCCATGCGAGCCCAAGTTGGCCTCCAGAGATGTCCACGAGTATCTGGTGAGGTCACCAGCCTGTCCAGCTAGGAACCACTTGGCATGAGTGACTGGGGCCCAAGGAGAATGAGAGCAGAGGTGTTCACAGGGACCTGCGTGTGGAGAGGGAAAGGCGAGGCTCAGGTGGAGTCTGTGTCGGATGATGGACTTGGAGCTCAGCCTCAAGGCTGCGTCACATCTGGAGGCGGCCAGCACCTGAAGAGGAGGTTTGCATCACGGCCCTGAAGGGTCACCTTTGGTGCCCAGGAGTCAAAGAGAGACGCAGGGGAGGTGGACCTCCATGGACCTTCCCCACACGTCCACTATGAGCTCAAAGTAGCCATCGTGTCATGAGGGCAACAAACACAAGGTCTCTTTTGGCAATTTAAGAGCTGATAATTTTGGGAGCCCCAGACGGTGAGATGCTTGGCAGGAATACCAGTTTTCTCACCAAGATAGCTGGTAGGCAGGGGCTGAGGTGAGATGCCACCTTCAAAGGATTTCATGGGCAACAGCTCTCATGGAATGCCCAGAGCTCAGGAAGGATGGCTGTGAGCTGGGATGGAAGTTAAGCAACCTGGAGAGCTTGTAGGAAGGATGTGGGGGCGCAGAGCCCATGTTGTCCGTGCTAACGTTGGGTTGCGCCCCTGTGCTCTTACAGACTCGCATGGTGAGCTTGCTAGGGACCGAGGTACAGGAGCTTGGTGGACTGCAAAACACTGCGCTGGGCATTAGAGCAAGGAGGGCCTCTAACACGGGATGTGGCACAAAGAGCAGTTGAACAATCGTGGCTCCCCCATGTTTTATTTGTATCCACATCTCCATGGAGACAGATGAGGTCTTTTTCTGAGGTCTAAGTATTTGGTAAGTGCTATCATTGTTATGTTCCTTGGCTTATTTATTTTGCCGAGTTTCCTAAACAAGAGCACATTCCCTTATTGCCCTTTGATTCCTTTCCACGGTTCTTAGAAACAATGGCAGTAACAGCTAAACATGGGTGGCCTTCCATTAAAGTCTCACAACTGCAAATGGAAGTGGTAAAAAAAAAAAGAATAGCAGAAAAAAAGAAAAAAAAAAGATATGTGTTTAAATTAAAGCAATAACTATATTCCCGTATTCTTGCTAATGCACGGAGAGCCAACCTGTGTGGCTTTCTCTCCTGGTCATGCAAGAGGCAAAGGTAATTTAGAAACACTCATGCTCTCTTTGTCATGCTGTTGACAAAAGGCTCAGAGAAAAAACATAATATACCTTTGTTGAAAATAAATATGAAAAAGCCCTTAAGACATGCAAAGCAAGGTCTATAATTTGGGGCATTTTTTTTTTTTTTTTAGCCTGAATAAATCACATCTGTTATTTCCTTAATGCCAAAGAAAGGCTAAGCTGTTCCTGGAACGGGTCGATTCTTTCTACCTGTGTTTCCCAAAGGGCCTTGGCGATGCCAGGAAGCAGTGCCCGCTGCGCTGTGGTCAGGTGGAAATTAATGAATATTCAGTAGGGGGAAGGATGATTTCTTATGGATCTGAGTCCAGACCTGTGGCTTGAATAAGCCACTGAAAGCACATGGCAAATACAGTGTCTAAATTACAGTAAGAAACCTCTTAGGAACTCTCACACCTTCCCCCCACCCGGCTGGACTTCTGCCGCCCTATCTGGGCAGTCTTCCCCTCCCACCGTCTCCAGTGGAGCTCACCACCCCTTTGCCATGCTGCTGCTGCGCGCAACTTTGACTTCTGTGAGGGAACTGGCCCCGCAGACTCTAGATTGTTGTTTTCATGCCCGTGTCCCTCACAGGAGAATCATTTCTTTGAGAAGAGGGCCTCCTTTTTCTGTCACTTGATCCCCAGAACCACACTCAGTTCCTACCTGTAGAGTCATGTCGGATACTTATTTGCTGAAGTGACTCATACAATCTCAGGTTTGGAAGAAAACTTTTTGGTTTTTCTAGGAGACAGAATTGGAGGAGCAGTTAACATCTGAGCCAGGTAGGTCCTCCTCTCATTTAGTAGAGGGGGTGTTGGGACTGGATCAGGGAACACACCGTGAGCTAGCAGCCAGCAGGGGTCAGAATCCTGTACCAGTCCCAGGGCGTGGCATTCTGTGGAACACTTGAATGTAACACTGCTTTGAGGGGGGGGGGGGGGGAGAAAGGGTTGCATTGTCCAGTTAGTTGGCTCAGTGTCTTCATTTTAAAATTTTCCTGTGATATTCCAAGACTGAGATACGCTATGCAGCATTTCCCAAACATATTTCCCCAAGGAACCCCTTCCTCATATATCATCTCACTGAACTGGTGTTCCCCCAAACACACTTTGGAAAGTGCAGCTGCGGTAGGCAGAACAATGCCCCTCTCCCAGATGTTTAAGTTATAATTTCCAGAACCTGAATATGTCATGTTACAGGAAAACGTGGGGAAGGATTAAGGGATCAGATGGAATGGAGTTTGCTAGTCAGCTGACCTTAACATAGGGAGATGATCTGGGATTATCTGGGTGGGCTCAACGTGATCAGGTCCTCAAAAGTGGAAGAGGGAAGCAGAGAGGTCAGTGTGATGCAATGTGGGAAGGACTCCCTGGGCCGGTGCTGGCTTTGAAGATAGAGGAAGAGGCCAGGAGCCAAGGAATGCAGATGACCCTTAGAAGCTGGAAAGGAAGTAAAAAATAGATTATCCCTCAGAGGCTTGAGAAAGAAATCCTCGCTACCCTTGGTTTTAGCTCAGTGAGAGCTATGTCAGACTTCTGACCTCCAGAACTGTGACTCGTGCTTTTCCAAGCTGCTAAGTATGTGTTCATTTGTTGTAGCAACAATAGAAGATCAATACCATGGGTTCTAATGTCACAAATTGCATCTGTTCTGTTGCACATGCGCTTACCCCCCTGTGCCCTCTTGGCTTCTACTGGGCATGCGTGCAATAGAGAAACTTCCTCTTTATTGTTTATTCTTCACCCCCACAGTCTTGGTGAGTGGGCTGATTGCTGCCTCCCACCTCTGGGAAAATAGGAACACTGGTCCTACCTCCCAAGGCTGGGAACGGAGGGATGCTAATCTCCTTGGTGGGGATTCAGCTATTCCTTAGGGTGTCTGGAGCTGTAACTTCCAGAATGGATCCTGTTTAAGTATAACTTCCAGACTCAGTCAGGCCTAGCCAGTCTACCTCCCCTCTCTTTTATTAACTGCCAGCGGCCTGTGCTAACAGTAGCTGTGCCTAGTTTTGGTATCAGGGTAACACTGGCCTCATAGAGTGAGTTTGGAAGCATTCTCCCCTCTTCAATTTTTTTAAAGGAGGTTGAGGAGGATTGGTGTTAATTATTTAAATGTTTGGTAGAGTTCATCAGTGAAACCATCTAGTCCTGGGTTTTTCTTGGTTGGGAAGTATTTGTTAATAATTCAATCTCCTTGCTAGTTATAAGTCTGTTCAGATTTTCTATTTTTTCATGATTCAGTCTAGTAGGTTGTGTTTCTAGGACTTTTTCTATTTTATCTAGAAAGGTTAGGTTTCTATTTTATCTAATAGGTTATCATAATTGTTGGTGTGCATTTGTTCATAGTATTCTCTTATAATCCTTTTTATTTCCATAAATTTGGTTGAAAGTTTCCTCTTTCATTTCTGAATTAAATCCTCTTTTTTCCCCCTAGTTGATCTAGCTAAAGTATTGTCAATATTGTTAATCTCAAAGAATGAACTACTGGTTTTATTGATTTTCTCTATTGGTTTTCTATTCTCTGTTCCACTGATTTCTAATCTTTTCTTTCTTCTACTAGTTTTAGGCTTAGTTTGTTCCTTTTCTATTTCTGAGGTCTGCCTTCTGTTTTATTTTATTATTATTTTTTATTTATGATTTTAATTTGTGTTTACATAGATTCAAGTGTCCCACTGAATATATCCCCCCACCCCTTTATTCCTCCTTGGCCCCCCCATGCCCCCTCCCCCAATGTGCCTTCAATTTTAATGTACATGTTCACAGCTATAAATTTTCCTCTTAGTGCTGCTTTGGGTGTCATGTATTTTTATTTGCTAAATATGGCCAATTCTAACTATAAAAGATTATGACTTCTGCTTTATGTGTACTCCCTCTCTTGCCTTTTCATTTTCACTCTAGTGAAACAAGCTGCCAGGCTGTGAGCTGTCCTCTAGAGGTCAAAGAAGTACTAAGGGAAGTCTCAGCCCAACTGCTAATGAGGAACTGACTCTTGTTAACTACCACTTAAATGGATTTAAAAGTGGATTGACTCCCAGTTGAGTTTTAAGATGACTATAGATCTGGCCCACACTTACTTTGACTATAACCTTATAAGAGATCAGAGCCAGAGGATCCTGCTGAACCATGGCTGAATTCCTGGCCCACAGACATTATAATACAATAAATTTTTGCTTTAACCCACCTAATTTTGGGGTCATTTGTTATGCAGCAATAGATAACTGACATGGTACCTTAACATTTTTCTTAGGTGTGATAGTATATTCACCATGAGTTTGCTTTTGTATATATTTTTTACAACTTTAAGAAATGTACCTTGAGCATATATTTTATATGTGGATATTATAAGGCCATAAATCTGTCATAAAATTAGGTAATTGTGAGTACACATTTTATTGGTAATAAAAAAAGTTTGTAAGAATTTTATTGGACCTGCTGGAGAGGTTACCCCTGAGAGATTCAGCAAGCAGAAGATAAAAATAAATCAGACAATATTTATGGTGTTTGTTTAGTGTGCTTTTTTCAGTTTGGTGAATATAATAAAACTTTAGGTAACATAATTTTTAAATCATTGTATATACTGATTAAACACACTATGGTGTATTAACCCTTTGAGTAGTGAGGTTTTTCTTATGCTCATTGACCCCTGGGAGTGAGTTTTTTTTCAGAAAATAAAATTAGTTTTAGTTAGAATTCTATTAACTTAAAATTATGTTTGCTTGATAGTCAATTTATGGAAATAAGAAGAGCACATATTGGTCTTTTTTTTAAATGTTGCCTTACACATTTTAAAAATAAATCGATTGTACTCTGGATGGTCAGGAGGCACGAGGACGTACATGAACGTTCGTACTATTCAAAGGGTTAATCAGTGGAAGACTGTATATTCACTCAGAATAAGGTTTTAAAGATCTATCTATAGGCATGGAGATTTGTTCAGTGAAAAAGCAGATTGATTGCAAGTTTTTGCCAATATAAACAATACTGTGATGAACATCTTTGTAGCAAAATCTTTCCATAAATCCATGATTGTATTTATCTTGGTTATCTACAGAAACAGAACCACTGTGAGATATATTTATATGTTTATTGTAAAGAATTTGCTCATGTGATTATAGAGGCTGAGACGTCCCAGATCAGCAGGTGACAAGCTGAAGACCTAGGAGAGTGAGTGGTGTAGTTCTAGTCTGAGTCCAAAAGCCTGAGAACCAGGAGAGCCAAAGGTGTTTCAGCCTGAGTCTCAGTCTGAAGGCGGGAGAAGGACAATGTCCCAGCTCAACGACAGCCAGGTAGAGAGAAAAATCCTTTCTTACTCAGCCTTTTATTCTATGCAAACTTTCAATGGATTGGATGAGGGTCAACCACACTGGGAAAGGAAACTTCCTTTACACAGTCTACAAATTTAAACATTAATCTCACCCAGAAGCACCTTCATAGACACACCCGGAAATAATGTTTAATGAAATATCTGGGCACCTTATGGACCAGTGAAGTTGAAACACAAAAAATTTAACCATGACTATGGTTATTGACCTAGAATGAATTACTGGAAGTAAAATTTCTGGATCCAGTGTATACCACTTTGTAAGGGTTATGTCTTGGTTTCATCCATTTCTGATCACTCAGGGTGCCCATGATGAGGAATTTCACCCACGTTGCCAGGGTCTGCTCCAGCCTTGCACACTGCTAACGCAGGTCTCACGTTGAGAGACCATCAAGCCTCTTGGCTCCAACCTCCTACCTGCTTCTCTAATGGAGTGGTTTACTGGCTGAATCTCCACCATCCACTACTCTGTTAAGTCTATTGCTAGGCAATACTCTAAAAAAATCATATTACTAACAGGTTCTGCCTAACATATGTAGCACACTCTATTCTTTGGTTAAAAATCTACCAGTTTTTACTTGACTGTGTGTGAATATAAACAATTGTTTATATTCAGAGAGAAAGTCATCTGTCTTTATCTGTAACTTAATTACCAGGAAGTCCCATGTAGGGTCTGCAGAGCTGTGTAAATGAATAATGCTGTAACTCTGGAGTTCACATACTGGGGATCCCTACCACCCTCCTCGAGAGAACCAGCCCAGCAAACAGGCTTTGCCTTAACATCTATTCTCTGAGTGGACTTATTTCTTCTCCCTGAAGTATTTCCACACCTCTCCCTACAGCCCCCAACCCCATTTTTTATGTCCCTTTACTCTCCTTGGAAGCAATCTGTGGCATTCTTATAGCTACTGTTTCTCCTGTGGGTAGCAATTGAAATATCCCCTTAATATTTCTCCATTATAATGCGAGCCATCAATAGTACAATGCCAGGCTGGTCTGCTTTTCCAGGACAAAGTGCAGAGCTATTCCATTACTCTGGCATCCATCAGGACAATAAGCCACAAATCTTTTTCAGTGCAGCTTCAGACGGCATGGCCGCCTGTGGGCTGGAAGGCAGGAAGAGGCGGGAATGTTTCCCCAGTGTGGAGAGAAATCAAACGTGCGTATTCTGGTTTCTTCTGCATGTGCTCTTTGGAATGAGTCACTGTGCACTGTTAACAGGAAGCCGTGAGGGCAAGGAAAGGACGTTTTCTTTGGTGAAAGATTCAGTTGGAGATTGCACAGGTCCATTAGGGACCAGACGCCACTATGTGCTTAATTTTCTTTGGAGGATTTGCTAATGATTGGTGGGAGACCCGGTTCTTATTTATTACTTGCTTTTCTTAATAATGAAAAAGAGACCATATGTTGGGTGTGCAGCTTGCTGATAAACTCACTTGGAGCAATGACTGGCAAGTATGTGGATTTTGTACCCTGTGCTATTAAGTGGGGGTGGGGATCTGAAAGTCTATTGAGAAATTTGCAGCCTTTGAAGCCTGTATCCCTTGGCCGTCAAGGTTTATGCTAATATCAGCTAAACATGAGAGGTGTTCGTGTTAGAAGAATTTAGAACATTTCTTACCTCACTAGGAACATCAAAATAAATTCCAGATGGATTAGAGAGTTACATATTTAAAAATTTTAGCTGTTAGACAATCTGGAAGAAAATAGATGTGAATATCTATCAAACCTCCTAAGGGGGAAGGTTTTCTAAGCTCAGAATTGACAGAAAAAATCACAAAGGATGTTATTGACATATCTGACTACATAGAAATTTAAAACTTTTGTACCTCAAAAAAAAAAAAAGATCACCAAGATTAAGAAGCAATCAACAAAAGGAGAGATAATATTGCAGGAAGTGCAACAAAGGGTCACTCTTTTTGATACATGTAACACTCATGTAAATCGATAATACAAATACCAGGACCACAGCAAATACACTGGGCAAAAGCATAAAGAGGCAAAAGACAGATTCGAACTATACAGGAAAATGACTGGGGAATTGTTTTTAAAACTTTCCTAAGTAACCAAATAAATGTAAAGGAAAACAATAGCAGGGTTATTTTCCCTTTTCAAAATCTTCCATCAAATTATCTGATATTTAAAATGAAATAATATCTAATATTGATGAGGTATAATAAAATGATTCCTCTCATTCATTGATTAGAAAAGAATGAACAAGTAACATCCATGTCACAAAAGAATTATCTTAAAACGTCTCGAAATGATTGGAAGTCTGACTTTATGTGATAGGACTGAGTGGTTTAAAAAATTGTTCTTAAGTAAAATTTTTTCTTTCTGTTAGTTTTTCTAGCTTTTCTAAATTTTCTGTGATAATCACATATTGCTTTTAATCTGAAATATGTCCCACATCTCACCAGCCTCTGCTGTGTGTTCATGGAGCCCTCAGTCAGCTGTTTTCTGCAACGGCCAGTTCTAATGCAATTGTATCACTTTCTCATTATCGCCTCAGAATCGAAACCCTAGACCCTTCTACACATACAACCATAACCCCCTTTTCTGCCACTAGGACATAAGTCTTCTGACAAATTTAAGTTCTTTTTTTTTTCTTTTTTCTTTTGCCTATGGCTTTGGCCAATACTTTTCCTTTAAATGTGAGTGTTTTCCCCATAAGTCTTTAAGTTTTGAGAGTTTATTGCTAATGTTTATTCTCTCTGAGTCTGTTTCCTCATCTATTAATTGGGCGTGATAACAATGTCTAACTATACAGGGTTATTGGGAGAATTTACTTAAATCAGAAAATGTAAGTAAAGCCCCTTGCAAGCCTAGATGCTCTATGCCAATATCACTGTTGCTCTGATTACTGTGGTTTACCCCGTCTATGGTCGAATCCCAGAATAGTGGTCGCAAAGGTAGCTGAGTATTTTCTATCTAGACGCCGGATGAACTATCTCATTTGCATACCCACTTGCCATTGGTTAAGAGGACAACTTGGCCTTTGCCCTTGCTTGGGAGGCTTATAGTGGAGAAGATGCCTCACCTGTGCCGCTTTAGGGAGAGTGTGGTAGAACGCTCTGCAGCCTGGCCTCGCTCCTGAGGGTGAGGATGGAGGAGATGGCATAGGACCGGACCATATGTGGGGGAGAATGACGATTCTTGTGCTCTAGGGAAGCAGATTAGAGAGCTCTGCCTTTGCTTCTCAGTCTCCTTATTTGTCCTGGGTCAGAATGACCTTGGTGCAGATGGTCAGTTCATCTTTCATGGAGTGATATATGGATGGGTTGCTCTTAACTGAGTGCTACTGAGTCATGATGCCAATAGCTCTGGCAGGTGCTGAGGACAGAGATCAGTAAGGCAGGCCCTACCCTTCAGGCCCACAGACCCAAGGAGGAAACTGTAGACAGATGGCCACAGTCACTGTTGTCCAGCCTACAATGTGCACAGGGTTAAGTGCATGGGGGCTAGTTGCCAAGTCCATCAGGACACAGAGGAGGCTGGGACAGGGATAGGAACGGCACTGTAGAGAAGGAAGCCTTTAGAGCGGGCTCTGGAAGGTGCAGAGAATTTTTCTAGATGAAGAGGCGAGTTAGAGATATTCCGTGCAGTGGGGAAAGCTTGTGCAAAGCCACGGTGGGCTGCAACACTGTAGCTTAGGAAGCCGGTGAGCACACAGGGTGTCTGGAACGCAGCGTGGTGCAGAGAGATGGGCGCGAGGTTGTTGAGGGTGAGGTTGGCAAGAGCTTGGCCACTGGGGAGCATAGTTATTTTAATAAGAAAATAGGAATCCACAATCTGTGATCCAGAAACCTTGGGGCCAGATGTGCTTCTAGAGTTAGAGTTTTTCAGATTTTAGGTAATTTTGAAATTTTAGGTAATTTCCGTTTTTAACGGTATATATCACATATTTCCCAAGTGGGGCCTGGAGTAGCATCCGGTAATAATCCCGGTAGTGTTTCTGATACTGACTAGCCACACCCAAGAAAGAAAGAACATGGAGAGCTTTCTGTTAGTTTAGAACAAATTTTGCTGCCAAGTACATATGAAGAAACTGGATTTCAGAGAGTATTGAATTTAGAAATCAAGAGTAAGAAATAGTGTGTAAGGAGTGGAGTAGGTTCCTCCCCTGACCCCAACCCCACCCTGGCCTTTTTAAATGCTGAGGGTAATAATTGGTTATTAAAAGAATATGCTCAGGGAAATAACACAATCTTAATTGCATGGTAGAGAAATGTATGTGCAGCCTTCGGAGGGTGAATTAGAGGATTCTCTGATTTTCCCTTTCAGTCTCCCCCAACTCTGCTACGCTCTCTGCACCTCTTCTCCACACCTTGACCTCTTCCTGGCGCTCTTGTTCCAGATCTGTACCTCACACTCTTCATAGGCCCACCCCTCAAATGCTGGTCCTTCTTCTGGGGCAGGGGTCATGTGCATTCAGCTTAAACTCCATTTGCTGCCCTGGCTGGTTGGCTCAGTGGTAGAATGCTGGCCTGGTGTGTGGGAGTCCCAGGTTTGATTTCTGGTCAGGGAACACAGGAGAAGTGACCATCTACTTCTTCACCGCTCCCCCTCACTTTTCTCTCTCTTCCACAGCCATGGCTCGAAAGGTTTGAGCAAGTTAGCCCTGGGCACTGAGGATGGTTCCATGGCCCTGCCTCAGGCTCTAAAATAGCTCAGTTGCTGTGCAATGGAGCAGTGGCCCTGGATAGGCAGAGCATTGCCCTATAGAGGCTTGTTGGGTGAATCCCGGTTGGGACATATGTGGGCGTCTGTCTTGTCTGCCTCCTTGCCTCTCACTTAATTAAAAAAAAAATCCCATTTGTTCTGAGACTTTCCCCACTGGTGTGGAGAAGCCCCTGCCCTTTCTTTCTCCATGTCCACGCTTTCTTTCACCTACTAACCATCTTCCCTTAGCTTTCAGAACCTTAGCGATCCCTGAGAGATCCGAGATGTCATTTGCAAGAGAGGGAACAGGGGCCCAGGGAAGAGTGTGACAGAGCAAGTTGTCCTCCAAGATGGTTCTAGAACCCAGCTGCTATGGACAGAATGCTGGTGTCTAAAAGTTTGATATGTACTTGAGCTGACTTTTCTTTTTGAGGGACAATTTAAAGGCAGCGTTTGATGGTTTCTTTTGTATTTTTTTCTTCACGATGCTTGACAATACGCCCACAAGATGATGAACTTACCCTCTAGGTTAGCCTTTTGTGCTTGATATTTTCTAGCATTTATGAGTTGGAGTCACTGTTTCATTCCGAACCAGTGGTGTGTTTGGTATACCATAGTCTCATTATAGTTGTTGTAGAATAATTATTTTAAAACTTTCAGTTGCAATTTGCTAGCTAAAGAGAAGACAGGTTGGCATTAGGGAAACCGACTGTAGAGAAAGCTACCAAGCTCTTGATCCTTTTTTCAAATTTTGATTCGGAATCGCCTTCTTCTTTAACCACGACAAGAAGAGGGTAGGAAGAAAGCTTGTCTAATATTCATATGACAGTACATTACCTAAAGATCATTATTTAAATAACATATTGCTTTTTGTCAAGTGTTTTAATAAACATTCCAGTCACTAGATAGAAATGTTAAAAAGGAAAAAGGAAAGAGAAAAATACTAAATCTATCAACAAATTCCAAACACCCAAAGTGCTGTATTTTTTCAGCTGTTTTCTTTCTGCCCCTTGAGTCTTCCCTAGCCTTTGGAAAAGAAATCGCTCTCACAATACTCTGCAGCAGGCTTGTGCGAACTATCCTCAAACATATTTCAGGTGATCTATAAATAGCTCACCAGAGCAGTCCAGCTCTGCTGCCGAGAAATGGGAAAGCAAGACAAATCCTGAGGTCAGCAGAGCCCGTCAGGACCTTTCAGGAGCAGACGATGGACCCGCTGGAGCCCGCTGATCTCTCACGTTGGGTCTGACTGTTGGGGTTTGCTGCTTCGGCTGTTGGGGCGTCCTGGGTACCTGCTTCCTGATCACAAATATGTAGTTTCTGTGTTTAAAAGGGAAGAGCCAGTAGACTAGGCTAATCTATGACATTCAGTAGTTTAGATGTAGCAAATGCATTTACTTGTTTAATTTTATTATCATTCTCTTTTGGTGAAAGCATTTTTGACCCGCGATATTTTCAACTGATGGTGGGTTTATTAGGATGTAACCCTATCATAAGTTGAGGAGCATCTGGACTTGGTTACCCTTGAATGGAAGAACTGGAAGACCAAAGAGGAGACGGTGAGGAAAACGTAGAGGTTGACGATAGGAAAAAACAACGGCCCTCTCTGGGCTGTAGGAACAAAGGCAGGAGGTTGGATCACCGGAACCGAGGACTGGGTGGCATCTGGAACCAGGGTGCAGAGGCTGCTGTTGTTGGACACGTGACGTTTGGTAGAGAAAGAGAAAAGTGCCTTCCCATTGGCTGATCCAGCCGACAGTTAGTTGGCATGGAACCTTGGAAATACAGCCTACAACAGAGAGCAGAGTGGGGCGGGACAAGGTGAGGGGTACGGGGCGGGAGATGGGGCTCAGGTAGCCAGGTCTAGGGTTGAAGCCGTCTTATATAGGTTAGATGGGAGGCAGCCGAGTTCTGTGTCATCGACTATTTTTTCTTGGTACATTTTGAGGCTACATTATTAGGTCAGAGTCATTTATAGTTATGATATTTTATTTCAATCTTGCTTTTTAAAATCTATTTAAAATAGTAAATACATATGCAAGCTATAAAAAAGAATAACAAATGAACACCATGACCCACCCCCAGACACAGGGTTTGAGCATTACCTGTACATCACGTGCTTCTCCTTATCTCATCCCCTTTACTTCCCTCCTCAGAGGGAACCACTGGCCCAGGTTCGATTCCCGCTCAGGGAACACAGGAGAAGCGACCATCTGCTTCTTCCCCCTTCCCCCTCACTCAATAGTAAACAAAATTCTGAATTTTACTATTTAACTGTATTTTTTTATTTAATTGCAGCAAAATAAAAGCACTTTTTAAACAAGTTTGAGAATGTTATGCTGTCTTACGGGACTTGCATGTTCCTTAACTCAAACTCATATTTCTAAGAAAACACATTGTTTAATGTGGCGGCATTTCATCCCTGCTCATTGCTAGATAATATTCAGTCGAATGAGAGTAGCGTGATTTTTTTATCCATTCCCCTGCTGAATGGTATTTCCCCCCGTCTATTATGAGCTAAAGCTTCAGACCCATGGAATTCATGATTACCTTTTAAAGCAGTTGTACCTTATTGAAGAAATCGCTAACCAATACCAGCAGAGATATTGCTAAGATACCACACATTTCCTGATGCGCAAGAGAGGAAGTGCAGTATATGATTAAGTTGTAATAATATTTCATAATGCAAACATCAAATATTCCTTTAAACAAAATTGTGATACAACAGCTATGTTGAGAGGAAGGAGGGTGGATCCTGTGTTTTGATATGTGGGTGTGTGCGTGTGTGCGTGATTTACAAGCATAAATTACCCTTCTTCCAAAATAGGAAATTGTGCAAGAAACTGAGAGTTGTCCATCAACTTAAGTTCTCATCTCCCTCAGTGAAAAAATTTTTGCTAATTGTGTGACTGACTGGAATCAAGACTAGAGTTTGCAGGGTCCCCTGTGGGAGCCATGACACCAGGTCCTGGACAGTGGGAGGTGAATGGGAGTGATGTGTACATTTTCTGCATTGTTCCCTCGAGGGGAAGGGACATGTTCTTCCCGTTCCCTTCTCCTTGGTCCCTTTGGGTGAAATGTGGTCTTGGGACAAGCCATCCTGTGTCAGGTGAGTAAGAGTCTTCCTAACTGCCTTTTATAAGAGAAAAATCCGCTTCTATTTTAGAGCACTGCCCTTTCAGGCTCTGTCACGATATCCGAACCTCTACCCTAACTCAGAAACCAGAAGATAATGTCTGAAGTGGGACAATGAAGAATGAGTGCTTGGGGATGTTTAGAAATTTTGAATGTTGAGCCAAATACCAGAAACATTAGCTCAAATACCAGAAGAAATAGCTCAAAGACTAGAAAGATGTTGCCACTGGGAGGCTTGAATTTCTAGAAGGGTGGAATAAGGGACCATTATTGTCCTTTTAACTTGTATGCATGCGTTGCTTCTGTTAAAATTGCACTAAACACAAGTTTTTCTCACATAGATGCACACACGTGTTTATAATTTGTGATTGCTGGCACCTTGAATGAAATATGTTTTCACGCAGGGGTTTGCGATCTAAGGTATTAGAACGAACACTAAGATACGAAGAGTATTCTATGAAACCATACAACTGCTGACCAAAATTTGACATGACTCGTGTTTGCAATGCATTAGCATTAATTAGTTGTAAGACTAGAGAAAGGATTGGAAACAGTTAAATTATTACGTGACAGTCAAGAAATTTGAATAAAAAACACCTCGAGAATGTGAGTAACAATGTCGGGGGTAAATGAAGCAATTACTGCCCAGGACATTGTGAAGCTATAAACCTACCTTCCTGAAGTGTGATCGTGATTCAAGGAAAATGTGTGCGACCCACTTGTGTCACGGTGGAAAGTGCTGCTCTAGCCTCAGGAACGGTGTGAACGCGAGAATGCCGACAGGACGGTCGGCTGATGTGACCGTTAGAAAATCCTGGGGCTCCTGCCACGGGCCTTGTCATGTCTTCTCTTTACTTAAGAACATACCTGATGTTTTTTGTTTTTATTTTTGGTTTGTTTGTTTTTTTGAGCTTATGGGTAAAGGGGACACTTAGGAGTTCAAAAATTAACAAGGCAATGTGGACAAATGAACACGTATTTGTGTCAGAGAAAGAGAATTTATATCATAGAATCTTGTCATAATCAGTTCTGGAAAGTCCCTGAGAGGTCATTTCCTGTGAGGACAGTGAAGCCCAGGGACTAGTGTTAATGACCCAGAGGCACCTGCAACTTAAAGGCACTTCTCCCAGAGGAAGGGAGTGAAACACAGAAGCTGCAGAGGGAGAGGGGGACAAAGTGAAGAAAGAGAAGACAGTCCCTGTCTCCCTCCTGTGCTAGAGATCCCTAGTCTATGGGTCAGGCCCGATCTGAGGCTGGTTGGTTAGAGGACACAGGGTGAGGAGAGAGGGGAGAAGACAGAAGTTGGGTAAGAGATTGAAGTGATTTACAAAAGGCTGATCCTGGAAACAAGCCCCAGAGAGCTCAGTGTGACGGCTCTTACAGCTGAAAAGGGTTCAGACGACATGCAGAGAGCTTGAAATGTGCTCTGGGGTGGGCAGAGAAGGGAGGTCCAACCAGCCATGGTCGATTTCAGGGATGGAGCAGAAATAACGCCATTGCCACATTGCACCTCAAGTTAACCCTGTTCAACACGTTACAGTGGTCAACGCACCTCTCACCTGTAGGCCTCTTGGAGAACACGGGGTGGCAGATCCTGGCTTTCACAGATATAAGAGCAAGAAGAGGAGAGAGAGATAGAGAAAGCTGGGGTAAGTCTGCCGCTGTGGACTTTGAGGGACTCAACGGGTATCTGTGTGCAAATGATGAGTAGGGAGTACACGCTGACTTTCTAAGGCTGAAGCTTAGGAGAGAGCTCTGGAATGGAGATAGAATTTGAGAGACATTAGCTTTTAGAGATAATTGAAATAATGGAAGGTGATGTCATCTTCCAGGGAGAAGGGAGAATAGGCTGAAGATACAGACATTCCGAAGGTGAGCTGAAAAAGGGAAACCCTCAAAGGGAAGCGGAAGGGTATGGCCAGAGACAGAAGGGAGACCAGAAAGACAAATGTCATGGAAGATTAAGAAAGAGTATTTTAAGAAGGAGGAATTGTCTATATTGTCAAATGGAATAAATAGTCAAAACTGAAGACTAGAATTATTGTTCTTTGGATTTAGTAGAGCAGAAGTCATTTGTGATTTTGGTAAGAGAATTTGTGAAAAGTGATGAAAAAGTAAGCATAATATTATAATATTAAAATATTATAATATATATATATAACTGAGAAGGGACTTTAGGCAGGAAGTGGTTGTATAGACAGTAAGAGGGGTTATAGGCAATGGTGTATAGTGTAAAATCCTTGGAAAGGCAGAATGAGATGGGGTTCAGAATTCAAAGGGAGGGATTGACCTTAAATAGTGGGAGGAATGTCCCTTTATAAGTCAGAAAAGGAGGAAATAGTAAGTGTGGAATTATCTTGATTACAGTTTAGCAACTATTGGAAAAGCTGATGTATTTGGGCCTCATTAACAGAAATATGGCATCAATATCCAAGAAGGTAACAGCCTGTGATTTGACTAGATGTTCTAGGAAATGCTGTGTAGAGTCCTGAGTGGGTCAATGTAAGTGCAAAGTTGACAACCCAGAGAGTGTGATTAGTAGACTTAAGCTCTGATTATAACATTTGAAAATGGCTGAAGAGCCAGGAAATATTAGCCTGGAGAAATACAAATTTGGCAGGAAAATATTCATGGTCCCAAATACCTGGATGAGAAGCCAGGGATATTTTGTTCTGGTATTAGAAGAAAGATATAGGCAATAAGAAGAAGTTATAGGAGATAAACTCTTTCTGATAATGTAGTATGGCTTGAATTTAAGTGTGGACTGACTTTTGTTAAGGAATAGTGGGAAAAGTGGTTCATGGGGGAATATCCACCTAGACAGATTTTCCCAGAGGGGGTTTAGGACTACCTAAGTGTTTCATTCAAAAAGTGTTGAGTTTTTATCATGTGCCAGATGCTATGCTGGGCTCTGGCCACACAATCTGAATCAAGCAATTAGCCTGGAATCAAGTGTGGGAAACAACATATTAACAAGATACTTATAATACAGTCAGCTGCATCTGGCATAGCACACAGCATTCTAGAAGACAAGCATAGCTATTAATACGATATTAATGTGTTCTATTTATTTATTCATACATTGTATCACAAGCACAATTAAGAATCTCATCTCTCTCGGATGCAACATTTTACGAGTCCAGTGAAAGACACACAGTTGTCCATAACTAACATTAGGTTTTAAAAAGGAGAAGCAGAATTATGTCAAAATTTTCTGTTCTGCATTTCAGACACTATTGGGAAGAGCACAGGTGTTCAAAATAACTTGATCAGGTACCAAAGAGTCAGAGTGACTGAGGCCTAGACACAACACAAAGGTTGTCTAAACACTTCCTGCTATCTGTCACCAATTTGTTAACAAATGTGCTTCCCACATGATGCATGCATGTTCAGTGGTTAACTGGCTGGAACTTAGTGCAGAGATAACAGCAGATACCCGGGAACATGAGATGAGAGAGCAGAGGTCGCTAAGCCAGGCCCAGGTGTGGGGTGTGCAGGAGCGCTGTCATGGGGAATAGCGATGGCATGGGATGCAACCAGCCAGATGGGTGGAGAGGAGAGTCCGCCAAGGCAGAATCCAGAAATACAGTCACGTGATGTGTGCACATATGCATGTGGAAGTGTGTGTGTGCACATGCACGTGCCCTCGCACTACGAGCAGTTCAGCAGTGCGGTATAGAGTACAAGGAGCCAGGGCAGGGGTGGAGGAATGGTTGAAGAAGCTGACAGGAGTGTGGAGACCTCAGAATAGGACAGACTGGAGCCCCAGAGCCCAGCAGGAGCCTGCGGCCAGCCTCCTGAGAAGAGGTGGTATGTCCCTGGACCACCGCCGTGGGCTCAGCGTGGGGGCGGAAGTGACTCTGACACATCTCTAAGACTGAGTTTTGAAGACGAGGTGGGATTTTGTATTCTGCAGTAGAGGAAAGAGCCTTGATCAAGCATTGCAAAATAAATACAGATACCTATACCCTATGTGACCATGTGTGTGCACCTTTGATAACCCCGTTCACCTGGTGCACCTTGGTTTCCACACCTGCAAATGGGGCAGTGGAAGGAGATGGCAGCAAAGCTCCCTGCAGGCACAGCGGTTCCTAACTCTCCTGTTTTCAGCCCGGGACGAGCAGAGTTTAGTGACATTGCCATTCATCCGTTCACGGAATATTTGAGACTGATAAGATGATGACAGTGTGCTGTCATAAACCTTTTCCTTCCTTCTGGGAGGAGGGTTAGGCTCGAGCTCCTTCTCCACCCGGCTGGACGTATTTTCACCTTCATTCTTATTCTCCTCGGCACCAGGCCCATTAAGCATGATTAAAAACAAGTCTAATCAGGGACTGAAGACGGCGTTCTGACATGAGAATGCTAGGTCCTGTGAGCTGCATCTCTTGTAAGGCCAGAGGACCCTGCAGAGAGCTGACCGTGCTCTCGCTGCAGGGCCTGTGCTCCCAGTGAGGAATTAAGAGCCATTGTTTATCTTCATTGTGGTAATTTGTCCCTTTATGAAAGAATTTTTTTTTTTTGGGGGGGGGGAGAGGTTGTGCAGTTTTACCACTCTTAGAAAGCTGGTAGTTTTGACAAGTTCACAAAATACGTTTCTAATTCTATTCTGTTCCTATCACATTCCAGTAATTCTCACATTATTTCTGGAAGATTAGCAGACACATAGTTGTAGCGACATAATTAGTATTCAGAGGCGATAATAATGTCAAGGGATTTTGTTGCTCTTAGAACCTAAATGAAAATACAGGAGTAGCAAAAGTTGGAGTTGTGATAATTTCTTGGCATGAATTGTGTGCTTGTTAGAAAAAAAAATTTTTTTTTAATGCCACAAATGAGGTCGTTGACTGCAAACATGTTGAATAAATCACGTCGAGTAAAGTTGGTTTTGTTTTTCTTGCTTCATCCATAGCTTCCTTTCTAGAGGAAAAGAAGCATCGCTCTTTGTGTGGATTCCCTTCCTGCTCCGAAAGGGTTAATCCCGAGAACTGTTTCAGGCAATAAAACACTGACTGGAATCTTCCCAACGATATTTTCCTTCTTGATCTTTTTTTATGACTAATTGAAACGAAAGCTCGGGGAAGCTTAATGTTAAGAAAACACTATGTGCTCTGTGATGTGCCTCGGCGAGGGGGTGTCTGCGTGGTGGGGGGCTCTCGGCTCCGGAATTCTAAGTTGGAGACCAAACCGAAGAATCAATATTTCAATTAGATGCTGTCGTGGGGTTGGGATTACTGTTACTGGAGCTGGGAGATGGCTGGGTCTTTTCTCGGGAGGGGCCGTCCCTGGGAGAGGTTTTGTATTTTCCTTTTAATCATAGCTCTCAGAGCCTGCTTGCTTTCTCTGCATTTGAACCCCTGAAATGACCAACTAGAAAAGAACAACAAAAAATTGTAAATTATTGGTACATCCCTAAGGGCCGCTCAGAGTGTGCTCTTTACTGACCAGCTGAGAGAGAGCAGCATTTTCTTCTATTTTGTGGGTTCCTGGAAGCACTGGCCTTTGGAGTTAGCAAGGTCAGTTCTCAAACAGCATTTCAACGATCACGTGGCGGCTTGGTCAGTGAGGAGGGGATGGGGACAAAGTGTGGGTGGCCCTCCTGTACCCCATCCTGGTTTCAGTCAACAAGAGTAGTTCCCTTTTGGTTTGTTTGATATATTGAGTTTCAGGTGAATGTTGATTTGGAAAATAATTTTGGTATCTGTAAACCATGAACAAAAAGGACTGATGCGAGGTCTACCTTTCTGAGCTTCCTTGCAGGCAGTTGTTCAGTTTCTGTTGAACCATCTTGGAGGGGGGGGGCGCTCATGACTGTCATCTTACATACCGTCAGCACCAGCACCTCCCCGGCCTCCCAAATGGCTTACTCCTCAGGATTTAAAATATGTGGGACAAGATATTACCACCTGCTTTCTTTTTCACTTTTTTTTTTTTTTTTTTTTTTTACAGGGACAGAGAGAGAGCCAGAGAGAGGGATAGACAGGGATGGACAGACAGGAACAGAGAGATGAGAAGCATCAATCATCAGCTTTTTGTTGCGCATTGCGACACCTTAGTTGTTCATTGATTGCTTTCTCATACGTGCCTTGACCGTGGGCCTTCAGCAGACCGAGTGACTCCTTGCTCGAGCCAGTGACCTTGGGTCCAAGCTGGTGAGCTTTTGCTCAAACCAAATGAGCCTGCACTCAAGCTGGTGACCTCGGGGTCTCGAACCTGAGTCCTTCCGCATCCCAGTCTGACGCTCCATCCACTGCGCCACCGCCTAGTCAGGCTACCACTTGCTTTTGAAAGCCTTTCCTCATCATATTCTGTCGACAAATGGCATTTTAAAGTATGGCCAATAGTAGTTGTTATTCTAATCCTGGAAATAAATGGTATGTCTTTTTCTCTTCCTTTTGGTTTTTCCAAAAGAACCTCAGCAACTTCACAAAATGATAAATCCTCCAGCCTCTTTTTTTGTTTAAAAAGTGTGTTTCTCTCTATGTATGTCCTAGGCCCTGGCCAGTCAGCTCAGTGGTAGAACATCAGCCCGGCATGTGAATGTCCTGGATTCAATTCCTGGTCAGGCCACACAGAAGTGACCATCTGCTTCTCCACCCCTCCCTCTCTCGTATCTCTCTGTCCCCACCTTCCCCTCTTATAGCCATGGCTCGATTGGAACGAGTGGGTCCCAGGCACTAAAGATGGCTCCATGGTCTTTGCCTCAGGTATTAAGAATAGCTCAGTTGCTGAACAATGGAGCAATGCCCTAGATGGGCAAAAAGCATCGCCCCCTAGTGGACTTTCTGGGTGAATCCTGGTTGGGTGTATGCAGGAGTCTGTCTGTTGGGCAACCCTCCTGTCAATTAAAAAAAAATAATAATAATAAAATAAAATGTACAACCTATAATATAGAACATGACCTGCAAGGGAGTCCAGATGTATTTTATTCTTATCCAATAATCTTTTAATCCTTAACAGTCTATTCCAGAATAGTGAAAGCAAAGATTCTTGGCTACACTAGAGAAAATCACATCCTTATGTATCTGTTTTCCCTACCAGCTTCTTGAGAGTAGGGATTACGGTTTATTTGACTATCTGTCCCTGGCCCCTTGAGTACTGTCTCGTATACAATAGGTAATGACAAATACAGTTTGATAATCTGGAATCAGAACACTTGTGTTTGGGTCCCTTCCAAGTTATTTACTTGCTGTTTGACCTTCAGACAAAGCATTTCACTCTTCTAAGCTTCCACTTCCTCAAATGTAATTTAATAAGAATAAGAATATTATCTCAGGTTGTTGAAAGAATTGAATGAAAGACCATGAAACACTATCAAAAGCCTGAGTGAAAAAATAAACAGATTATCTGAAGGATTTGCAGTCTAAGCATTTATCAAGAAATTTAACACTTTGTCTTAAGTTCAAATTAAATCATAAGACACTCACATACTTGTAATATATTATTTGGTCCTTTATAGAAGCTCTGTCATTAAATTATTTTAATTATAATTTTTAGTTATTTCAGTGTATATTGAAATACACTATAATAAAAAGTTATTAGAATTTTAAAATTGTATTTCTTATAAGAATGTTGACAAGAAAGACATTGCATTTACTACAATACTCAGGACTCCCTATTACTCATTTAACATGTAGTGTTGTAAAAAAAGGAATTATTTTGAAAGACTAGTATACTTTAATATTTGAGAGTGATGTAACTGACTATGTTACATTTTTCTTTTGGCTGAGGAAATTTCTTTAAATAGAAGAAAAATAATATAAGGAAATCAGGAACATCAGAAATAAAGGAAGTATAGCAGAAATTGGAAATCTCTGGGTAAATATTATAGACTATTCTTTTCTTCTTGGGTTATTTGAAATGTTTGTTGGTTTAAAGCAAAAATTATAACATTATCTGATGGGATATTCAATGTTAAATAGATATACTACATAAGCCAACAGCATCGTAAAAAAAAAAGAGGGTAAAGGAATTTATATAATGATAAGGTTTCTACATTCCACACGAAAGGATAAAATATTTATTTTAAGTAAATTGTTAAATTGAGTATGTATATTATACTCCCTAGAGAAACCATTAAAAATATACAGAGATATTTAAAAAAACAATAGATAAGGTAGCATACTAAAAAATGTCATAATACCCAAAACAAACCACGAAATGAGACCTAGAAAGAAAAACAGAGGAAATAGGAAACAAATAATAAGATGGTAATATTAAGTTCAACCATTAAATCTAAACTTGTATTAAATGTAGGTGGTCTAAATACACTGACAAGCCTGACCCGTGGTGGCGCAGTGGAAAAAGCGTCGACCTGGAAATGCTGAGGTCGCCGGTTCAAAACCCTGGGCTTGCCTGGTCAAGGCACATATGAGAATTGATGCTTCCAGCTCCTCCCCCCTTCTCTCTCTCTCTGTCTCTCCTCTCTCTCTCTCTCTCTCTCTCTCTGTCTCTCCTTCTCCTCTCTAAAATGAATAAATTAAAAAAAAAATAAATACACTGACAAAAAACCCCAGAAATTATCAGAATGGACTGAAAAGCAATATTCAAATGTATGCTGTCTACAGGAAACTCATTTGGAATATAATGATGTAGCTATGCTGAGGGAGTAAGGATGGAAAAAGATACAACATGCCAACACTGATCAAAAGAAAGCCGGAGGGGCTATATTTATATTAGACAAAGTAGACTTCAGAACAAAGAAAATGACCAGGGATAGAAGACGTTACATAATGATAAAAGTATCAATATGGCAAGAAGGAGACATAACAATTCTAAATGTGTGTGCACCAAAGGATAGAGATTCACAACCGAAACAACCACCACCAGAACGGAAAGGAGGAAAAGGGACGTCTGTAGTTCTACTTGGAGACTTAAAAACCACTCTCTCTCTCTAACTGAGAATAAGAGAAAAAAATTTTCAGGTATTTAAGATTGAACAACACCATCAACCAACTGGATCTAATTGACATTTATGAACACTCCACCCAACAACAGCAGCATATACCATCCTTTCCAAATGCATGTGGAATATTCCTCAAGATAATAAAAGTTAAATCATACATCGTCTATGTTCTTGGACCCTGATGTAATTAAAATACAAATGAATAATAGAAAGGCCAAAGAAAAATTTCCAAACACCATGAGTCAAATAGCAAGTTTTAAAACAAATTAGAAAATATATTGAACTGGGTGAAAATGAAAACCCAACACATCAGAATTTCTAGGTTGCACATAAGCAATGCTGTGAGGGAACTTGGTAGCATTCATGCTTATGTTAGAAAGTCTTAAGTCAATAATTTAAGCTTTCACCTTAGAAACTAGAAAAAAAAGAGCAAAATAAACATAGCACATCACAGTTGATTGCCAAGACACTGGAATCTTTTTTTTTTTTGTATTTTTTCCAAAGCTGGAAATGGGGAGGCAGTCAGACAGACTCCCGCATGCACCCGACCGGGATCCACCCGGCATGCCCACCAGGGGGCGATGCTCTCCCCATCTTGGGGCGTCGCTCTGCCGCAATCAGAGCCATTCCAGCGCCTGAGGCAGAGGCCACAGAGCCATCCTCAGCGCCCGGGCAAACTTTGCTCCAATGGAGCTTTGGCTGTGGGAGGGGAAGAGAGACAGAGAAGAAGGAGAGGGGGAGGGGTGGAGAAGCAGATAGGCGCTTCTCTTGTGTGCCCTGGCCAGGAATCAAACCCGGGACTCCTGTACGCCAGGCCGACGCTCAACCACTGAGCCAACTGGCCAGGGCCTGGAATCTGACTGGAATCAGATGTGTTATTTAAAACAAAAACAGAAACAAAAACAAATCTTGTTACGAGGAGTTTCAAGCATGTACAAGAGTCGACAGAACAGTGTAAAAACCACCAAACAGCCATCCCGCAGTTTAAACAATGCTGGCCAACCTTGTTTCATCTGACCACTCCTCACTCTCTTCCTTCTCTTTGAAGCGATGGCTGTCATGCTGGGGTGCTTCTGGAAAAGTTTTTACCTGAGTCCTGTAGGATGAGGTGTCTTTTCTGTCTCAGATGCTCTTTATCTGCATGTGCCAGTGAGAAATTCTATCACCATTTTAAAACCATGAAAGGATTCACTGGTTGCTCAGCCCGGAGAAACAGAAAGATGGAGGAATCAGGCACCTTGGTGACATGGTACAACAGCTAAATTCCCCAACCCTGGAGGAGCCTATGTCCGGGTCTCTAATGATGAGATTCGAAATGCTGCCACTCTGCAAATGACAGCTGGGGAAGGAGGTCTCTTCATTGTGACTGAAAACGTTGTGATTGGCACGTAAACACCACAGAATGGAGTTTGACTATAAGCCACGCTGATGAGCAAAGGAATCAGCTAAACTCTTAACCATGCCGAAGTAATTGTTATTAATGAGGCTGAAATTAAATGGAAAGGATTTACAGAGCATCAGAAGCATAATGTAAAAAGAAGAAGAAATCTAGAAGAAGTAAATACCAGGTATTTGCAACAAAATGAGGAGAAAATGGTGCAGGGGAGAAATGAACCTATGCTGAAGTTTTGCCCACTGAACAAGGTGTAGGAGAACTATAGATCAGCATTTCCCAACCTTGGATGGACATCAACGTCACGTGGTACCTTTAGTGCCGACTTTTAGGCCACACCCTAGAACTCTCAGCCTGTGGCGTCAGGTTAGCATGTATTTTTAAATACACATTACTTTGATGCTTTTAAAAACAAGAATAACACATTTATATCAGGAGAAAGAAAGAAAGAGAAAAAAAGGAAGGAAGGAAAGAAAAAAGAAAGAAAGGAATAGGAACAATATTCATACCACTCAGAATGGGTCTTCAAGACCAACAGCATGAACGGGGATACAGAAGGATCCTTTGTTTTGATGTAGCGGATAAGAACGTTCTACACAGTATTGGGAGTGTGAGCATTTTCATTAAGTCATTAATACTTGCTTTAATCCCATCCTCTGGCAAGAAAACTGTGGGCTCCCTTGGGGAACTAGGCACCTTCATGTCTCTTCCTGGGATCACTGGGAGACTGAAGAGCTCACAGAGGACGCACACCCCACTTTGATTCCAAAGCAAGGGAAGCCTGCCCTGTCTGGGAGCTCTGCACTTACCTCTCACTGCCGCGCAACAAGCACAGGCCCTTCCCGGTCCTGCTAGCACTGCTGGACCACACCAGGGCGGCGTCTCTCTCATACACATTGCTGCTATGCTCACTGCCCAGCTACCAGCACAAGCCCTTTCGCCTTTGGAAAGAAAGCGTCTCTACGTACTCAGGACAACACTTGATCTTTTCAGACATATATCATTCTTTTCTGAAATTCTATGACCAAAATCTATCCATCTGCCTGACGTGAAACATAAGCAACAATACTCTGTAGAGCTCAGAAGTCATCAAGGATGTAACAGATTTTGCTGCGTAAACAACCACCCCCAATCTATCGGCTTAAAACAGCTACCAATAGTCATTCCGTATAAATCTATCAGCTGAACCAGGACTAGGCCGGCTGATTTCTGCTGGGCTCCCTCATGTAGCTGTGGTCAGCAGGAAGGTCAGCTGAGGTCTGGTTGGTCTAGGATGGCCTCAGATAGAAGGGCTTTGCTGTCTTCCCGGGGGTTCCTTATCCTCATGCAGCCTATTGGAGCTTGTTCATGTCCTGGTGACACAGTTCCAGGAACAAGAGGGGAAGTGGGCTGGGGATTCGCCTAACGCCACTGTGAGACAGTCTGTCCGTGAAAGCAATCACCAGGTTAGCCCAGATTCAAAGGTTGAGGAAATAGACCCTTAGTTTTGGTGGAAAAATCAGCAGAGCCTCATTGCAAAGGTGCACGGACACAGTGGAGGTGGTCAGTTTCCATCCTTGGAAGCATCAAGGCTCAGTTCCATCCTTGGACCAGGGTCACCACGTTTGGTCAGACAGGCTGTGCATTATACAATTCCAGGAGGCAGAATTCACACTGTCATTTTGTTCCACAAGGAGCAGACCCTATACCGCATTTCCCAGGTATAAGACGCACCATTTTTCAAAAAATTTGGGGTCTAAAAACTGGGTGTGTCTTATACAGTGGCTGTAGAAGTGTGTGGCATTTCCAATGCCATAGATGGAACTAGAGGATGAGGCAATATATGAAGACAGTGATTCGTCATCAGACACAGATGAGGACAAGCTAATGGGTGGGAGTTTTGACAGTCATGAAGAGTTGTATGAATTTTATGATGAATAAAACTTGAGCTCAATAACTTTATGTGATACATTTTTTTTTCTAAATTTCAGGCCCCAAAATTAAGGTGCATCTTATACATGGGAGCATCTTATACGTGGAGAAATATGGGTAATTCTTTCTTAAGATGCCCTTCAGATACCTGATGAGAGCTGTACACACACACACACACACACACACACACACACACACAGGCACACATACACACTTTCCAAAGGCAGCTTAGTCTACTATAAAATAAGCTCTGGGACATGAAAATAAACTCTGCTATCAAAAATTCAGCTAACAATCCTATTATCTCATAGACTCAAATGTATGGATTCTCTTTAACTTTAGCTCTATTACACGGCCATAGTAAACTTGCTTAGGCAACAGGAAACTTACCCCGCTTAGCCTCTAAAATAAATATTTATAAGTTTCATTTTCAGAAATAATTTTTTTAATGCCTGTTGGGTTGCATTATCCACAGCTAAATGTATTCTGCAGGTAGTTTAACATTAAAATTTCCAACAAATGATCCCCAGGCTTAAATATACACTTCTGGTGAGGCTACGAGATCGTTCCTGTAAATGGTGAGCCCTGCCTTTGTTACCGCACTTTCTTATTCCAGTGAAAAAGGGGGCTTTCATTAGGGCAGAGCCTTCATTTTGAGAAGATTATTCCATTAAGCTTGTTGCATTGCTGGGAGAATAGATTAGTATCTATTTCTGTACATTAAGATCCGAATTCTATGCGGGCTGCCTCCTTGAAACTAACGGAGCTATTAATAGGCTCCCCCAGTGTTGTGTTCAGGGAGGAATGTAGCAGGGAGGCTGTGTCTTTAATTTACTGGGCAATGGAGCACCTTTATGCAACTATTATTTCTAGAAGTAACCTTTACCTTTCTGAATGATCTGTTTGTGCAATACGATGAATGTTACAGGTTTGAGTTATCCAAGGTTAGAAATCACTCACTTTTGTAATATCTCTGGCAGGCTGATTTCAAATGCATTTTTTTTTTTTTTTTGGTTCCTTGTTAGATTGAACTTGAGGGTTTGTTAGTAATCTCAATCTTTAAAACTGCTGCATTTACATCAACAGAAAATCATTGGATATATTTATGGTGAAATCGTGTGAATTTGGCCGTATTCATTAGGAATCCGTGATGATTTGGATAGGGCCTGGGTTGAAGTTTATCCTTTAGTGATACATAAACGAGGGTTGTTAAATCATGAAATAGTTTGAACCCAATTTCAGGGCGAATTTGCATCTCTTAAAGAACATAATCTGCTCCTCAGTCTTTTGAAACACCCATTTGCTTCCGAACAACATAATCAAAGGTCATTTTTGCTGATGCTGGTGTGTTTGGGTGTCCTAATTATGAAGCGTTCTTGCCTTTTTTTAATGAGGAAAACCTGATATGCTTGAAAGAAATAAATATGCAGTTCTGTAAAACTATTACATAATTTAGCTCATTACTGAACAATAGTTTATGCATGACAGTCAATTCAGAAAAAAAACAACAACAAAGTGCTTGCATGCTATATTTAATTATTTTCTTTTTGTTCAGATTGGGATAAGGTCGATGCAAAAGTTGCTATGGCCTTTCAGCCACTGCAGAATATTAATGTTGAGGGGTCATGAGAAGTAGCAATAGGATCTGGGTTTTCATCTTTTTAGACTTTGAGACTTCTAAGACTGTAACAGGGTATGTTCGTGTGCACTACGTGCTTCGTCTTGGGCTCAAACAAGGTTCTGCATTAGGCACTCACTTTATAGACGGCGATGGAGAAGCTCTCACTTGATCAGTTACCTGGAGGGATGGCCACGGGGCCAACGTGAAAATGGCCCGTTTCACCCAGGGCTACGTGTGCGGCAAACTGGGGTGGAGGATGGGGCCACGCGGAGGAGCCTTCAGACAGGTGTGGTGCGACCCCCACCCTCCCATTCCTGCTTCCTGGCCAAGCCTGCCTCCAGTCCTGGCTGCACTTGTACGTTCTTCATAAAATCAAGAATGTCTTCTCCTTCCTGCGCTTCCATTTTCTTGTTCACAAATGAGAGGCTCAGACCTGATCAGTGTTTCCAAAACACCCTCCTCTGTGTCCCGTCCGCACAATGCGGCCATGCCCATCATCTGTCCGTATCCTTTGCTTGATCTTTTTCTATAATCCGGTGGACTTTGCCTTCCTGAATGGGTTTATTTAAAAGGAGACTTTCTATCACTACCTAAAATGGAAAACAGCATCACTCCCGATAGGTGAAACCAAAAATGAATAAATAACAAAATAAGACAATAACAAATAATTCTCGCATGTAATGTTGCCTGCTTAAGGTTCTGCCCCTGATGCCTAATCTCTGTTACAAAGGGGGGTGGATACGTGTTAGCAGTTGGGAAGGACAGCATCTTAGGGAGACCTTCTCCTTGACACACCAAGTAATGAAAGAGAATTGGAAAGGAAAGACCTCTTCCTTTTTGTAATCCAAATTCACTTAATTCCATTTCTCTACAGCACCCAACATCTCCACCAGTCATGGTCTGAGTCCTGGACTTCGAGAAACATCGGCAGGGAGCTGGGCCTTTTGATGAGCTAAGGGTCTGTCATTCCCCTGATTTTAAAGATCCCTACGGTCGGGGTCCCGCAGGGCCCCTGGCCGCCAGTGCCTTCCTGGACAGCTATTATCAGGTACGGGAGTTCTCTTTCTACATCAACCACTTCTGTTGTTCCAGATGCCTGGGTGATATTAGCCATACCTCAGTGGATGCAGAGAACAGCTGGTTTAGCTCTTTGTTGGACTGAACTTGAGGGTTTGTTAATCAGCTCAAGTTTCAAAAAATACTGCATTTACATAATCCGAGAAGATCACCTTTTCCTGAATTCTCCTCTTGTCCTTGAAGATTGTTAGTGAGTTACCACTTCTCCAAGCCAACGATTTTCAACCAGTGTGCCATCAGGGGCACGGACCTCCTTTGCCTTAGGTCATTAAGTAAAAAAAAATGACAACACCCAACACAACGAGAGCGATGTGGTGTAAATGAATCAAAATTATACCTATTTTTTTTTTGTCAAATTGGCAAAAAAATGTATTTTTTGGTGTGCCGCAGAATTTTAGTAATTAGTTTATGTGTACTGTGAGATGGAAAAGAATGACAATTGCTGTTTTCAGGCAACTTAGGCGAGGTCCTCAGTTTTCTCCTTCTCTACCCTAGTTCCTAATTATGTTCGTGGTCCTCTGATGTCCAAGAAAGTTCACGTTCATCTTTTTGGCTTCTTGAGTTCTTCCTCGTCTCAGGCCAGGGTATAAGAACTTGCCAGGAGGTCTGATATCTAGCCCCTGTCTTATTTTGAAGCATATTACTCAAGCACGACAGGGTATGTAAGACGACTTTCAATTTAGAATAATACATCTAGAGCAGACAACTTACAGTAATAAGAGACAGTTGGTAATAACACAACTTTCCAGCTTCCCTTGAAAAGTCCTATCCTCTGGAAATACTGGGCTCTAACTCCCTCCAGGAAGCCAGCCTGCCGACGTCCCCAGCAGTGACCTGTGGCAGCCTCTGCCTGCAGGTTCAGTGTCCTCTGCCATTTTTCACTATGCATGTATATTACTGTTGTCACCGGAGGGGCGGTTAGGATGTAGGCAAAGCACTTCTTGTACGTATAAGCAGACCTCGGAGGGACGGCGGGTTTGGTTCCAGACTACCACAATAAAGTGAATATCAGGATAGAGTCATGTGAATTTTTGGCTTCCCAGTGCCTGCAAAAGCTATGTTTTCACTGTAATGTCAACTATTAAGTGTGAAATAGCATTATGTCTAAAAAAAATAATAATAATATTAATTAAACATACTTTTTTTTTTGCTAAAAAGATTCTGACAATCATCTGAGCCTTCTGTGAGATGCAATCCTCTTGCTGGTGGTGGGGGAGGAATCTTATGTGGATGTTGATGAAAATGTAATGTCTGGGAGGCGCAATAAAACGAGGCACAATAAAATGAACTATGCGTGTATATTGCTATCAAAACTAGTCAAATTAAAGTGAGGCCCAGAGGCCCATGTGTGTGATTCAGTACAGATGAAAGAGAAACTTCTCAGTGGCAGTAGTCTGTCTGGCTTTAATTCTCTATGTTGCTTTCTTAGCCCTGTAAACAATTGAATATGTGACTCCTACTATAGACTCTAAATTTAAAAAGATAGTTTTGGCCCTGGCCGGTTGGCTCAGTGGTGGCGTGTCGGCCTGGTGTGCGGGGGTCCCGGGTGCGATTCCCTGCCAGGGCACACAGGAGAGGCGCCCATCTGCTTCTCCACTCCTCCCCCTCTCCTTCCTCTCTGTCTCTCTCTTCCCCTCCTGCAGCCAAGGCTCCATTGGAGCAAAAGATGGCCCGGGCGCTGGGGATGGCTCCTTGGCCTCTGCCCCAGGCGCTAGAGTGGCTCTGGTCGCGACAGAGCGATGCCCCGGAGGGGCAGAGCATCGCCCCCTGGTGGTCAGGTGGATCCCGGTCGGGTGCATGCCGGAGTCTGTCTGACTGCCTCCCCGTTTCCAGCTTCAGAAAAATACAAAAAAAAAAAAAAAAAAGATAGTTTATTTTCCAATTACAGTTTACATTCAATATTATTTTGTATCAGTTCAGGTGTATAGCACAGCAGTTAGACAAACATATTCTTTACAAAGTGCTCCTCCCCCCCCCCACGTTCCCAGTTCCCACCTGGTACCACAGAGAGCTGCTACAGTATTACCGGCTCTCTCCCCTATGCGGCCCTTGACATCCCCATGACTGTTTTGTAACTGCCAATCTGTACTTCCCAATGCCTTCACCCAGCCCCCGCCTGCTCCCCTCCGGCAACCCCCAGTCTATTCTTCGTAGACGCTAGATTTTCAAGACTCATCCGCCTTGTCCAGCTACAGCTCCCTCCTGTTGACCCTCCGCATTGCCTTTCTGACCTCCAATTCCTGCTCGGACCCCGCTCCCAGTCCAAACCCTTGGTCCTGGCCTCCTAAAACCCCCCTTGCCGCTGTGCCACCCACCAGCATCATGGCATCGAGGCCGCAGGCCACTCTCCCATTTATTCACAACCACTCTGCGCTTCGTCTGGAGGGCCCAATGGTTCCGAGTATGAGGTGCCCTCGAGAAAGGAGGAGGAGCCTGGGCTTCGGAGACAGCCGAGCTGAGCTCTGGACTTACACGGTTGTTATTAGAATTAGGTGAGACATACATGGGAAATCCTTATTACAGTGTCTGGCACGTAGTAAACACCAAGTAAATGGTATTCAAGAAATAAGAGCTTAGGACTCGTTTATTTGGTCATAACGGTAATTAGGTATTTAGCACCTCCTTGAGCTAAGGCTGCGCTAACTAGGCGTTTGCGTACAAAGGTGAAGCAAGCGAATCTGGTGTCCCAATACTTATCATAAAGGGGCCTGTATAGCGTGCTCCGGGATTGTGGTGGGAAGAGATTTTGAAAAATTTGGGGGTAGGTTTCAAATAGGAGATGGTGGTCTAGCTCGCGAGTCAAGGCTGTTCCCCTAAGCAGGGAACAGAATGAGGGCTCCGAAGGGCCACCCTGTATATAGATACTCAGTGATTAAAAAAAAAAAAAGAACATGGCGTGTTTTATGAATTCTCCAAGAATAAAGATTACGTCCCTGCTCTTCAGTCGAGTCGGGGACAGAAAACAGGCAACGTTGTAAAGCTGGATTAGGGGGAAGATGAGCGTGCATCCCTGAACTCGAAGGGTTTACACTTCATCTTGGAGTCAGATTTGCATTTCGGGAAGGCCACACTCACCCCAGAAATGCTTTCATTAAAATATGCTCCATTAAGTATGTGGGGAGGACGAAGACCAACAAAAAAATTTTAGACTTTTCCATCCCAAATGATGGATCCATATTTTTAAAGGACTACAGTGAAAAACTTGGAGGCCGATTCCTTGTGCCTTCCAGCGCGTCGACATTTTGCTGCATCAGACTTTCCATCGAGTCAATGTGAAGTTTGTGAGCGAAACTAAAAATCAGCAAAGTGACGAGAGTTGTTGCCTTGGTAACGTTGACAAAGACCCAGTGAAGAATTCTGCGTAGCGGGCTGGGCTGTAGGTAAACTGCTATTCGGTCTACCTTGGGCAGTAAGTTACCACCACCGAAAAACCCATCTTGGCATTTCCTGACTTGGAAGTGCTTTAATTCGCTCCTTTCGGCGAAGTATCCCCATGGGCCTTGCTCTGGGTTGGCCCTTTGTAAGGCAGATGTGTGATTTGATGAGCTTTGACAGGCCTGCCTGACCAAAAAAAAAAAAAAAAACAAACCAAAGAAAAAACACATCTTGGCAGGCTCAACATTCCCACTCTGAGAGTTGTTTCTTTTGGTTAACACATTATTTCCAGAAAGCTCTGTCAAAATGTAGGTGCGTTACTGGAAAAAAATACGACGCATGAGGCAAACAGCAGAGAAAAATGCGGGCAGTTTAAGAGAGAAATGAGAGCTGATGCTCATGGTCTGGACCCCAGCCCTAACCTAACTCTCAGGGGTCCCCAAACTACGGCCCGCGGGCCGCATGCGGCCCCCTGAGGCCATTTATCCGCCCCCGCCGCACTTCCGGAAGGGGCACCTCTTTCATTGGTGGGTCAGTGAGAGGAGCATAGTTCCCATTGAAATACTGGTCAGTTTGTTGATTTAAATTGTTCTTTATTTTAAATATTGTATTTGTTCCCGTTTTGTTTTTTTTACTTTAAAATAAGATATGTGCAGTGTGCATAGGGATTTGTTCATAGTTTTTTTTATAGTCCGGCCCTCCAACGGTCTGAGGGACAGTGAACTGGTGGCCCCCTGTGTAAAAAGTTTGGGGACCCCTGCTCTAACTCATGTTCTGACCTTGGGCACATCGTTAGTTTTACTATCACTATTATTATTTGAATCTTGGTTTTACCATATCCACAGAGTGATATTTGTTCTCCACTGGGAAGTTTTAAGGGTCAAATGGTGTGGAAAGGTGTTTGGTAAACTGTAAAGGTGCTCTGCAAAAGATCAGGGGCGCTTATTTTAAATATTTCTAGGACAGTAACGTTTTGATTAGAGTGAGGAGGGAGGGTGTAATGAGTATAGCACAGGATACAAGACTGTGACAGAAGGTGAGAGGGGCGAGAGGGGGCTCCCATAGGCTGGAGTGTGACTTTTGAGTCTCGTTTCCGTGATATCCCAGGCTATCTCTCTATAGCCTATCCTTCCTAAATCACTTGCCATTCACCCACTGGGCCATGCTGCTTCATGTTTTACAAAAACGCTTCTCACTGCCTGGATTTTCCTGTTCCATCCAGTTTACCTGAATAACTCTCTCTTTTCTTTAAACGACCACCTGGACAGGCTAGAAAATCCATCCCTGGAAATGAACAATACCTTTATGGGATTTACTCCACCATAGGGTCATTAACTGTGCACGCTACCCTTTTCACTTAGATGGTTGTTATGGGCAGAATTGCTCTCCCAAAATTCGTATGTTGAAGCCCTAATCCCCAGTGTGACTATATTTTGAGATAAAGCCTTTAATGTGGTGATTAAAGTTAAATGAGGTCATAAGGGTGGGGCCCTAATCCAATAGGACTGGTGTCCTTATAAGAAGAGACAGAGACACCAGGAAAATGCATGTACTCAGAAAAGGCCATGTGAGGACAGAGCAGGAAGGTGGCCACCCACAACATTGAGGAGAGAAGCCTTGCCAGATACCAATCATGCTGGCACCTTGGTCTTGGACTTCTAACCTCAAACTCTGAGAAAATAAATTTCTGTTATTTAAGCTGCCCAGTTTGTGGTATTTTGTTATGGAAGTCCAAGTGGACTAATACAGATGGGAAGCATCTTAAGGACAAAGACTATATTTTACTCTTTTTTTTTTTTTACTACCAAAAACTGGAAAATAGTAGATGGTGAATAAATAATTCTTGAATAAATGAATACATCAATTAATGTGGTACACCTGGGTCCAATAGAAAAATCAGATGAAGCCAGGAGCTAAGGCAAGCTGTTTATTCTGGAGCAGTGGCCATGACTCTGGAGACCTAGAGAATGGACGAGAGAAGAAACCTAAGTATGGGAAGAAAAGCCAAGGCAAGCAGAGATAACACCAGGCAGATCTGTAGTACGACAAAGATAGATGTCCCAATTGGCCCTCGAATAGATGTGAAGGATATTCAGTATCAGAGGAGCTTTGAGCTTTGGGTAATAGTTAGTTACATAAGACTCTTTCTTTTTAAAAATTTTTATTTAAAAAATTAAATTTAATAGGGTGACATTGATCAATGAGTACATAGATTTCAGGTAAACATCTCTATAGCATTTGAAGTGCTGATTATGTTGTATACCCATCACCCAAAGTCAAATGATTTTCCATCACCTTATATTTGTCCCTCTTTACAACCTTCCCCACCCCCTCCCCTCTATCCCCTGTATTCCCCTCAGTGATTCTGAATAAGAGTCCCCCTTCCCCTGGTAACTACTACACTTTTATCTATGCCCATGAGTCTCAGTTTTATATCCCACTTATGTGTGACATCATACAGCTCTTAGCTTTTTCTGATTTACTTATTTCACTCAGTATAATATTCTCAAGGTCCATCTATGTTGTTGTAAGTGGCAATATGTCAGCATTTCTTATGACTGAGTAGCATTCCATTGTATATATGTACCACATCTTCTTTATCCAATCATTTATCGAGGGACACTTTGGTTGCTTCCATGTCTTGGCCACTGTGAATAATGCTGTGATGAACATGGGGATGCAGGTGTTTTCAAGTTTGGGGGGTAGACACCCAATAAAAGGATCGCTGGGCCATATTTACCTAAGTTCTATTTACCTAAGATTCTCTAGGAGCTCCATCAGCTACTGGATAATGTCCAAACTTCTAACTTAATCAGCTAGTCACTTTATAGTGTGGCTACCACCTACTCTCTTTGCCCACGGCAACCCTGTTGCTAGCATGGTGGGTATCTACTTAATGTTTGCCTCTCAAGGCAAGGACTGTGTCTTCTTCACTTGTGTTTTCACTGAACGCCCAGCAGAAGGCCTGCTGTATCGCAGGTGCCCAGTAAATGTTTGTCTAGTGCAGGGGTCCCCAAACTTTTTACACAGGGGGCCAGTTCACTGTCCCTCAGACCGTTGGAGGGCCGGACGATAAAAAAACTATGAACAAATCCCTATGCACACTGCACATATCTTATCTTAAAGTAAAAAAACAAAATGGGAACGAATACAATATTTAAAATAGAGAACAAGTAAATTTAAATCAACAAACTGACCAGTATTTCAATGGGAACTATGCTCCTCTCACTGACCACCAATGAAAGAGGTGCCCCTTCCAGAAGTGCGGTGGGGGGCCGGATAAATGGCCTCAGGGGGCCGAATGCGGCCCGTGGGCCGTAGTTTGGGGACCCCTGGTCTAGTGGATGGGATAAAATCTTAAGCAGGTGGCCCACCAGCTCCTATGACACTAGCTTCTAAAGAATGTTTCTCAGTGACTGAGAGTGATTCTGAATAAGAGTCCTTTGTAGGGTCTTATGTTAGTTTCGTATTGCTGGTAGAACCAATTACCAGAAACTTAGAGGCTTCAAGGATCATAAACTTATGGTCTGAAATGAATCCTTCCTTCCCTCTTCCAGTCCCTGGTAGCTCCAGGTGTCCTTGGCTTGTGGCTGTGCAGTTTCATCCTCTGCCTCTGTGTTTATCCCGCCGGCTGCTCGGGTCATTCTCTTCCGTCTATGTCTTCTCCTGTTCTTTTCTCTTATAGGAATGTTTGTCATTGGATTTATGGCCCATGCTAATCTAGGATGGTCTCAAGTCAAAGATGTAACTTATTTACATCTGGAGAAACACTTTTTCAAATATATTCACATTCACTTTTTCATTGTAAAAATATATTTTGGGGGCCCTGGCCGGTTGGCTCAGCGGTAGAGCGTCGGCCTGGTGTGCGGGGGACCCAGGTTCGATTCCTGGCCAGGGCACATAGGAGAAGCGCCCATTTGCTTCTCCCCCCCCCCCTTCCTCTCTGTCTCTCTCTTCCCCTCCCGCAGCCAAGGCTCCTTTGGAGCAAAGATGGCCCGGGCGGCTGGGGATGGCTCCTTGGCCTCTGCCCCAGGCGCTAGAGTGGCTCTGGTCGCGGCAGAGTGATGCCCTGGAGGGGCAGAGCATCGCCCCCTAGTGGGCAGAGCGTCGCCCCTGGTGGGCGTGCCGGGTGGATCCTGGTCGGGCGCATGCGGGAGTCTGTCTGACTGTCTCTCCCCGTTTCCAGCTTCAGTTAAAAAATATATATATCTTTTGGGGGACCATGGTCGAGTTCCCACATGTCTGGAAACAGAGGCGAGATCACCAGGAAATAAGCCAGAGCAAACATTAGTGGAACTTGAGTCTAACATGAAAGCTTAGTCTCCCGGTTCCTTGACTTCATGCCTCATGAAGCCCCATTTTGCTTCACAGAAGGAAGCAACATAAGGTCCACAGGTTAATTCGATTAGGTGCTAACTCCTTGAGCCACTGCCCTAAGGTTCCTTAAACCACTTCCAACTAGAATGAGAAGATAGGGTGCACGAAAAGACAGGAGGACTAAGGAAAGGCTATGGAGTTTGGAAGATTGCAAGCAGGAGAAAAATATCCTTCCCATTACATTAAAATCTATTTTAAAAAAACACAGAGAGTGACCCAGTCCAGTTTTTAAAGGGGTAGAAGAAAGTGGACGCTGCCATCCCGATGGTATGCTGGTCAGGGTTCTGCAGAGAAACAGACTCAGGAGGACATGCAGGCACACAGTAACGTACATAACAACCAGGGACCGATGGCGCAGACTGCTGGAGACGGCGAGATGACATGTCCCCGTTCAAGCAGCGAGGTGGGGAGAAAAGGGCGAATTCCTCCTTTTGCTACCTTTGGTTCTATTCAGGCCCTCAGTGGAGTAGCTAATGCTCGCTTGCTTTGGGTAGGGCTGTCTACTTTTTGGAGTCACTGATTCAAACATCTCATCTGGAAACACGCTCCCAGGCACACTCAGAACCAATGTTCAATCTGAGTCCCCCTGGGTCAGTCAAAGTCGACACACCGCAGGTGGTGAGTGTGAATGCACTACAAGGCTTTGGGCTCTGCACATTGATGTTTTAAGGAAATGTACATACCTGTTGATCCAGAAATTCTTCAAGGAGAGCAAAGAGTTAGCCACAAGCATTTCCATTGAAAAAAAAACCAAACTGGAAATAATTGCTATTTTCAATAATAAATGAATATTTAAATACATAGTGGCTATCTCTATGGTATAAAACCATACTCTTATTAAAAAATAGTGGTGTTATTGAAATGTACTCCTTGACCTGGAGTGACAATTATATATTGTTTTAAAAAAAGCAGATTAAGAAGTGAATTTATATAGTATTATTCAATTTTAATTAAAACATTTCTATTTTGCTAAAGGACAGAAAAGCATGTATTTATGTATGAACAATAATTATATCCAATTGGACCAATTATTAGTACATTTTTTTGCTAATTTTTATCTTGGGTCTTTCTATTATGAACATATATCATATTACTTATATGATGAAAGAAAGTAATCTTAAAATATGAAAAATGTGGTCTCCCTAGAGTTAACTTTTTCTACACTATGTGTATTAACTGCTACTACCCTATTTATCTAGCATATCGATCTCTGATCATTTGCATGGTAATGGTAAAAGATACTATTTATTTTTACATTAGTAAGAAACAAGAGCAAGACAGTGAATCTGTTTAAATGTTTACAAAGTGCCGGCACCCAAGGTGGCTTGAGGTTTCTAATAAACTCATCTCACTTTTGCAGAACATGTTGGCTGCCAAACCTTCTGGACTGCTCACATTCTGAGATGTTAACAGCTGGGAACGGAACTGTTTCTCACTTCGGATCTCTTACTGAAAATGATCGGAGGCTAGGTTACAGGGAAGAGGTTTGTGATTGCACTTCGCAAACTGTGTGCAGTGACACAAACAAGGGCTGTATTATCGTCCATGGGTCCTAAGGCAGGCTGGCAATGCTGTGCGTCTGGGGACTCAGACTTCCTTCTTTGGAGCCCTGATCGATTTGGGGGCTGAGGAGGAGGCCTCAGAAGGGGAGGACATAGGGACCACCTATTCAACTTGAGACCCCCGGGGGTGACAATGGTGCATATTGAGGATTTTGTGGCTGGAAGAGAAATGGAAAACTTCTGAGAAGTACAAAGCAAGGCCCTGAAAGAGGAAGCAACTTTCCCCAAAGTCACTTAAGGGCACAGCTGGTACTAAAAGGGAGTTTTGATTCCCAATGCTGTGTTGTTTTGTCTCTGGACTCCCCTGTGTCTTCACAATAAAACAGCAACCTGAAACCTTTCATTAGAACAATGGCTGCCTCTGGTCTGGCAGAAGATGCCCAGGGGTAATGGCAACAATTCTCACCTTCTTTTCCCCTTTTCTCTCCAAGAATAGTAAATATCCAGGTTTGGTCAACAGCAATCCCAAGCTTTAGTCCTCTTCTGAGATCTCAGCCCCACACAGCAAGGGTTCCCAGGCACAGGGAAATAAATGACTGCCTGGAGGGGCGTGGTGATTGGTGCAGACCTTGTTCTCTCGCAGTTACCCATCCCAAGGATAACCCCGTTGAGCCGGCTTCTGTGCTATTAAAGAAGGACTTTCTCCATAGTCACTTGTGCTGCAAGGTGCTGTGAAGGAGCAAAGATTATTTCTGCATAGTCTTGTTCCTTGATCTTACACTCTACTAGACACAGGAAGACAACTGGCAGAATGGAATAAGCCTTTAAGAGAGATTCAAGGAAACCTCTGCAGAAGCACAGGAGAAAGAGTAGTTAAGTCTTTTTACTGTTAACAAGTGGGTGCTGAGCACCTGCTCGTGCAGGACCCTGAGCGAAGTGCTTCCCACAGGGATGCCCACCACGGAACTGCTCATTCATGATGTGCTTTCCCACTTTGATCATTCAGAAAACAAGAGTGCTGTATGATTACATTTGAAACTGTAAATATATTTCTCTTTTTTTCCTACATGACAGTGGCAGTCTTTATAAATTAGGGATATTCAAGTTCAAACTTAATAGTCACATAGTTGTACATACATGGCCAGAGAGAGTCATAAAGGCTATGCCAAGTAGAAATCGCAGAAGAAATTCTGGATGGGGACAGATCTTTCTTGTAATGCTGTGAATTTTGTTTCTAGTAAAATATGATTTATGAAGAGTTAGAGTCCCAGAAACTTAGAAATCGTGCAAGACAATCCATTCATTTTACAGACGAGGAAACTGAGAATGTGAGAGCGTATTTTTTCTTTAAAACTTGCCCGGGTCATTTGTTGTTAACTAAATGAACTTCAAGGATCTCCCTTGGCTATTTTGACAGCCCTCTTTCTCCCTGCCTCCTGACCCCTACTCTAGGAAATGCCTTAGAGTAGTCATATTAGTAATAAGTAATAATGTTAGTGATCGTATTATAGGTAAGTCAGGTTCAAAGACATTTTAATGTGTCCTACTTCCTCATGGGATAATCTTTATTTTGAAAGCTCTTCCTACCTGGAACCAAGAGAATAGGAGAAGAGCTACTTAGGCTAGTCTGGCCATGTCTCTGTACTTGGTTATTCTCTCCTATACTGCTGTCTGGAATTTTAGACGATCCTACTATTGGTGTTAGTTTGCTGAGGCTGCAATAACAGAGTATCACAAATTGGGTGGTTAAAACCAAAAGAAATTTATAATCTCACAGTTCTAGAGGCTAGATGTCCAAAATCAAGGTGTTAGAAGGATCTGTTCCAGACTTCTCTCTTTGGCTTGTGTATGGTCATCTTCTGCCTGTGTCTCTTCACATCCTCTTCCCAATACATCGTCTCTGTGTCCCTACTGCCTTCTTTTATAAGGTCACTACTCATACTGGAGAAGAAGGCCACAATGCTCCAGTAGCATCTTCTCTTAGCCAATTATATCTACAATGGCCCTATTTTGAAATGCGGTTACATTTTCAAGTACCGAGAGTTAGGACTTCAACATATAAATTTTAGGGAGACACAATTCAACCCACAGCATCTTCCAGGCATCTGAGGAAGCAATATGGCGGTGGCTGGAGCCTCTTCTTATCTAGGAAGTGATGTTCTCATAGGCTCTCCCATCCCGAGATGATAAAACTTCAAGAATAAATTTGAGGATGTTTAGGGAAGGAAGCCCTCCTTTCTCCGTCTTGTTTAGGCTGAAGAAGTTTTCCTGAGTCTGCGGGCTGTGGCCCCATCCAGAGCTAACCAGTCCACTTCAGGCTTTGCCCTCAATGCCTCTGTTATAATTACGGATCCCTAAAGAACCTCAAAAGTTGATAAGCTGCAGTTGAGGGCAGGATTTGTATATCACCCATTTTTCCTTGATTTTCACAAGACTTGGTAGCTGGAAAGATCACCTCTCCAGCCATCCAAGTGATAAAACTTATTCATGCATTCAAAGGATATTTATGTGCAGAACTAATGTGATTCTGTGCAGATCCAGGTGCAGATTAAGTCCACATTATTCTCTTTCCTTAAAAGTTCTTTGCTCCATTTCCATCTATTTTCTCATACAACTGTTATTCTAGTTTTTTAATTTCACTGACTATTTCTTTTATTCCTTCTGCCAATCTTCTCATCCTAATCTATCATGCAGGTGGCCAAAAATACTCTTTCTAAACTAGATTCCTTTTAATAACTACCCAGGGTGCATGGTGAGCCCAACAGGATGGAGAGCACACTCCCCGGCGGAGTATTCGTGATTCCAGGATCTGATCTGTACACGCCTCTCCAGCTGAGCTGTCGTTCACACTGTTCCAGTAGCCCAAGTAGCAACTGCACTCATCAACCTGCAGTTCCCAGTCAACAGGCGAGTTCGCACTTCCACTTCCCTGTTCACCCCGCAGACTCTGGTGAGAATGTCTATTTCCACCTATTTGTATGGCAAGGTTCATGTCTGGTGTTACTTCCTTCCTGAAGCCTTTCTTGACCTCCTCAGCTCAAGTATAGATTTGTCTTTCTTTTTCTTTTAAAAGAGAGAACAGTTCACCAGGACTTATAAGACTATTTATTACTTTTGTTGTCTGTCTCTTCACTAAATCTAGGCTCTTTTAGTGCAAGGGCTTATTTTATTCAAATCTGTATTTCACCCACTTAGCAGAAGACTTCGCACATAGCAGACGCTCAGTAAACGTGGGTTAAGCCAGTTGAGATGAAATGGATTGAACTGGTCAGTATCACATAATCCACAGTTTGAACTGGTCATACCAATACCTTCTTCCCTTCTTCTCCATCTTTCTGTCTTATTGACAGCAAGTTAGGCTCAGCTGAGACTTTCTTTGCCAATAATTTATTGAACGTGAGTTCCCTGGGGGAAATGATCATTTATAATAATATTTCACAAGCCAGTAGCATACAGGATAATGTCTATTAATAAGCCAGTGAAGAAATAATGTACTCCAAACCAGTGAGAGATTAATCAGGCTATTGTTCCAGGCCAAAGGGAGACAAGAGAAATAAAGTGGTTGAGGTGTACCTTTCTATGAGTGAGTTTTTGGAAGAGTTGGCTTCGCCAACCAAGAGCTGAAGGTTAACTGTCAGCGCAGAACAAAACTCTGGTCCCTAGAGCATGATGCTCATGGAAGGAAGGTACTGATGTTGGCAGACCAGGTGATCCCCTTCACGGGACTGCTGCGTGCTGTTCTCCCCTGCCAGAGAAGAGTAGCCTTCACACAGCAGGAGTGAATACCCCAAGGGCTTTGAGGAACAATTTAGACCAGCAAGGAGTCAACTTGCCGAGACTGAATGCTCTTAGTAAATTCTCACAAATTTTTTATATTTAAAGTGTCAGTGTCTGTACGTCATAGTTGCTCCTCCAGATGTTCCTATTGATATGCACAATTTTGATGACATCATTCTGACGTAGTCTCACCAATGGAAACAGATTCACCCTTAGCTCAAAACAACTTCACTTAAGACATAAACAAGTAGCTTGAAATTGTAAGAAACCAACACACAACACCTCCCCCCACTCAGTTTATTCTCTTCACAGTCCTGGGAGTTGGCTTTGAAATACATAGAATTTAATTATCAGACACAAACTCCCTCCCTCTCTTGCAATGGTTTTCACTGTGTTTAAAATAAAGTCCAAACCCAGACGGAGTCAAGAATGTTCATATCTAAACTTTTGCAAGGCCAATAATTGCACATGCAATGACCAGACATAGTAAAAAAAGGTATTATAGAAATTACAGATGGTAATTTGTGTGCAACTAGATTTCCTTCCTTAGTTTGGTCTACACAGCCCTCTATGGTCCCTGACGTGCCTTCAACTTCATGTGGGTCACTCTCCACTTTCTCCCCACATTCCAGCCACCCTGGTCTTCTTACATCTCAAGTACAACCAACTCAATCCCATTCCAAGGCTTCTTGCATTGGGCATTTCTTCTGCAGGGAATGCTCCTCCCCCAGTTCTCACATGAGAGACCCTAACAACTCAGGGCTAAGCATATATGTCACTTTGCTGAAAAAAAATTTCCAATAAATTCATTCAGTCACACTGCATCATTTTATCTTTAGATACTACTTATCGATATTACAAGCACCTTCATTATTGGTTTGTTCCCTGGCATATTGACTTGTGTCTGTGCACAGAAATGTAATCAGGATAGGTACTGTCTACATAGTCCTTGTCACATGCTGTGTATTGTTCTAAGTGATTTCATGCATATTTTACCCCCTTCATCTTTACAAGAGCCAAAGAGAAGAAACTTATTTTAACCATGTTTTAACGATAAAGTGAGTGAGGCACAGAGAGGTTAAGTAGTTTGCTCAGCGTCTCATAGCTGGTAAGTGAGCATGTGAAGATTTGAACCCTGGTTGTCAGCTTCCAAGTCGGCTCCCTCCATCACTATGCTTTGCTGCTCTACGCGTATATGTGGCTCTTTGCTATACCCTCCATCTCCAAAGTATTTTTTATATCCCTGTGTCCTAGAAAAGGAATGAATGACTCCAGTATTAAGTGCGCTGTGTCTCCTTGTTTTACTAGACACAAGTAATGCATTTCACTGGAATGAATTATAAAGAAGCAAAGCCAAGTGTTTTTTGGGTTGAGTTATCTTCACTTTAATTCTATCGGCGATACTTTCTAGATACAAACCTAAGGTTCGCTACCCCAAAACAACAACAACAACAACAACAACAACAACAACAACAAAAACTTTTGTTTAAGCTAGAGAAAGAGTGGAAAGGTTCACTGTATTCCAGGGAAGACATAAAACTTCACTTGCCATGCTCCATAAAGTATCCAGAATAATTCTTTGCATAGTCATTAAGGAACTCTATAAAAGGCACTGAATATTGAGACCACTCAAGCAATCTGATTGCTTAATTAAATCTCCAGAAATGCTCAATAGTGCCAATTGAAACTGTATCACCCATAAAAGAAAGAATATGTGCCTTCTTTTTTTTTTCTTTTCATTTTTAGTTTATAATAGCAATAACGACCTTGGCTCTGAGCATTTCCTGGAGATTAATGACTGGCTAGGCTTAATGGCCCTCGACTGTCCCTCCAGCGGACTATCAACTCCTCCCAACTTGTCTGACTCTGGTTTGCTAAGGAACGTCAGTGTTTGTCAAAGCTAGGGAGGGTTGGTTTGTGAATAGTGATTTGTAGATTCTTGAAAACTTTGTGACAATATTGACATCTCTGATGAAGACAGGTTCCTAACTAACCTCAGAGGTAACCCTTGATACACTCAATGAGTACAAAGTAGCTTCCTTTCCTCCACTCCACATTTCAGCAGGGTGGTTTAAAAGGGCTTATGATGAGTTTCTTTATTGTTGAATTTTGTTCTCTTGCCTTCTGCTGTGTGACTTTCTTAAATATGTGTATGGACATAAAATGCTTTGGAGTCATAAAAAGAGCTTCTTTTGAAATGGAAGATTATGGCATGACTGCATCTAAGGAAATAATTCTGAATATAGTGCAGTGCAAACATGTTTAATTTTCTCTATTCCTCTACCTCATCTTAGTGAGGTTGCTGCTCTGGAGGAAACTACATACAACTGGTGGCAATCTAATTCTATTGTCTTTGCTTCCTGATTGCACCCCTCCCCCCAAAGACTAAAGAAAAAAAGATTACTCTCTCCAGTTTCAGAATGTCAATGTGGCAAGTTCTTAGCTCTTGTGTCTCATCTATCTAGACATGTCTTTGTAAGCCTGTGCTACTGGTGTCTCCTTGGACCACTTTTTTTACTGCAAGGTTGATATTAGCACCAAACATTTAAATAATACTTTAGAATTAAATAATACTTTACAGAGTGCTTTTATTTATTTATTTATATATATTTAATTAGTTGTGTTTACGTAGATTCCAGGGTCACCCCGAATGCATCCCCCCTCCCCCATATCCCCTCAACATCTTTCTTGCCTCCTTCCCTACAGCACCCTCCCGCCTTCCCTTCAGGTTTATCCCATCCTATCATCCCCTTTCCCTCTGTCCTCTTGTCCTCTGGTCCCTTTGATCCCACCTCTGTCTCAATTCCATTCCTCAGTTCTCATTATTCTTTGGATTCCTCAAATGAGTGAGGTCATATGATATTTTTCTTTCTCTGCCTGGCTTATGTCACTCAACATAATAGTTTCCAGGTCCCTCCATATTGTTGCAAAAGGTAATATTTCCTTCTTTTTCATAGCCCCATAGTATTCCATTGTATATATGTACCAGTGCTTTTTAATCCACTTGTCCTCTGATGGACACTTAGGCTGTTTCCAGATCTTCACTATTGTGAACAATGCTGCCACAAACATGGGGGTGCATTTCTTTTTTTCAGTTGGTGATATGATGTCCTTGGGATATATTCCTATAAGGGGGATGGCTGGGTCAAAGGACAGTTTCATTTCTAATTTTTTGAGGAATCTTCATACTGTTTTCCACAGTGGCTGCACCAGTCTGCATTCCCACCAGCAGTGCAGGAGGGTTCCCCTTTCTCCACATCCTCGCCAGCACCTATCCTGTGTTGTTTTGTTAATGAGCGCCATTCTGACTGTCGTGAGGTGGTATCTCATTGTGGTTTTAATTTGCATTTCTCTAATGATTAGTGATGTTGAGCATTTTTCATCTGTCTATTGGCCACCTGTATGTCCTCTTTGGAGAAGTGTCTATTCATTTCTTGTGCCCATTTTTTGATTGAATTGTTTGTCTTCCTGGTGTTGAGTTTTACAAGTTCTTTATAAATTTTGGTTACTAAAACCTTAT